>NW_026525768.1:0-368350 GCF_943734725.1 Anopheles marshallii | reverse complement strand
TTACTTAGAAATTTTGGTTTGCAGAAAAGTTTCAGAAATCGATCTTAAAATGCAGTTTTCATTATTTTGGGGGCTAAAAAATGATGTTTTGGTGAGTTTATGACAAAATGATTTGTCAAAGTCAAGTTTTATTAGGCAGTTCCATACAAGTTTGACTAGTTACATTGAAATTTTCGTTTGCAGAAAAGTTTCAGAAATCGATCTAGAAATGCAATTTTCATTCTTTTGGGGGCTTAAAAATGATGTTTTGGTGAGTTTTCGAAAAAATTATTTGTCAAAGTCGAGTTTTAATAGGCAGCTTGCATACAAGTTTGACTAGTTACATTGAAATTTTGGTTTGCAGAAAAGTTTCAGAAATCAATCTTGAAATGCAATTTTCATTATTTTGGGGGCTAAAAAATTATGTTTTGGTGAGTTTTTGAAAAACTGATTTGTCAAAGTCGAGTTTTAATAGGCAGCTTGCATACAAGTTTGACTAGTTACTTAGAAATTTTGGTTTGCAGAAAAATTCAGAAATCAATCTTGAAATGCAATTTTCATTATTTTGGGGGCTAAAAAATGATGTTTTGGTGAGTTTTTGAAAAAATTATTTGTCAAAGTCGAGTTTTAATAGGCAGCTTGCATACAAGTTTGACTAGTTACTTAGAAATTTTGGTTTGCAGAAAAGTTTCAGAAATCGATCTTAAAATGCAGTTTTCATTATTTTGGGGGCTAAAAAATGATGTTTTGGTGAGTTTATGACAAAATGATTTGTCAAAGTCAAGTTTTATTAGGCAGTTCCATACAAGTTTGACTAGTTACATTGAAATTTTGGTTTGCAGAAAAGTTTCAGAAATCAATCTTGAAATGCACTTTTCATTATTTTGGGGGCTGAAAAATGATGTTTTGGTGAGCTTTTGAAAAAAATATTTGTCAAAGTCGAGTTTTAATAGGCAGCTTGCATACAAGTTTGACTAGTTACTTAGAAATTTTGGTTTGCAGAAAAGTTTCAGAAATCGATCTTGAAATGCACTTTTCATTCTTTTGGGGGCTTAAAATGATGTTTTGGTGAGTTTATGACAAAATGATTTGTCAAAGTCAAGTTTTATTAGGCAGTTCCATACAAGTTTGACTAGTTACATTGAAATTTTGGTTTGCAGAAAAGTTTCAGAAATCAATCTTGAAATGCAATTTTCATTATTTTGGGGGCTAAAAAATGATGTTTTGGTGAGTTTTTGAAAAACTGATTTGTCAAAGTCGAGTTTTAATAGGCAGCTTGCATACAAGTTTGACTAGTTACATTGAAATTTTGGTTTGCAGAAAAGTTTCAGAAATCAATCTTGAAATGCAATTTTCATTATTTTGGGGGCTAAAAAATGATGTTTTGGTGAGTTTTTGAAAAAATTATTTGTCAAAGTCGAGTTTTAATAGGCAGCTTGCATACAAGTTTGACTAGTTACTTAGAAATTTTGGTTTGCAGAAAAATTCAGAAATCAATCTTGAAATGCAATTTTCATTATTTTGGGGGCTAAAAAATGATGTTTTGGTGAGTTTTTGAAAAAATTATTTGTCAAAGTCGAGTTTTAATAGGCAGCTTGCATACAAGTTTGACTAGTTACTTAGAAATTTTGGTTTGCAGAAAAGTTTCAGAAATCGATCTTAAAATGCAGTTTTCATTATTTTGGGGGCTAAAAAATGATGTTTTGGTGAGTTTATGACAAAATGATTTGTCAAAGTCAAGTTTTATTAGGCAGTTCCATACAAGTTTGACTAGTTACATTGAAATTTTGGTTTGCAGAAAAGTTTCAGAAATCAATCTTGAAATGCACTTTTCATTATTTTGGGGGCTAAAAAATGATGTTTTGGTGAGTTTTTGAAAAAAATGACTTGTCAAAGTCAAGTTTTAATAGGCAGTTCCACACAAGTTTGACTAGTTACAATGAAATTTTGGTTTGCAGAAAAGTTTCAGAAATCGATCTTGAAATGCACTTTTCATTCTTTTGGGGGCTAAAAAATGATGTTTTGGTGAGTTTTTGAAAAAATTATTTGTCAAAGTCGAGTTTTAATAGGCAGCTTGCATACAAGTTTGACTAGTTACAATGAAATTTTGGTTTGCAGAAAAGTTTCTGAAATCGATCTTAAAATGCAGTTTTCATTATTTTGGGGGCTAAAAAATGATGTTTTGGTGAGTTTATGACAAAATGATTTGTCAAAGTCAAGTTTTATTAGGCAGTTCCATACAAGTTTGACTAGTTACAATGAAATTTTGGTTTGAAGAAAAGTTTCAGAAATCGATCTTGAAATGCACTTTTCATTCTTTTGGGGGCTGAAAAATGATGTTTTGGTGAGTTTTTGAAAAAATTATTTGTCAAAGTCGAGTTTTAATAGGCAGCTTGCATACAAGTTTGACTAGTTACATTGAAATTTTTGTTTGCAGAAAAGTTTCAGAAATCAATCTTGAAATGCACTTTTCATTCTTTTGGGGGCTAAAAAATGATGTTTTGGTGAGTTTTTGAAAAAATGACTTGTCAAAGTCAAGTTTTAATAGGCAGTTCCACACAAGTTTGACTAGTTACAATGAAATTTTGGTTTGCAGAAAAGTTTCAGAAATAGATCTTGAAATGCACTTTTCATTCTTTTGGGGGCTAAAAAATGATGTTTTGGTGAGTTTTTGAAAAAATTATTTGTCAAAGTCGAGTTTTAATAGGCAGCTTGTATACAAGTTTGACTAGTTACATTGAAATTTTGGTTTGCAGAAAAGTTTCAGAAATCAATCTTGAAATGCACTTTTCATTATTTTGGGGGCTAAAAAATGATGTTTTGGTGAGTTTTTGAAAAAATTATTTGTCAAAGTCGAGTTTTAATAGGCAGTTCCACACAAGTTTGACTAGTTACATTGAAATTTTGGTTTGCAGAAAAGTTTCAGAAATCGATCTTGAAATGCACTTTTCATTCTTTTGGGGGCTTAAAAATGATGTTTTGGTGAGTTTATGACAAAATGATTTGTCAAAGTCAAGTTTTATTAGGCAGTTCCATACAAGTTTGACTAGTTACATTGAAATTTTGGTTTGAAGAAAAGTTTCAGAAATCGATCTTGAAATGCAATTTTCATTATTCTGGGGGCTGAAAAATGATGTTTTGGTGAGTTTTTGAAAAAATTATTTGTCAAAGTCGAGTTTTAATAGGCAGCTTGCATACAAGTTTGACTAGTTACATTGAAATTTTTGTTTGCAGAAAAGTTTCAGAAATCAATCTTGAAATGCACTTTTCATTCTTTTGGGGGCTAAAAAATGATGTTTTGGTGAGTTTTTGAAAAAATGACTTGTCAAAGTCAAGTTTTAATAGGCAGTTCCACACAAGTTTGACTAGTTACAATGAAATTTTGGTTTGCAGAAAAGTTTCAGAAATAGATCTTGAAATGCACTTTTCATTCTTTTGGGGGCTAAAAAATGATGTTTTGGTGAGTTTTTGAAAAAATTATTTGTCAAAGTCGAGTTTTAATAGGCAGCTTGTATACAAGTTTGACTAGTTACATTGAAATTTTGGTTTGCAGAAAAGTTTCAGAAATCAATCTTGAAATGCACTTTTCATTATTTTGGGGGCTAAAAAATGATGTTTTGGTGAGTTTTTGAAAAAATTATTTGTCAAAGTCGAGTTTTAATAGGCAGTTCCATACAAGTTTGACTAGTTACATTGAAATTTAGGTTTGCAGAAAAGTTTCAGAAATCGATCTTGAAATGCACTTTTCATTCTTTTGGGGGCTAAAAAATGATGTTTTGGTGAGTTTTTGAAAAAAATATTTGTCAAAGTCGAGTTTTAATAGGCAGCTTGCATACAAGTTTGACAAGTTACATTGAAATTTTGGTTTGCAGAAAAGTTTCAGAAATCAATCTTGAAATGCAATTTTTATTATTTTGGGGGCTAAAAAATGATGTTTTGGTGAGTTTTTGAAAAAATGACTTGTCAAAGTCAAGTTTTAATAGGCAGTTCCACACAAGTTTGACTAGTTACAATGAAATTTTGGTTTGCAGAAAAGTTTCAGAAATCAATCTTGAAATGCACTTTTCATTATTTTGGGGGCTAAAAAATGATGTTTTGGTGAGTTTTTGAAAAAATTATTTGTCAAAGTCGAGTTTTTATAGGCAGCTTGCATACAAGTTTGACTAGTTACATTGAAATTTTGGTTTGCAGAAAAGTTTCAGAAATCAATCTTGAAATGCACTTTTTATTATTTTGGGGGCTAAAAAATGATGTTTTGGTGAGTTTTTGAAAAAATTATTTGTCAAAGTCAAGTTTTAATAGGCAGTTCCACACAAGTTTGACTAGTTACATTGAAATTTTGGTTTGCAGAAAAGTTTCAGAAATCAATCTTGAAATGCAATTTTCATTCTTTTGGGGGCTTAAAAATGATGTTTTGGTGAGTTTATGACAAAATGATTTGTCAAAGTCAAGTTTTATTACGCAGCTCCATACAAGTTTGACTAGTTACATTGAAATTTTGGTTTGCAGAAAAGTTTCAGAAATCGATCTTGAAATGCACTTTTCATTCTTTTGGGGGCTAAAAAATGATGTTTTGGTGAGTTTTTGAAAAAAATATTTGTCAAAGTCGAGTTTTAATAGGCAGCTTGCATACAAGTTTGACTAGTTACATTGAAATTTTGGTTTGCAGAAAAGTTTCAGAAATCAATCTTGAAATGCAATTTTCATTATTTTGGGGGCTAAAAAATGATGTTTTGGTGAGTTTATGACAAAATGATTTGTCAAAGTCAAGTTTTATTAGGCAGTTCCATACAAGCTTGACTAGTTACATTGAAATTTTGGTTTGCAGAAAAGTTTCAGAAATCAATCTTGAAATGCACTTTTCATTATTTTGGGGGCCTAAAAAATGATGTTTTGGTGAGTTTTTGAAAAAATGACTTGTCAAAGTCAAGTTCTAATAGGCAGTTCCACACAAGTTTGACTAGTTACATTGAAATTTTGGTTTGCAGAAAAGTTTCAGAAATCAATCTTGAAATGCAATTTTCATTCTTTTGGGGGCTTAAAAATGATGTTTTGGTGAGTTTATGACAAAATGATTTGTCAAAGTCAAGTTTTATTACGCAGCTTGCATACAAGTTTGACTAGTTACATTGAAATTTTGGTTTGCAGAAAAGTTTCAGAAATCAATCTTGAAATGCAATTTTCATTATTTTGGGGGCTAAAAAATGATGTTTTGGTGAGTTTTTGAAAAAATGACTTGTCAAAGTCAAGTTCTAATAGGCAGTTCCACACAAGTTTGACTAGTTACATTGAAATTTTGGTTTGCAGAAAAGTTTCAGAAATCGATCTAGAAATGCAATTTTCATTATTTTGGGGGCTAAAAAATGATGTTTTGGTGAGTTTTTGAAAAAATTATTTGTCAAAGTCGAGTTTTAATAGGCAGCTCCACACAAGTTTGACTAGTTACAATGAAATTTTGGTTTGCAGAAAAGTTTCAGAAATCAATCTTGAAATGCAATTTTCATTCTTTTGGGGGCTAAAAAATGATGTTTTGGTGAGTTTTTGAAAAAATTATTTGTCAAAGTCGAGTTTTAATAGGCAGCTTGCATACAAGTTTGACTAGTTACATTGAAATTTTGGTTTGCAGAAAAGTTTCTGAAATCAATCTTGAAATGCACTTTTCATTATTTTGGGGGCTAAAAAATGATGTTTTGGTGAGTTTTTGAAAAAATTATTTGTCAAAGTCGAGTTTTAATAGGCAGCTTGCATACAAGTTTGACTAGTTACATTGAAATTTTGGTTTGCAGAAAAGTTTCAGAAATCAATCTTGAAATGCACTTTTCATTATTTTGGGGGCTAAAAAATGATGTTTTGGTGAGTTTTTGAAAAAATTATTTGTCAAAGTCGAGTTTTAATAGGCAGTTCCACACAAGTTTGACTAGTTACATTGAAATTTTGGTTTGCAGAAAAGTTTCAGAAATCGATCTAGAAATGCAATTTTCATTATTTTGGGGGCTTAAAAATGATGTTTTGGTGAGTTTTTGAAAAAAATTATTTGTCAAAGTCGAGTTTTAATAGGCAGCTTGCATACAAGTTTGACTAGTTACATTGAAATTTTGGTTTGCAGAAAAGTTTCAGAAATCAATCTTGAAATGCAATTTTCATTATTTTGGGGGCTAAAAAATGATGTTTTGGTGAGTTTTTGAAAAAATTAATTGTCAAAGTCAAGTTTTTATAGGCAGTTCCACACAAGTTTGACTAGTTACAATGAAATTTTGGTTTGCAGAAAAGTTTCAGAAATCGATCTTGAAATGCACTTTTCATTATTTTGGGGGCTAAAAAATGATGTTTTGGTGAGTTTTTGAAAAAATGACTTGTCAAAGTCAAGTTTTAATAGGCAGTTCCACACAAGTTTGACTAGTTACAATGAAATTTTGGTTTGCAGAAAAGTTTCAGAAATCAATCTTGAAATGCAATTTTCATTCTTTTGGGGGCTAAAAAATGATGTTTTGGTGAGTTTTTGAAAAAATTATTTGTCAAAGTCGAGTTTTAATAGGCAGCTTGCATACATGTTTGACTAGTTACATTGAAATTTTGGTTTGCAGAAAAGTTTCAGAAATCAATCTTGAAATGCACTTTTCATTATTTTGGGGGCTAAAAAATGATGTTTTGGTGAGTTTTTGAAAAAATTATTTGTCAAAGTCGAGTTTTAATAGGCAGCTTGCATACAAGTTTGACTAGTTACATTGAAATTTTGGTTTGCAGAAAAGTTTCAGAAATCAATCTTGAAATGCACTTTTCATTATTTTGGGGGCTAAAAAATGATGTTTTGGTGAGTTTTTGAAAAAATTATTTGTCAAAGTCGAGTTTTAATAGGCAGTTCCACACAAGTTTGACTAGTTACATTGAAATTTTGGTTTGCAGAAAAGTTTCAGAAATCGATCTAGAAATGCAATTTTCATTATTTTGGGGGCTTAAAAATGATGTTTTGGTGAGTTTTTGAAAAAATTATTTGTCAAAGTCGAGTTTTAATAGGCAGCTTGCATACAAGTTTGACTAGTTACATTGAAATTTTGGTTTGCAGAAAAGTTTCAGAAATCAATCTTGAAATGCAATTTTCATTATTTTGGGGGCTAAAAAATGATGTTTTGGTGAGTTTTTGAAAAAATTAATTGTCAAAGTCAAGTTTTAATAGGCAGCTTGCATACAAGTTTGACTAGTTACAATGAAATTTTGGTTTGCAGAAAAGTTTCAGAAATCAATCTTGAAATGCACTTTTCATTATTTTGGGGGCTAAAAAATGATGTTTTGGTGAGTTTTTGAAAAAATTATTTGTCAAAGTCGAGTTTTAATAGGCAGCTTGCATACAAGTTTGACTAGTTACATTGAAATTTTGGTTTGCAGAAAAGTTTCAGAAATCAATCTTGAAATGCACTTTTCATTATTTTGGGGGCTAAAAAATGATGTTTTGGTGAGTTTTTGAAAAAATTATTTGTCAAAGTCGAGTTTTAATAGGCAGCTTGCATACAAGTTTGACTAGTTACATTGAAATTTTGGTTTGCAGAAAAGTTTCAGAAATCAATCTTGAAATGCACTTTTCATTATTTTGGGGGCTTCAAAATGATGTTTTGGTGAGTTTTTGAAAAAATTATTTGTCAAAGTCGAGTTTTAATAGGCAGCTTGCATACAAGTTTGACTAGTTACATTGAAATTTTGGTTTGCAGAAAAGTTTCAGAAATCAATCTTGAAATGCAATTTTCATTCTTTTGGGGGCTAAAAAATGATGTTTTGGTGAGTTTTTGAAAAAATTATTTGTCAAAGTCGAGTTTTAATAGGCAGCTTGCATACAAGTTTGACTAGTTACAATGAAATTTTGGTTTGCAGAAAAGTGTCAGAAATCGATCTTGAAATGCACTTTTCATTATTTTGGGGGCTAAAAAATGATGTTTTGGTGAGTTTTTGAAAAAATTATTTGTCAAAGTCGAGTTTTAATAGGCAGCTTGCATACAAGTTTGACTAGTTACATTGAAATTTTGGTTTGCAGAAAAGTTTCAGAAATCAATCTTGAAATGCACTTTTCATTATTTTGGGGGCTAAAAAATGATGTTTTGGTGAGTTTTTGAAAAAATTATTTGTCAAAGTCGAGTTTTAATAGGCAGCTTGCATACAAGTTTGACTAGTTACATTGAAATTTTGGTTTGCAGAAAAGTTTCAGAAATCAATCTTGAAATGCACTTTTCATTATTTTGGGGGCTAAAAAATGATGTTTTGGTGAGTTTTTGAAAAAATTATTTGTCAAAGTCGAGTTTTAATAGGCAGTTCCACACAAGTTTGACTAGTTACATTGAAATTTTGGTTTGCAGAAAAGTTTCAGAAATCAATCTTGAAATGCAATTTTCATTCTTTTGGGGGCTTAAAAATGATGTTTTGGTGAGTTTTTGAAAAAATTATTTGTCAAAGTCGAGTTTTAATAGGCAGCTTGCATACAAGTTTGACTAGTTACATTGAAATTTTGGTTTGCAGAAAAGTTTCAGAAATCAATCTTGAAATGCACTTTTCATTATTTTGGGGGCTAAAAAATGATGTTTTGGTGAGTTTTTGAAAAAATGATTTGTCAAAGTCAAGTTTTATTACGCAGCTCCATACAAGTTTGACTAGTTACATTGAAATTTTGGTTTGCAGAAAAGTTTCAGAAATCGATCTAGAAATGCAATTTTCATTATTTTGGGGGCTTAAAAATGATGTTTTGGTGAGTTTTTGAAAAAATTATTTGTCAAAGTCGAGTTTTAATAGGCAGCTTGCATACAAGTTTGACTAGTTACATTGAAATTTTGGTTTGCAGAAAAGTTTCAGAAATCAATCTTGAAATGCAATTTTCATTATTTTGGGGGCTAAAAAATGATGTTTTGGTGAGTTTTTGAAAAAATTAATTGTCAAAGTCAAGTTTTTATAGGCAGTTCCACACAAGTTTGACTAGTTACAATGAAATTTTGGTTTGCAGAAAAGTTTCAGAAATCGATCTTGAAATGCACTTTTCATTATTTTGGGGGCTAAAAAATGATGTTTTGGTGAGTTTTTGAAAAAATGACTTGTCAAAGTCAAGTTTTAATAGGCAGTTCCACACAAGTTTGACTAGTTACAATGAAATTTTGGTTTGCAGAAAAGTTTCAGAAATCAATCTTGAAATGCAATTTTCATTCTTTTGGGGGCTAAAAAATGATGTTTTGGTGAGTTTTTGAAAAAATTATTTGTCAAAGTCGAGTTTTAATAGGCAGCTTGCATACAAGTTTGACTAGTTACATTGAAATTTTGGTTTGCAGAAAAGTTTCAGAAATCAATCTTGAAATGCACTTTTCATTATTTTGGGGGCTAAAAAATGATGTTTTGGTGAGTTTTTGAAAAAAATATTTGTCAAAGTCGAGTTTTAATAGGCAGCTTGCATACAAGTTTGACTAGTTACATTGAAATTTTGGTTTGCAGAAAAGTTTCAGAAATCAATCTTGAAATGCAATTTTCATTATTTTGGGGGCTAAAAAATGATGTTTTGGTGAGTTTATGACAAAATGATTTGTCAAAGTCAAGTTTTATTAGGCAGTTCCATACAAGCTTGACTAGTTACATTGAAATTTTGGTTTGCAGAAAAGTTTCAGAAATCAATCTTGAAATGCACTTTTCATTATTTTGGGGGCTAAAAAATGATGTTTTGGTGAGTTTTTGAAAAAATGACTTGTCAAAGTCAAGTTCTAATAGGCAGTTCCACACAAGTTTGACTAGTTACATTGAAATTTTGGTTTGCAGAAAAGTTTCAGAAATCGATCTAGAAATGCAATTTTCATTATTTTGGGGGCTAAAAAATGATGTTTTGGTGAGTTTTTGAAAAAATTATTTGTCAAAGTCGAGTTTTAATAGGCAGCTCCACACAAGTTTGACTAGTTACAATGAAATTTTGGTTTGCAGAAAAGTTTCAGAAATCAATCTTGAAATGCAATTTTCATTCTTTTGGGGGCTAAAAAATGATGTTTTGGTGAGTTTTTGAAAAAATTATTTGTCAAAGTCGAGTTTTAATAGGCAGCTTGCATACAAGTTTGACTAATTACATTGAAATTTTGGTTTGCAGAAAAGTTTCTGAAATCAATCTTGAAATGCACTTTTCATTATTTTGGGGGCTAAAAAATGATGTTTTGGTGAGTTTTTGAAAAAATTATTTGTCAAAGTCGAGTTTTAATAGGCAGCTTGCATACAAGTTTGACTAGTTACATTGAAATTTTGGTTTGCAGAAAAGTTTCAGAAATCAATCTTGAAATGCACTTTTCATTATTTTGGGGGCTAAAAATGATGTTTTGGTGAGTTTTTGAAAAAATTATTTGTCAAAGTCGAGTTTTAATAGGCAGTTCCACACAAGTTTGACTAGTTACATTGAAATTTTGGTTTGCAGAAAAGTTTCAGAAATCGATCTAGAAATGCAATTTTCATTATTTTGGGGGCTTAAAAATGATGTTTTGGTGAGTTTTTGAAAAAATTATTTGTCAAAGTCGAGTTTTAATAGGCAGCTTGCATACAAGTTTGACTAGTTACATTGAAATTTTGGTTTGCAGAAAAGTTTCAGAAATCAATCTTGAAATGCAATTTTCATTATTTTGGGGGCTAAAAAATGATGTTTTGGTGAGTTTTTGAAAAAATTAATTGTCAAAGTCAAGTTTTTATAGGCAGTTCCACACAAGTTTGACTAGTTACAATGAAATTTTGGTTTGCAGAAAAGTTTCAGAAATCGATCTTGAAATGCACTTTTCATTATTTTGGGGGCTAAAAAATGATGTTTTGGTGAGTTTTTGAAAAAATGACTTGTCAAAGTCAAGTTTTAATAGGCAGTTCCACACAAGTTTGACTAGTTACAATGAAATTTTGGTTTGCAGAAAAGTTTCAGAAATCAATCTTGAAATGCAATTTTCATTCTTTTGGGGGCTAAAAAATGATGTTTTGGTGAGTTTTTGAAAAAATTATTTGTCAAAGTCGAGTTTTAATAGGCAGCTTGCATACAAGTTTGACTAGTTACATTGAAATTTTGGTTTGCAGAAAAGTTTCAGAAATCAATCTTGAAATGCACTTTTCATTATTTTGGGGGCTAAAAAATGATGTTTTGGTGAGTTTTTGAAAAAATTATTTGTCAAAGTCGAGTTTTAATAGGCAGCTTGCATACAAGTTTGACTAGTTACATTGAAATTTTGGTTTGCAGAAAAGTTTCAGAAATCAATCTTGAAATGCACTTTTCATTATTTTGGGGGCTAAAAAATGATGTTTTGGTGAGTTTTTGAAAAAATTATTTGTCAAAGTCGAGTTTTAATAGGCAGTTCCACACAAGTTTGACTAGTTACATTGAAATTTTGGTTTGCAGAAAAGTTTCAGAAATCGATCTAGAAATGCAATTTTCATTATTTTGGGGGCTTAAAAATGATGTTTTGGTGAGTTTTTGAAAAAATTATTTGTCAAAGTCGAGTTTTAATAGGCAGCTTGCATACAAGTTTGACTAGTTACATTGAAATTTTGGTTTGCAGAAAAGTTTCAGAAATCAATCTTGAAATGCAATTTTCATTATTTTGGGGGCTAAAAAATGATGTTTTGGTGAGTTTTTGAAAAAATTAATTGTCAAAGTCAAGTTTTTATAGGCAGTTCCACACAAGTTTGACTAGTTACAATGAAATTTTGGTTTGCAGAAAAGTTTCAGAAATCGATCTTGAAATGCACTTTTCATTATTTTGGGGGCTAAAAAATGATGTTTTGGTGAGTTTTTGAAAAAATGACTTGTCAAAGTCAAGTTTTAATAGGCAGTTCCACACAAGTTTGACTAGTTACAATGAAATTTTGGTTTGCAGAAAAGTTTCAGAAATCGATCTTGAAATGCACTTTTCATTATTTTGGGGGCTAAAAAATGATGTTTTGGTGAGTTTTTGAAAAAATTATTTGTCAAAGTCGAGTTTTAATAGGCAGTTCCACACAAGTTTGACTAGTTACATTGAAATTTTGGTTTGCAGAAAAGTTTCAGAAATCGATCTAGAAATGCAATTTTCATTATTTTGGGGGCTTAAAAATGATGTTTTGGTGAGTTTTTGAAAAAATTATTTGTCAAAGTCGAGTTTTAATAGGCAGCTTGCATACAAGTTTGACTAGTTACATTGAAATTTTGGTTTGCAGAAAAGTTTCAGAAATCAATCTTGAAATGCAATTTTCATTATTTTGGGGGCTAAAAAATGATGTTTTGGTGAGTTTTTGAAAAAATTAATTGTCAAAGTCAAGTTTTTATAGGCAGTTCCACACAAGTTTGACTAGTTACAATGAAATTTTGGTTTGCAGAAAAGTTTCAGAAATCGATCTTGAAATGCACTTTTCATTATTTTGGGGGCTAAAAAATGATGTTTTGGTGAGTTTTTGAAAAAATGACTTGTCAAAGTCAAGTTTTAATAGGCAGTTCCACACAAGTTTGACTAGTTACAATGAAATTTTGGTTTGCAGAAAAGTTTCAGAAATCAATCTTGAAATGCAATTTTCATTCTTTTGGGGGCTAAAAAATGATGTTTTGGTGAGTTTTTGAAAAAATTATTTGTCAAAGTCGAGTTTTAATAGGCAGCTTGCATACAAGTTTGACTAGTTACATTGAAATTTTGGTTTGCAGAAAAGTTTCAGAAATCAATCTTGAAATGCACTTTTCATTATTTTGGGGGCTAAAAAATGATGTTTTGGTGAGTTTTTGAAAAAATTATTTGTCAAAGTCGAGTTTTAATAGGCAGCTTGCATACAAGTTTGACTAGTTACATTGAAATTTTGGTTTGCAGAAAAGTTTCAGAAATCAATCTTGAAATGCACTTTTCATTATTTTGGGGGGCTAAAAAATGATGTTTTGGTGAGTTTTTGAAAAAATTATTTGTCAAAGTCGAGTTTTAATAGGCAGTTCCACACAAGTTTGACTAATTACATTGAAATTTTGGTTTGCAGAAAAGTTTCAGAAATCGATCTAGAAATGCAATTTTCATTATTTTGGGGGCTTAAAAATGATGTTTTGGTGAGTTTTTGAAAAAATTATTTGTCAAAGTCGAGTTTTAATAGGCAGCTTGCATACAAGTTTGACTAGTTACATTGAAATTTTGGTTTGCAGAAAAGTTTCAGAAATCAATCTTGAAATGCAATTTTCATTATTTTGGGGGCTAAAAAATGATGTTTTGGTGAGTTTTTGAAAAAATTAATTGTCAAAGTCAAGTTTTTATAGGCAGTTCCACACAAGTTTGACTAGTTACAATGAAATTTTGGTTTGCAGAAAAGTTTCAGAAATCGATCTTGAAATGCACTTTTCATTATTTTGGGGGCTAAAAAATGATGTTTTGGTGAGTTTTTGAAAAAATGACTTGTCAAAGTCAAGTTTTAATAGGCAGTTCCACACAAGTTTGACTAGTTACAATGAAATTTTGGTTTGCAGAAAAGTTTCAGAAATCAATCTTGAAATGCAATTTTCATTCTTTTGGGGGCTAAAAAATGATGTTTTGGTGAGTTTTTGAAAAAATTATTTGTCAAAGTCGAGTTTTAATAGGCAGCTTGCATACAAGTTTGACTAGTTACATTGAAATTTTGGTTTGCAGAAAAGTTTCAGAAATCGATCTAGAAATGCAATTTTCATTATTTTGGGGGCTTAAAAATGATGTTTTGGTGAGTTTTTGAAAAAATTATTTGTCAAAGTCGAGTTTTAATAGGCAGCTTGCATACAAGTTTGACTAGTTACATTGAAATTTTGGTTTGCAGAAAAGTTTCAGAAATCAATCTTGAAATGCAATTTTCATTATTTTGGGGGCTAAAAAATGATGTTTTGGTGAGTTTTTGAAAAAATTAATTGTCAAAGTCAAGTTTTTATAGGCAGTTCCACACAAGTTTGACTAGTTACAATGAAATTTTGGTTTGCAGAAAAGTTTCAGAAATCAATCTTGAAATGCACTTTTCATTATTTTGGGGGCTAAAAAATGATGTTTTGGTGAGTTTTTGAAAAAATGACTTGTCAAAGTCAAGTTTTAATAGGCAGTTCCACACAAGTTTGACTAGTTACAATGAAATTTTGGTTTGCAGAAAAGTTTCAGAAATCAATCTTGAAATGCAATTTTCATTCTTTTGGGGGCTAAAAAATGATGTTTTGGTGAGTTTTTGAAAAAATGATTTGTCAAAGTCGAGTTTTAATAGGCAGCTTGCATACAAGTTTGACTAGTTACATTGAAATTTTGGTTTGCAGAAAAGTTTCAGAAATCAATCTTGAAATGCACTTTTCATTATTTTGGGGGCTAAAAAATGATGTTTTGGTGAGTTTTTGAAAAAATTATTTGTCAAAGTCGAGTTTTAATAGGCAGTTCCACACAAGTTTGACTAGTTACATTGAAATTTTGGTTTGCAGAAAAGTTTCAGAAATCAATCTTGAAATGCAATTTTCATTCTTTTGGGGGCTTAAAAATGATGTTTTGGTGAGTTTTTGAAAAAATTATTTGTCAAAGTCGAGTTTTAATAGGCAGCTTGCATACAAGTTTGACTAGTTACATTGAAATTTTGGTTTGCAGAAAAGTTTCAGAAATCAATCTTGAAATGCACTTTTCATTATTTTGGGGGCTAAAAAATGATGTTTTGGTGAGTTTTTGAAAAAATGATTTGTCAAAGTCAAGTTTTATTACGCAGCTCCATACAAGTTTGACTAGTTACATTGAAATTTTGGTTTGCAGAAAAGTTTCAGAAATCGATCTAGAAATGCAATTTTCATTATTTTGGGGGCTTAAAAATGATGTTTTGGTGAGTTTTTGAAAAAATTATTTGTCAAAGTCGAGTTTTAATAGGCAGCTTGCATACAAGTTTGACTAGTTACATTGAAATTTTGGTTTGCAGAAAAGTTTCAGAAATCAATCTTGAAATGCACTTTTCATTATTTTGGGGGCTAAAAAATGATGTTTTGGTGAGTTTTTGAAAAAATTATTTGTCAAAGTCGAGTTTTAATAGGCAGTTCCACACAAGTTTGACTAGTTACATTGAAATTTTGGTTTGCAGAAAAGTTTCAGAAATCAATCTTGAAATGCAATTTTCATTCTTTTGGGGGCTTAAAAATGATGTTTTGGTGAGTTTTTGAAAAAATTATTTGTCAAAGTCGAGTTTTAATAGGCAGCTTGCATACAAGTTTGACTAGTTACATTGAAATTTTGGTTTGCAGAAAAGTTTCAGAAATCAATCTTGAAATGCACTTTTCATTATTTTGGGGGCTAAAAAATGATGTTTTGGTGAGTTTTTGAAAAAATTAATTGTCAAAGTCAAGTTTTAATAGGCAGTTCCACACAAGTTTGACTAGTTACATTGAAATTTTGGTTTGCAGAAAAGTTTCAGAAATCGATCTAGAAATGCAATTTTCATTATTTTGGGGGCTTAAAAATGATGTTTTGGTGAGTTTTTGAAAAAATTATTTGTCAAAGTCGAGTTTTAATAGGCAGCTTGCATACAAGTTTGACTAGTTACATTGAAATTTTGGTTTGCAGAAAAGTTTCAGAAATCAATCTTGAAATGCAATTTTCATTATTTTGGGGGCTAAAAAATGATGTTTTGGTGAGTTTTTGAAAAAATTAATTGTCAAAGTCAAGTTTTTATAGGCAGTTCCACACAAGTTTGACTAGTAACAATGAAATTTTGGTTTGCAGAAAAGTTTCAGAAATCGATCTTGAAATGCACTTTTCATTATTTTGGGGGCTAAAAAATGATGTTTTGGTGAGTTTTTGAAAAAATTATTTGTCAAAGTCGAGTTTTAATAGGCAGTTCCACACAAGTTTGACTAGTTACATTGAAATTTTGGTTTGCAGAAAAGTTTCAGAAATCAATCTTGAAATGCAATTTTCATTCTTTTGGGGGCTTAAAAATGATGTTTTGGTGAGTTTTTGAAAAAATTATTTGTCAAAGTCGAGTTTTAATAGGCAGCTTGCATACAAGTTTGACTAGTTACATTGAAATTTTGGTTTGCAGAAAAGTTTCAGAAATCAATCTTGAAATGCACTTTTCATTATTTTGGGGGCTAAAAAATGATGTTTTGGTGAGTTTTTGAAAAAATGATTTGTCAAAGTCAAGTTTTATTACGCAGCTCCATACAAGTTTGACTAGTTACATTGAAATTTTGGTTTGCAGAAAAGTTTCAGAAATCGATCTAGAAATGCAATTTTCATTATTTTGGGGGCTTAAAAATGATGTTTTGGTGAGTTTTTGAAAAAATTATTTGTCAAAGTCGAGTTTTAATAGGCAGCTTGCATACAAGTTTGACTAGTTACATTGAAATTTTGGTTTGCAGAAAAGTTTCAGAAATCAATCTTGAAATGCAATTTTCATTATTTTGGGGGCTAAAAAATGATGTTTTGGTGAGTTTTTGAAAAAATTAATTGTCAAAGTCAAGTTTTTATAGGCAGTTCCACACAAGTTTGACTAGTTACAATGAAATTTTGGTTTGCAGAAAAGTTTCAGAAATCGATCTTGAAATGCACTTTTCATTATTTTGGGGGCTAAAAAATGATGTTTTGGTGAGTTTTTGAAAAAATTAATTGTCAAAGTCAAGTTTTTATAGGCAGTTCCACACAAGTTTGACTAGTTACAATGAAATTTTGGTTTGCAGAAAAGTTTCAGAAATCGATCTTGAAATGCACTTTTCATTATTTTGGGGGCTAAAAAATGATGTTTTGGTGAGTTTTTGAAAAAATTATTTGTCAAAGTCGAGTTTTAATAGGCAGTTCCACACAAGTTTGACTAGTTACATTGAAATTTTGGTTTGCAGAAAAGTTTCAGAAATCAATCTTGAAATGCAATTTTCATTCTTTTGGGGGCTTAAAAATGATGTTTTGGTGAGTTTTTGAAAAAATTATTTGTCAAAGTCGAGTTTTAATAGGCAGCTTGCATACAAGTTTGACTAGTTACATTGAAATTTTGGTTTGCAGAAAAGTTTCAGAAATCGATCTAGAAATGCAATTTTCATTATTTTGGGGGCTTAAAAATGATGTTTTGGTGAGTTTTTGAAAAAATTATTTGTCAAAGTCGAGTTTTAATAGGCAGCTTGCATACAAGTTTGACTAGTTACATTGAAATTTTGGTTTGCAGAAAAGTTTCAGAAATCAATCTTGAAATGCACTTTTCATTATTTTGGGGGCTAAAAAATGATGTTTTGGTGAGTTTTTGAAAAAATTATTTGTCAAAGTCGAGTTTTAATAGGCAGTTCCACACAAGTTTGACTAGTTACATTGAAATTTTGGTTTGCAGAAAAGTTTCAGAAATCAATCTTGAAATGCAATTTTCATTCTTTTGGGGGCTTAAAAATGATGTTTTGGTGAGTTTTTGAAAAAATTATTTGTCAAAGTCGAGTTTTAATAGGCAGCTTGCATACAAGTTTGACTAGTTACATTGAAATTTTGGTTTGCAGAAAAGTTTCAGAAATCAATCTTGAAATGCACTTTTCATTATTTTGGGGGCTAAAAAATGATGTTTTGGTGAGTTTTTGAAAAAATTAATTGTCAAAGTCAAGTTTTAATAGGCAGTTCCACACAAGTTTGACTAGTTACATTGAAATTTTGGTTTGCAGAAAAGTTTCAGAAATCGATCTAGAAATGCAATTTTCATTATTTTGGGGGCTTAAAAATGATGTTTTGGTGAGTTTTTGAAAAAATTATTTGTCAAAGTCGAGTTTTAATAGGCAGCTTGCATACAAGTTTGACTAGTTACATTGAAATTTTGGTTTGCAGAAAAGTTTCAGAAATCAATCTTGAAATGCAATTTTCATTATTTTGGGGGCTAAAAAATGATGTTTTGGTGAGTTTTTGAAAAAATTAATTGTCAAAGTCAAGTTTTTATAGGCAGTTCCACACAAGTTTGACTAGTTACAATGAAATTTTGGTTTGCAGAAAAGTTTCAGAAATCGATCTTGAAATGCACTTTTCATTATTTTGGGGGCTAAAAAATGATGTTTTGGTGAGTTTTTGAAAAAATTATTTGTCAAAGTCGAGTTTTAATAGGCAGTTCCACACAAGTTTGACTAGTTACATTGAAATTTTGGTTTGCAGAAAAGTTTCAGAAATCAATCTTGAAATGCAATTTTCATTCTTTTGGGGGCTTAAAAATGATGTTTTGGTGAGTTTTTGAAAAAATTATTTGTCAAAGTCGAGTTTTAATAGGCAGCTTGCATACAAGTTTGACTAGTTACATTGAAATTTTGGTTTGCAGAAAAGTTTCAGAAATCAATCTTGAAATGCACTTTTCATTATTTTGGGGGCTAAAAAATGATGTTTTGGTGAGTTTTTGAAAAAATGATTTGTCAAAGTCAAGTTTTATTACGCAGCTCCATACAAGTTTGACTAGTTACATTGAAATTTTGGTTTGCAGAAAAGTTTCAGAAATCGATCTAGAAATGCAATTTTCATTATTTTGGGGGCTTAAAAATGATGTTTTGGTGAGTTTTTGAAAAAATTATTTGTCAAAGTCGAGTTTTAATAGGCAGCTTGCATACAAGTTTGACTAGTTACATTGAAATTTTGGTTTGCAGAAAAGTTTCAGAAATCAATCTTGAAATGCAATTTTCATTATTTTGGGGGCTAAAAAATGATGTTTTGGTGAGTTTTTGAAAAAATTAATTGTCAAAGTCAAGTTTTTATAGGCAGTTCCACACAAGTTTGACTAGTTACAATGAAATTTTGGTTTGCAGAAAAGTTTCAGAAATCGATCTTGAAATGCACTTTTCATTATTTTGGGGGCTAAAAAATGATGTTTTGGTGAGTTTTTGAAAAAATGACTTGTCAAAGTCAAGTTTTAATAGGCAGTTCCACACAAGTTTGACTAGTTACAATGAAATTTTGGTTTGCAGAAAAGTTTCAGAAATCAATCTTGAAATGCAATTTTCATTCTTTTGGGGGCTAAAAAATGATGTTTTGGTGAGTTTTTGAAAAAATTATTTGTCAAAGTCGAGTTTTAATAGGCAGCTTGCATACAAGTTTGACTAGTTACATTGAAATTTTGGTTTGCAGAAAAGTTTCAGAAATCAATCTTGAAATGCACTTTTCATTATTTTGGGGGCTAAAAAATGATGTTTTGGTGAGTTTTTGAAAAAATTATTTGTCAAAGTCGAGTTTTAATAGGCAGTTCCACACAAGTTTGACTAGTTACATTGAAATTTTGGTTTGCAGAAAAGTTTCAGAAATCGATCTAGAAATGCAATTTTCATTATTTTGGGGGCTTAAAAATGATGTTTTGGTGAGTTTTTGAAAAAATTATTTGTCAAAGTCGAGTTTTAATAGGCAGCTTGCATACAAGTTTGACTAGTTACATTGAAATTTTGGTTTGCAGAAAAGTTTCAGAAATCAATCTTGAAATGCAATTTTCATTATTTTGGGGGCTAAAAAATGATGTTTTGGTGAGTTTTTGAAAAAATTATTTGTCAAAGTCAAGTTTTTATAGGCAGTTCCACACAAGTTTGACTAGTTACAATGAAATTTTGGTTTGCAGAAAAGTTTCAGAAATCGATCTTGAAATGCACTTTTCATTATTTTGGGGGCTAAAAAATGATGTTTTGGTGAGTTTTTGAAAAAATGACTTGTCAAAGTCAAGTTTTAATAGGCAGTTCCACACAAGTTTGACTAGTTACAATGAAATTTTGGTTTGCAGAAAAGTTTCAGAAATCAATCTTGAAATGCAATTTTCATTCTTTTGGGGGCTAAAAAATGATGTTTTGGTGAGTTTTTGAAAAAATTATTTGTCAAAGTCGAGTTTTAATAGGCAGCTTGCATACAAGTTTGACTAGTTACATTGAAATTTTGGTTTGCAGAAAAGTTTCAGAAATCAATCTTGAAATGCACTTTTCATTATTTTGGGGGCTAAAAAATGATGTTTTGGTGAGTTTTTGAAAAAATTATTTGTCAAAGTCGAGTTTTAATAGGCAGCTTGCATACAAGTTTGACTAGTTTCATTGAAATTTTGGTTTGCAGAAAAGTTTCAGAAATCAATCTTGAAATGCACTTTTCATTATTTTGGGGGCTAAAAAATGATGTTTTGGTGAGTTTTTGAAAAAATTATTTGTCAAAGTCGAGTTTTAATAGGCAGTTCCACACAAGTTTGACTAGTTACATTGAAATTTTGGTTTGCAGAAAAGTTTCAGAAATCAATCTTGAAATGCAATTTTCATTCTTTTGGGGGCTTAAAAATGATGTTTTGGTGAGTTTTTGAAAAAATTATTTGTCAAAGTCGAGTTTTAATAGGCAGCTTGCATACAAGTTTGACTAGTTACATTGAAATTTTGGTTTGCAGAAAAGTTTCAGAAATCAATCTTGAAATGCACTTTTCATTATTTTGGGGGCTAAAAAATGATGTTTTGGTGAGTTTTTGAAAAAATGACTTGTCAAAGTCAAGTTTTAATAGGCAGTTCCACACAAGTTTGACTAGTTACATTGAAATTTTCGTTTGCAGAAAAGTTTCAGAAATCGATCTAGAAATGCAATTTTCATTCTTTTGGGGGCTTAAAAATGATGTTTTGGTGAGTTTTTGAAAAAATTATTTGTCAAAGTCGAGTTTTAATAGGCAGCTTGCATACAAGTTTGACTAGTTACATTGAAATTTTGGTTTGCAGAAAAGTTTCAGAAATCAATCTTGAAATGCAATTTTCATTATTTTGGGGGCTAAAAAATGATGTTTTGGTGAGTTTTTGAAAAAATTAATTGTCAAAGTCAAGTTTTTATAGGCAGTTCCACACAAGTTTGACTAGTTACAATGAAATTTTGGTTTGCAGAAAAGTTTCAGAAATCGATCTTGAAATGCACTTTTCATTATTTTGGGGGCTAAAAAATGATGTTTTGGTGAGTTTTTGAAAAAATGACTTGTCAAAGTCAAGTTTTAATAGGCAGTTCCACACAAGTTTGACTAGTTACAATGAAATTTTGGTTTGCAGAAAAGTTTCAGAAATCAATCTTGAAATGCAATTTTCATTCTTTTGGGGGCTAAAAAATGATGTTTTGGTGAGTTTTTGAAAAAATTATTTGTCAAAGTCGAGTTTTAATAGGCAGCTTGCATACAAGTTTGACTAGTTACATTGAAATTTTGGTTTGCAGAAAAGTTTCAGAAATCAATCTTGAAATGCACTTTTCATTATTTTGGGGGCTAAAAAATGATGTTTTGGTGAGTTTTTGAAAAAATTATTTGTCAAAGTCGAGTTTTAATAGGCAGCTTGCATACAAGTTTGACTAGTTACATTGAAATTTTGGTTTGCAGAAAAGTTTCAGAAATCAATCTTGAAATGCAATTTTCATTATTTTGGGGGCTAAAAAATGATGTTTTGGTGAGTTTTTGAAAAAATGACTTGTCAAAGTCAAGTTTTATTAGGCAGTTCCATACAAGTTTGACTAGTTACATTGAAATTTTGGTTTGCAGAAAAGTTTCAGAAATCGATCTTGAAATGCACTTTTCATTATTTTGGGGGCTTAAAAATGATGTTTTGGTGAGTTTTTGAAAAAAATATTTGTCAAAGTCGAGTTTTAATAGGCAGCTTGCATACAAGTTTGACTAGTTACATTGAAATTTTGGTTTGCAGAAAAGTTTCAGAAATCAATCTTGAAATGCAATTTTTATTATTTTGGGGGCTAAAAAATGATGTTTTGGTGAGTTTTTGAAAAAATGACTTGTCAAAGTCAAGTTTTATTAGGCAGTTCCATACAAGTTTGACTAGTTACATTGAAATTTTGGTTTGCAGAAAAGTTTCAGAAATCAATCTTGAAATGCACTTTTCATTATTTTGGGGGCTAAAAAATGATGTTTTGGTGAGTTTTTGAAAAAATTATTTGTCAAAGTCGAGTTTTAATAGGCAGCTTGCATACAAGTTTGACTAGTTACATTGAAATTTTGGTTTGCAGAAAAGTTTCAGAAATCAATCTTGAAATGCAATTTTCATTATTTTGGGGGCTAAAAAATGATGTTTTGGTGAGTTTTTGAAAAAATGACTTGTCAAAGTCAAGTTTTAATAGGCAGTTCCACACAAGTTTGACTAGTTACAATGAAATTTTGGTTTGCAGAAAAGTGTCAGAAATCGATCTTGAAATGCACTTTTCATTCTTTTGGGGGCTAAAAAATGATGTTTTGGTGAGTTTTTGAAAAAATTATTTGTCAAAGTCGAGTTTTAATAGGCAGCTTGCATACAAGTTTGACTAGTTACATTGAAATTTTGGTTTGCAGAAAAGTTTCAGAAATCAATCTTGAAATGCACTTTTCATTATTTTGGGGGCTAAAAAATGATGTTTTGGTGAGTTTTTGAAAAAATGATTTGTCAAAGTCAAGTTTTAATAGGCAGTTCCATACAAGTTTGACTAGTTACAATGAAATTTTGGTTTGCAGAAAAGTTTCAGAAATCGATCTTGAAATGCACTTTTCATTCTTTTGGGGGCTTAAAAATTATGTTTTGGTGAGTTTATGACAAAATGATTTGTCAAAGTAGAGTTTTATTAGGCAGTTCCATACAAGTTTGACTAGTTACATTGAAATTTTGGTTTGCAGAAAAGTTTCAGAAATCAATCTTGAAATGCACTTTTCATTCTTTTGGGGGCTAAAAAATGATGTTTTGGTGAGTTTTTGAAAAAAATTATTTGTCAAAGTCGAGTTTTAATAGGCAGCTTGCATACAAGTTTGACTAGTTACATTGAAATTTTGGTTTGCAGAAAAGTTTCAGAAATCAATCTTGAAATGCACTTTTCATTATTTTGGGGGCTAAAAAATGATGTTTTGGTGAGTTTTTAAAAAAATGATTTGTCAAAGTCAAGTTTTATTACGCAGCTCCATACAAGTTTGACTAGTTACATTGAAATTGTGGTTTGCAGAAAAGTTTCAGAAATCGATCTAGAAATGCAATTTTCATTATTTTGGGGGCTTAAAAATTATGTTTTGGTGAGTTAATGACAAAATGACTTGTCAAAGTCAAGTTTTATTAGGCAGTTCCATACAAGTTTGACTAGTTACATTGAAATTTTGGTTTGCAGAAAAGTTTCAGAAATCAATCTTGAAATGCACTTTTCATTATTTTGGGGGCTAAAAAATGATGTTTTGGTGAGTTTTTGAAAAAATGACTTGTCAAAGTCAAGTTTTAATAGGCAGTGCCACACAAGTTTGACTAGTTACAATGAAATTTTGGTTTGCAGAAAAGTTTCAGAAATCGATCTTGAAATGCACTTTTCATTATTTTGGGGGCTAAAAAATGATGTTTTGGTGAGTTTTTGAAAAAATTATTTGTCAAAGTCGAGTTTTAATAGGCAGCTTGCATACAAGTTTGACTAGTTACATTGAAATTTTGGTTTGCAGAAAAGTTTCAGAAATCAATCTTGAAATGCAATTTTCATTCTTTTGGGGGCTTAAAAATGATGTTTTGGTGAGTTTTTGAAAAAATTATTTGTCAAAGTCGAGTTTTAATAGGCAGCTTGCATACAAGTTTGACTAGTTACATTGAAATTTTGGTTTGCAGAAAAGTTTCAGAAATCAATCTTGAAATGCACTTTTCATTATTTTGGGGGCTAAAAAATGATGTTTTGGTGAGTTTTTGAAAAAATGACTTGTCAAAGTCAAGTTTTAATAGGCAGTTCCACACAAGTTTGACTAGTTACATTGAAATTTTCGTTTGCAGAAAAGTTTCAGAAATCGATCTAGAAATGCAATTTTCATTCTTTTGGGGGCTTAAAAATGATGTTTTGGTGAGTTTTTGAAAAAATTATTTGTCAAAGTCGAGTTTTAATAGGCAGCTTGCATACAAGTTTGACTAGTTACATTGAAATTTTGGTTTGCAGAAAAGTTTCAGAAATCAATCTTGAAATGCAATTTTCATTATTTTGGGGGCTAAAAAATGATGTTTTGGTGAGTTTTTGAAAAAATTAATTGTCAAAGTCAAGTTTTTATAGGCAGTTCCACACAAGTTTGACTAGTTACAATGAAATTTTGGTTTGCAGAAAAGTTTCAGAAATCGATCTTGAAATGCACTTTTCATTATTTTGGGGGCTAAAAAATGATGTTTTGGTGAGTTTTTGAAAAAATGACTTGTCAAAGTCAAGTTTTAATAGGCAGTTCCACACAAGTTTGACTAGTTACAATGAAATTTTGGTTTGCAGAAAAGTTTCAGAAATCAATCTTGAAATGCAATTTTCATTCTTTTGGGGGCTAAAAAATGATGTTTTGGTGAGTTTTTGAAAAAATTATTTGTCAAAGTCGAGTTTTAATAGGCAGCTTGCATACAAGTTTGACTAGTTACATTGAAATTTTGGTTTGCAGAAAAGTTTCAGAAATCAATCTTGAAATGCACTTTTCATTATTTTGGGGGCTAAAAAATGATGTTTTGGTGAGTTTTTGAAAAAATTATTTGTCAAAGTCGAGTTTTAATAGGCAGCTTGCATACAAGTTTGACTAGTTACATTGAAATTTTGGTTTGCAGAAAAGTTTCAGAAATCAATCTTGAAATGCAATTTTCATTATTTTGGGGGCTAAAAAATGATGTTTTGGTGAGTTTTTGAAAAAATGACTTGTCAAAGTCAAGTTTTATTAGGCAGTTCCATACAAGTTTGACTAGTTACATTGAAATTTTGGTTTGCAGAAAAGTTTCAGAAATCGATCTAGAAATGCAATTTTCATTATTTTGGGGGCTTAAAAATGATGTTTTGGTGAGTTTTTGAAAAAAATATTTGTCAAAGTCGAGTTTTAATAGGCAGCTTGCATACAAGTTTGACTAGTTACATTGAAATTTTGGTTTGCAGAAAAGTTTCAGAAATCGATCTTAAAATGCAGTTTTCATTATTTTGGGGGCTAAAAAATGATGTTTTGGTGAGTTTTTGAAAAAATGACTTGTCAAAGTCAAGTTTTATTAGGCAGTTCCATACAAGTTTGACTAGTTACATTGAAATTTTGGTTTGCAGAAAAGTTTCAGAAATCAATCTTGAAATGCACTTTTCATTATTTTGGGGGCTAAAAAATGATGTTTTGGTGAGTTTTTGAAAAAATTATTTGTCAAAGTCGAGTTTTAATAGGCAGCTTGCATACAAGTTTGACTAGTTACATTGAAATTTTGGTTTGCAGAAAAGTTTCAGAAATCAATCTTGAAATGCAATTTTCATTATTTTGGGGGCTAAAAAATGATGTTTTGGTGAGTTTTTGAAAAAATGACTTGTCAAAGTCAAGTTTTAATAGGCAGTTCCACACAAGTTTGACTAGTTACAATGAAATTTTGGTTTGCAGAAAAGTGTCAGAAATCGATCTTGAAATGCACTTTTCATTCTTTTGGGGGCTTAAAAATTATGTTTTGGTGAGTTTTTGAAAAAATGACTTGTCAAAGTCAAGTTTTAATAGGCAGTTCCACACAAGTTTGACTAGTTACAATGAAATTTTGGTTTGCAGAAAAGTTTCAGAAATCAATCTTGAAATGCACTTTTCATTCTTTTGGGGGCTAAAAAATGATGTTTTGGTGAGTTTTTGAAAAAATTATTTGTCAAAGTCGAGTTTTAATAGGCAGCTTGCATACAAGTTTGACTAGTTACATTGAAATTTTGGTTTGCAGAAAAGTTTCAGAAATCGATCTTAAAATGCAGTTTTCATTATTTTGGGGGCTAAAAAATGATGTTTTGGTGAGTTTTTGAAAAAATGACTTGTCAAAGTCAAGTTTTATTAGGCAGTTCCATACAAGTTTGACTAGTTACATTGAAATTTTGGTTTGCAGAAAAGTTTCAGAAATCAATCTTGAAATGCACTTTTCATTATTTTGGGGGCTTAAAAATTATGTTTTGGTGAGTTAATGACAAAATGACTTGTCAAAGTCAAGTTTTATTACGCAGCTCCATACAAGTTTGACTAGTTACATTGAAATTTTGGTTTGCAGAAAAGTGTCAGAAATCGATCTTGAAATGCACTTTTCATTCTTTTGGGGGCTAAAAAATGATGTTTTGGTGAGTTTTTGAAAAAATTATTTGTCAAAGTCAAGTTTTAATAGGCAGCTTGCATACAAGTTTGACTAGTTACATTGAAATTTTGGTTTGCAGAAAAGTTTCAGAAATCAATCTTGAAATGCACTTTTCATTATTTTGGGGGCTAAAAAATGATGTTTTGGTGAGTTTTTGAAAAAATGACTTGTCAAAGTCAAGTTTTAATAGGCAGTTCCACACAAGTTTGACTAGTTACAATGAAATTTTGGTTTGCAGAAAAGTTTCAGAAATCAATCTTGAAATGCACTTTTCATTATTTTGGGGGCTAAAAAATGATGTTTTGGTGAGTTTTTGAAAAAATGACTTGTCAAAGTCAAGTTTTAATAGGCAGTTCCACACAAGTTTGACTAGTTACAATGAAATTTTGGTTTGCAGAAAAGTTTCAGAAATCGATCTTGAAACGCACTTTTCATTCTTTTGGGGGCTAAAAAATGATGTTTTGGTGAGTTTTTGAAAAAAATATTTGTCAAAGTCAAGTTTTAATAGGCAGCTTGCATACAAGTTTGACTAGTTACATTGAAATTTTGGTTTGCAGAAAAGTTTCAGAAATCAATCTTGAAATGCACTTTTCATTATTTTGGGGGCTAAAAAATGATGTTTTGGTGAGTTTTTGAAAAAATGACTTGTCAAAGTCAAGTTTTAATAGGCAGTTCCACACAAGTTTGACTAGTTACAATGAAATTTTGGTTTGCAGAAAAGTTTCAGAAATCGATCTTGAAACGCACTTTTCATTCTTTTGGGGGCTAAAAAATGATGTTTTGGTGAGTTTTTGAAAAAATTATTTGTCAAAGTCGAGTTTTAATAGGCAGCTTGCATACAAGTTTGACTAGTTACATTGAAATTTTGGTTTGCAGAAAAGTTTCAGAAATCAATCTTGAAATGCACTTTTCATTATTTTTGGGGCTAAAAAATGATGTTTTGGTGAGTTTTTGAAAAAATGACTTGTCAAAGTCAAGTTTTAATAGGCAGTTCCACACAAGTTTGACTAGTTACAATGAAATTTTGGTTTGCAGAAAAGTTTCAGAAATCGATCTTGAAACGCACTTTTCATTCTTTTGGGGGCTAAAAAATGATGTTTTGGTGAGTTTTTGAAAAAAATATTTGTCAAAGTCAAGTTTTAATAGGCAGCTTGCATACAAGTTTGACTAGTTACATTGAAATTTTGGTTTGCAGAAAAGTTTCAGAAATCAATCTTGAAATGCACTTTTCATTATTTTTGGGGCTAAAAAATGATGTTTTGGTGAGTTTTTGAAAAAATTATTTGTCAAAGTCGAGTTTTAATAGGCAGTTCCACACAAGTTTGACTAGTTACATTGAAATTTTGGTTTGCAGAAAAGTTTCAGAAATCGATCTTGAAATGCACTTTTCATTCTTTTGGGGGCTAAAAAATGATGTTTTGGTGAGTTTTTGAAAAAATTATTTGTCAAAGTCGAGTTTTAATAGGCAGCTTGCATACAAGTTTGACTAGTTACATTGAAATTTTGGTTTGCAGAAAAGTTTCAGAAATCAATCTTGAAATGCAATTTTCATTATTTTGGGGGCTAAAAAATTATGTTTTGGTGAGTTTTTGAAAAAATGACTTGTCAAAGTCAAGTTTTAATAGGCAGTTCCACACAAGTTTGACTAGTTACAATGAAATTTTGGTTTGCAGAAAAGTTTCAGAAATCGATCTTGAAATGCACTTTTCATTCTTTTGGGGGCTAAAAAATGATGTTTTGGTGAGTTTTTGAAAAAATTATTTGTCAAAGTCGAGTTTTAATAGGCAGCTTGCATACAAGTTTGACTAGTTACATTGAAATTTTGGTTTGCAGAAAAGTTTCAGAAATCAATCTTGAAATGCACTTTTCATTATTTTGGGGGCTAAAAAATGATGTTTTGGTGAGTTTATGAAAAAATGATTAGTCGAAGTCAAGTTTTAATAGGCAGTTGCATGCAAGTTTTATTAGTAACAATGAAATTATGGTTTGCAGAACAGCTTCTGAAATCGATCTTGGAATGCACTTTTCATTATTTTGAGGGCTAAAAAATGATGTTTTGGTGAGTTTTTGAAAAAATGATTTGTCAAAGTCAAGTTTTATTAGGCAGTTCCATACAAGTTTGACTAGTTACAATGAAATTTTGGTTTGCAGAAAAGTTTCAGAAATCGATCTTGAAATGCACTTTTCATTCTTTTGGGGGCTAAAAAATGATGTTTTGGTGAGTTAATGACAAAATGATTTGTCAAAGTCAAGTTTTATTAGGCAGTTCCATACAAGTTTGACTAGTTACATTGAAATTTTGGTTTGCAGAAAAGTTTCAGAAATCAATCTTGAAATGCACTTTTCATTATTTTGGGGGCTTAAAATGATGTTTTGGTGAGTTTTTGAAAAAATGACTTGTCAAAGTCAAGTTTTAATAGGCAGTTCCACACAAGTTTGACTAGTTACAATGAAATTTTGGTTTGCAGAAAAGTTTCAGAAATCGATCTTGAAATGCACTTTTCATTCTTTTGGGGGCTTAAAAATGATGTTTTGGTGAGTTTATGACAAAATGATTTGTCAAAGTCAAGTTGTATTAGGCAGTTCCATACAAGTTTGACTAGTTACATTGAAATTTTGGTTTGCAGAAAAGTTTCAGAAATCGATCTTGAAATGCACTTTTCATTATTTTGGGGGCTAAAAAATGATGTTTTGGTGAGTTTTTGAAAAAATGACTTGTCAAAGTCAAGTTTTAATAGGCAGTTCCACACAAGTTTGACTAGTTACAATGAAATTTTGGTTTGCAGAAAAGTTTCAGAAATCGATCTTGAAATGCACTTTTCATTCTTTTGGGGGCTAAAAAATGATGTTTTGGTGAGTTTATGACAAAATGATTTGTCAAAGTCAAGTTTTATTAGGCAGTTCCATACAAGTTTGACTAGTTACATTGAAATTTTGGTTTGCAGAAAAGTTTCAGAAATCGATCTTGAAATGCACTTTTCATTATTTTGGGGGCTAAAAAATGATGTTTTGGTGAGTTTTTGAAAAAATGACTTGTCAAAGTCAAGTTTTAATAGGCAGTTCCACACAAGTTTGACTAGTTACAATGAAATTTTGGTTTGCAGAAAAGTTTCAGAAATCGATCTTGAAATGCACTTTTCATTCTTTTGGGGGCTAAAAAATGATGTTTTGGTGAGTTTTTGAAAAAATTATTTGTCAAAGTCGAGTTTTAATAGGCAGCTTGCATACAAGTTTGACTAGTTACATTGAAATTTTGGTTTGCAGAAAAGTTTCAGAAATCAATCTTGAAATGCACTTTTCATTATTTTGGGGGCTAAAAAATGATGTTTTGGTGAGTTTTTGAAAAAATGACTTGTCAAAGTCAAGTTTTAATAGGCAGCTTGCATACAAGTTTGACTAGTTACAATGAAATTTTGGTTTGCAGAAAAGTGTCAGAAATCGATCTTGAAATGCACTTTTCATTCTTTTGGGGGCTAAAAAATGATGTTTTGGTGAGTTTAAGACAAAATGATTTGTCAAAGTCAAGTTTTATTACGCAGCTCCATACAAGTTTGACTAGTTACATTGAAATTTTGGTTTGCAGAAAAGTGTCAGAAATCGATCTTGAAATGCACTTTTCATTATTTTGGGGGCTAAAAAATGATGTTTTGGTGAGTTTTTGAAAAAAATGTTTGTCAAAGTCGAGTTTTAATAGGCAGCTTGCATACAAGTTTGACTAGTTACTTAGAAATTTTGGTTTGCAGAAAAGTTTCTGAAAGCGATCTTGAAATGCACTTTTCATTTTTTTGGGGGCTAAAAAATGATGTTTTGGTGAGTTTTTGAAAAAATTATTTGTCAAAGTCGAGTTTTAATAGGCAGCTTGCATACAAGTTTGACTAGTTACATTGAAATTTTGGTTTGCAGAAAAGTTTCAGAAATCAATCTTGAAATGCAATTTTCATTATTTTGGGGGCTAAAAAATGATGTTTTGGTGAGTTTTTGAAAAAATTAATTGTCAAAGTCAAGTTTTATTAGGCAGTTCCATACAAGTTTGACTAGTTACAATGAAATTTTGGTTTGCAGAAAAGTGTCAGAAATCGATCTTGAAATGCACTTTTCATTATTTTGGGGGCTTAAAAATGATGTTTTGGTGAGTTTATGATAAACTGATTTGTCAAAGTCAAGTTTTATTACGCAGCTCCATACAAGTTTGACTAGTTACATTGAAATTTTGGTTTGCAGAAAAGTGTCAGAAATCGATCTTGAAATGCACTTTTCATTATTTTGGGGGCTTAAAAATGATGTTTTGGTGAGTTTAAGACAAAATGATTTGTCAAAGTCAAGTTTTATTACGCAGCTCCATACAAGTTTGACTAGTTACACTGAAATTTTGGTTTGCAGAAAAGTTTCAGAAATCGATCTTGAAATGCACTTTTCATTATTTTGGGGGCTTAAAAATTATGTTTTGGTGAGTTTATGATAAACTGATTTGTCAAAGTCAAGTTTTATTACGCAGCTCCATACAAGTTTGACTAGTTACATTGAAATTTTGGTTTGCAGAAAAGTGTCAGAAATCGATCTTGAAATGCACTTTTCATTATTTTGGGGGCTTAAAAATGATGTTTTGGTGAGTTTATGATAAACTGATTTGTCAAAGTCAAGTTTTATTACGCAGCTCCATACAAGTTTGACTAGTTACATTGAAATTTTGGTTTGCAGAAAAGTGTCAGAAATCGATCTTGAAATGCACTTTTCATTATTTTGGGGGCTTAAAAATGATGTTTTGGTGAGTTTATGATAAACTGATTTGTCAAAGTCAAGTTTTATTACGCAGCTCCATACAAGTTTGACTAGTTACATTGAAATTTTGGTTTGCAGAAAAGTGTCAGAAATCGATCTTTAAATGCACTTTTCATTATTTTGGGGGCTTAAAAATTATGTTTTGGTGAGTTTATTATAAACTGATTTGTCAAAGTCAAGTTTTATTACGCAGCTCCATACAAGTTTGACTAGTTACATTGAAATTTTGGTTTGCAGAAAAGTGTCAGAAATCGATCTTGAAATGCACTTTTCATTATTTTGGGGGCTTAAAAATGATGTTTTGGTGAGTTTATGATAAACTGATTTGTCAAAGTCAAGTTTTATTACGCAGCTCCATACAAGTTTGACTAGTTACATTGAAATTTTGGTTTGCAGAAAAGTGTCAGAAATCGATCTTGAAATGCACTTTTCATTATTTTGGGGGCTTAAAAATTATGTTTTGGTGAGTTTATGATAAACTGATTTGTCAAAGTCAAGTTTTATTACGCAGCTCCATACAAGTTTGACTAGTTACATTGAAATTTTGGTTTGCAGAAAAGTGTCAGAGATCCATCTTGAAATGCACTTTTCATTATTTTGGGGGCTTAAAAATGATGTTTTGGTGAGTTTATGATAAACTGATTTGTCAAAGTCAAGTTTTATTACGCAGCTCCATACAAGTTTGACTAGTTACATTGAAATTTTGGTTTGCAGAAAAGTGTCAGAAATCGATCTTGAAATGCACTTTTCATTATTTTGGGGGCTTAAAAATGATGTTTTGGTGAGTTTATGATAAACTGATTTGTCAAAGTCAAGTTTTATTACGCAGCTCCATACAAGTTTGACTAGTTACATTGAAATTTTGGTTTGCAGAAAAGTGTCAGAAATCGATCTTGAAATGCACTTTTCATTATTTTGGGGGCTTAAAAATGATGTTTTGGTGAGTTTATGATAAACTGATTTGTCAAAGTCAAGTTTTATTACGCAGCTCCATACAAGTTTGACTAGTTACATTGAAATTTTGGTTTGCAGAAAAGTGTCAGAAATCGATCTTGAAATGCACTTTTCATTATTTTGGGGGCTTAAAAATGATGTTTTGGTGAGTTTATGATAAACTGATTTGTCAAAGTCAAGTTTTATTACGCAGCTCCATACAAGTTTGACTAGTTACATTGAAATTTTGGTTTGCAGAAAAGTGTCAGAAATCGATCTTGAAATGCACTTTTCATTATTTTGGGGGCTTAAAAATTATGTTTTGGTGAGTTTATGATAAACTGATTTGTCAAAGTCAAGTTTTATTACGCAGCTCCATACAAGTTTGACTAGTTACATTGAAATTTTGGTTTGCAGAAAAGTGTCAGAGATCCATCTTGAAATGCACTTTTCATTATTTTGGGGGCTTAAAAATGATGTTTTGGTGAGTTTATGATAAACTGATTTGTCAAAGTCAAGTTTTATTACGCAGCTCCATACAAGTTTGACTAGTTACATTGAAATTTTGGTTTGCAGAAAAGTGTCAGAAATCGATCTTGAAATGCACTTTTCATTATTTTGGGGGCTTAAAAATGATGTTTTGGTGAGTTTATGATAAACTGATTTGTCAAAGTCAAGTTTTATTACGCAGCTCCATACAAGTTTGACTAGTTACATTGAAATTTTGGTTTGCAGAAAAGTTTCTAAAATCGATCTTGGATTTCACTTTTCATTATTTTGGGGGCTTAAAAGTGATGTTAAGGTGGGTCTCTGAAAAAATTATTTGTCAAAGTCGAGTTTTAAAAGGCAACTTGCATACAAGTTTGACTAGTGACAATGAAATTTTGGTTTGCCAAAAAGTTTCCGAAATCGATTTTGGATTTCACTTTTCATTATTTTGGGGGCTTAAAAATTATGTTTTGGTTGGTCTCTGAAAAAATGATTTGTCAAAGTCGAGTTTTAAAAGGCAACTTGCATACAAGTTTGACTACTGACAATGAAATTTTGGATCGCCAAAAAGTTTCCGAAATCGATTTTGGATTTAACTTTTCATTATTTTGGGGGCTCAAAAATGATGTTTTGGTTGGTCTCTGTAAAAATGATTTGTCAAAGTCGAGTTTTAAAAGGCAGCTTGCATACAAGTTTGACTAGTGACAATGAAATTTTGGTTTGCCAAAAAGTTTCCGAAATCGATTTTGGATTTCTTTTTTCATTATTTTGGGGGCTTAAAAATGATGTTTTGGTTGGTCTCTGAAAAAATGATTTGTCAAAGTCGAGTTTTAAAAGGCAACTTGCATACAAGTTAGACTAGTGACAATGAAATTTTGGTTTGCCAAAAAGTTTCCGAAATCGATTTTGGATTTTACTTTTCATTATTTTGGGGGCTTAAAAATGATATTTTGGTTGGTCTCTGAAAAAATGATTTGTCAAAGTCGAGTTTGAAAAGGCAACTTGCATACAAGTTAGACTAGTGACAATGAAATTTTGGTTTGCCAAAAAGTTTCGGAAATCGATTTTGGATTTTACTTTTCATTATTTTGGGGGCTCAAAAATGATGTTTTGGTTGGTCTCTGTAAAAATGATTTGTCAAAGTCGAGTTTTAAAAGGCAGCTTGCATACAAGTTTGACTAGTGACAATGAAGTTTTGGTTTGCCAAATAGTTTCCGAAATCGATTTTGGATTTCTTTTTTCATTATTTTGGGGGCTTAAAAATGATATTTTGGTTGGTCTCTGAAAAAATGATTTGTCAAAGTCGAGTTTGAAAAGGCAACTTGCATACAAGTTAGACTAGTGACAATGAAATTTTGGTTTGCCAAAAAGTTCCCGAAATCGATTTTGGATTTTACTTTTCATTATTTTGGGGGCTCAAAAAAGATGTGTTGGTTGGTCTCTGAAAAAATGATTTGTCAAAGTCGAGTTTTAAAAGGCAACTTGCATACAAGTTTGACTAGTGACAATGAAATTTTGGTTTGCCAAAAAGTTTCCGAAATCGATTTTGGATTTCACTTTTCATTATTTTGGGGGCTCAAAAATGATGTTTTGGTTGGTCTCTGAAAAAATGATTTGTCAAAGTCGAGTTTTGAAAGGCAACTTGCATACAAGTTTGACTAGTGACATTGAAATTTTGGATTGCCAAAAAGTTTCCGAAATCGATTTTGGATTTCATTTTTCATTATTTTGGGGGCTCAAAAATGATGTTTTGGTTGGTCTCTGAAAAAATGATTTGTCAAAGTCGAGTTTTAAAAGGCAACTTGCATACAAGTTTGACTAGTGACAATGAAATTTTGGTTTGCCAAAAAGTTTCCGAAATCGATTTTGGATTTCACTTTTCATTATTTTGGGGGCTCAAAAATGATGTTTTGGTTGGTCTCTGTAAAAATGATTTGTCAAAGTCGAGTTTTAAAAGGCAACTTACATACAAGTTTGACTAGTGACAAGGAAATTTTGGTTTGCCAAAAAGTTTCCGAAATCGATTTTGGATTTCACTTTTCATTATTTTGGAGGCTTAAAAATGATGTTTTGGTTGGTCTCTGAAAAAATGATTTGTCAAAGTCGAGTTTTGAAAGGCAACTTGCATACAAGTTTGATTAGTGACAATGAAATTTTGGTTTGCCAAAAAGTTTCCGAAATCGATTTTGGATTTCACTTTTCATTATTTTGGGGGCTTAAAAATGATGTTTTGGTTGGTCTCTGAAAAAATGATTTGTCAAAGTTGAGTTTTAAAAGGCAACTTGCATACAAGTTTGACTAGTGACAATGAAATTTTGGATTGCCAAAAAGTTTCCGAAATCGATTTTGGATTTTACTTTTCATTATTTTGGGGGCTCAAAAATGATGTTTTGGTTGGTCTCTGAAAAAATGATTTGTCAAAGTCGAGTTTTAAAAGGCAACTTGCATACAAGTTTGACTAGTGACAATGAAATTTTGGTTTGCCAAAAAGTTTCCGAAATCGATTTTGGATTTCACTTTTCATTATTTTGGGGGCTCAAAAATGATGTTTTGGTTGGTCTCTGAAAAAATGATTTGTCAAAGTCGAGTTTTGAAAGGCAACTTGCATACAAGTTTGACTAGTGACATTGAAATTTTGGATTGCCAAAAAGTTTCCGAAATCGATTTTGGATTTCATTTTTCATTATTTTGGGGGCTCAAAAATGATGTTTTGGTTGGTCTCTGAAAAAATGATTTGTCAAAGTCGAGTTTTAAAAGGCAACTTGCATACAAGTTTGACTAGTGACAATGAAATTTTGGATTGCCAAAAAGTTTCCGAAATCGATTTTGGATTTCACTTTTCATTATTTTGGGGGCTCAAAAATGATGTTTTGGTTGGTCTTAGAAAAATGATTTGTCAAAGTCGAGTTTTAAAAGGCAGCTTGCAAACAAGTTTGACTAGTGACAATGAAATTTTGGTTTGCCAAAAAGTTTCCGAAATCGATTTTGGATTTCACTTTTCATTATTTTGGGGGCTTAAAAATGATGTTTTGGTTGGTCTCTGAAAAAATGATTTGTCAAAGTCGAGTTTTAAAAGGCAGCATGCAAACAAGTTTGACTAGTGACAATGAAATTTTGGTTTGCCAAAAAGTTTCCGAAATCGATTTTGGATTTCACTTTTCATTATTTTGGGGGCTTAAAAATGATGTTTTGGTTGGTCTCTGAAAAAATGATTTGTCAAAGTCGAGTTTTAAAAGGCAACTTGCATACAAGTTTGACTAGTGACAATGAAATTTTGGTTTGCCAAAAAGTTTCCGAAATCGATTTTGGATTTCACTTTTCATTATTTTGGGGGCTCAAAAATGATGTTTTGGTTGGTCTCTGAAAAAATGATTTGTCAAAGTCGAGTTTTGAAAGGCAACTTGCATACAAGTTTGACTAGTGACATTGAAATTTTGGATTGCCAAAAAGTTTCCGAAATCGATTTTGGATTTTACTTTTCATTATTTTGGGGGCTCAAAAATGATGTTTTGGTTGGTCTCTGAAAAAATGATTTGTCAAAGTCGAGTTTTAAAAGGCAACTTGCATACAAGTTTGACTAGTGACAATGAAATTTTGGTTTGCCAAAAAGTTTCCGAAATCGATTTTGGATTTCACTTTTCATTATTTTGGGGGCTCAAAAATGATGTTTTGGTTGGTCTTAGAAAAATTGATTTGTCAAAGTCGAGTTTTAAAAGGCAGCTTGCAAACAAGTTTGACTAGTGACAATGAAATTTTGGTTTGCCAAAAAGTTTCCGAAATCGATTTTGGATTTCACTTTTCATTATTTTGGGGGCTTAAAAATGATGTTTTGGTTGGTCTCTGAAAAAATGATTTGTCAAAGTCGAGTTTTAAAAGGCAACTTGCATACAAGTTTGACTAGTGACAATGAAATTTTGGTTTGCCAAAAAGTTTCCGAAATCAATTTTGGATTTCATTTTTCATTATTTTGGGGGCTCGAAAATGATGTTTTGGTTGGTCTTAGAAAAATGATTTGTCAAAGTCGAGTTTTAAAAGGCAACTTGCATACAAGTTAGACTAGTGACAATGAAATTTTGGTTTGCCAAAAAGTTCCCGAAATCGATTTTGGATTTCACTTTTCATTATTTTGGGGGCTCAAAAATGATGTTTTGGTTGGTCTCTGAAAAAATGATTTGTCAAAGTCGAGTTTTAAAAGGCAACTTGCATACAAGTTTGACTAGTGACAATGAAACTTTGGATTGCCAAAAAGTTTCCGAAATCGATCGTGGATTGCACTTTTCATGATTTTGGGGGCTTAAAAATGATGTTTTGGTTGGTCTCTGAAAAAATGATTTGTCAAAGTCGAGTTTTAAAAGGCAACTTGCATACAAGTTTGACTAGTGACAATGAAATTTTGGTTTGCCAAAAAGTTTCCGAAATCGATCTTGGATTTCACTTTTCATTATTTTGGGGGCTCGAAAATGATGTTTTGGTTGGTCTCTGAAAAAATGATTTGTCAAAGTCGAGTTTTAAAAGGCAACTTGCATACAAGTTTGACTAGTGACAATGAAACTTTGGATTGCCAAAAAGTTTCCGAAATCGATCGTGGATTGCACTTTTCATGATTTTGGGGGCTTAAAAATGATGTTTTGGTTGGTCTCTGAAAAAATGATTTGTCAAAGTCGAGTTTTAAAAGGCAACTTGCATACAAGTTTGACTAGTGACAATGAAATTTTGGATTGCCAAAAAGTTTCCGAAATCGATCGTGGATTGCACTTTTCATGATTTTGGGGGCTTAAAAATGATGTTTTGGTTGGTCTCTGAAAAAATGATTTGTCAAAGTCGAGTTTTAAAAGGCAACTTGCATACAAGTTTGACTAGTGACAATGAAATTTTGGTTTGCCAAAAAGTTTCCGAAATCGATTTTGGATTTCACTTTTCATTATTTTGGGGGCTCGAAAATGATGTTTTGGTTGGTCTCTGAAAAAATGATTTGTCAAAGTCAAGTTTTAATAGGCAGCTCCATACAAGTATGACTAGTTACTTTAAAATTATGGTTTGCAGAAAAGTTTCTAAAATCGATCTTGGATTTCACTTTTCATTATTTTGGGGGCTTAAAAGTGATGTTAAGGTGGGTCTCTGAAAAAATTATTTGTCAAAGTCGAGTTTTAAAAGGCAACTTGCATACAAGTTTGACTAGTGACAATGAAATTTTGGTTTGCCAAAAAGTTTCCGAAATCGATTTTGGATTTCACTTTTCATTATTTTGGGGGCTTAAAAATGATGTTTTGGTTGGTCTCTGAAAAAATGATTTGTCAAAGTCGAGTTTTAAAAGGCAACTTGCATACAAGTTTGACTAGTGACAATGAAATTTTGGTTTGCCAAAAAGTTTCCGAAATCGATTTTGGATTTCACTTTTCATTATTTTGGGGGCTTAAAAATGATGTTTTGGTTGGTCTCTGAAAAAATGATTTGTCAAAGTCGAGTTTTAAAAGGCAACTTGCATACAAGTTTGACTACTGACAATGAAATTTTGGATTGCCAAAAAGTTTCCGAAATCGATTTTGGATTTAACTTTTCATTATTTTGGGGGCTCAAAAATGATGTTTTGGTTGGTCTCTGTAAAAATGATTTGTCAAAGTCGAGTTTTAAAAGGCAGCTTGCATACAAGTTTGACTAGTGACAATGAAATTTTGGTTTGCCAAAAAGTTTCCGAAATCGATTTTGGATTTCTTTTTTCATTATTTTGGGGGCTTAAAAATGATGTTTTGGTTGGTCTCTGAAAAAATGATTTGTCAAAGTCGAGTTTTAAAAGGCAACTTGCATACAAGTTAGACTAGTGACAATGAAATTTTGGTTTGCCAAAAAGTTTCCGAAATCGATTTTGGATTTTACTTTTCATTATTTTGGGGGCTTAAAAATGATATTTTGGTTGGTCTCTGAAAAAATGATTTGTCAAAGTCGAGTTTGAAAAGGCAACTTGCATACAAGTTAGACTAGTGACAATGAAATTTTGGTTTGCCAAAAAGTTTCGGAAATCGATTTTGGATTTTACTTTTCATTATTTTGGGGGCTCAAAAATGATGTTTTGGTTGGTCTCTGTAAAAATGATTTGTCAAAGTCGAGTTTTAAAAGGCAGCTTGCATACAAGTTTGACTAGTGACAATAAAATTTTGGATTGCCAAAAAGTTCCCGAAATCGATTTTGGATTTTACTTTTCATTATTTTGGGGGCTCAAAAAAGATGTGTTGGTTGGTCTCTGAAAAAATGATTTGTCAAAGTCGAGTTTTAAAAGGCAACTTGCATACAAGTTTGACTAGTGACAAGGAAATTTCGGTTTGCATAATAGTTTCTGAAATTGATCTTGGATTTCACTTTTCATTATTTTGGGGGCTTAAAAATGATGTTTTGGTTGGTCTCTGAAAAAATGATTTGTCGAAGTCGAGTTTTAAAAAGCAACTTGCATACAAGTTTGACTAGTGACAATGAAATTTTGGATTGCCAAAAAGTTTCCGAAATCGATTTTGGATTGCATTTTTCATTATTTTGGGGGCTCGAAAATGATGTTTTGGTTGGTCTCTGAAAAACTGATTTGTCAAAGTCGAGTTTTAAAAGGCAACTTGCATACAAGTTTGACTAGTAACAATGAAATTTTGATTTGCCAAAAGTTTCCGAAATCGATTTTGGATTGCATTTTTCATTATTTTGGGGGCTCAAAAATGATGTTTTGGTTGGTCTCTGAAAAAATGATTTGTCAAAGTCGAGTTTTAAAAGGCAACTTGCATACAAGTTTGACTAGTGACAATGAAATTTCGGTTTGCATAATAGTTTCTGAAATTGATCTTGGATTTCACTTTTCATTATTTTGGGGGCTTAAAAATGATGTTTTGGTTGGTCTCTGAAAAAATGATTTGTCGAAGTCGAGTTTTAAAAGGCAACTTGCATACATGTTTGACTAGTGACAATGAAATTTTGGATTGCCAAAAAGTTTCCGAAATCGATTTTGGATTTCACTTTTCATTATTTTGGGGGCTCAAAAATGATGTTTTGGTTGGTCTCTGAAAAAATGATTTGTCGAAGTCGAGTTTTAAAAGGCAACTTGCATACAAGTTTGACTAGTGACAATGAAATTTCGGTTTGCATAATAGTTTCTGAAATTGATCTTGGATTTCACTTTTCATTATTTTGGGGGCTTAAAAATGATGTTTTGGTTGGTCTCTGAAAAAATGATTTGTCGAAGTCGAGTTTTAAAAAGCAACTTGCATACAAGTTTGACTAGTGACAATGAAATTTTGGATTGCCAAAAAGTTTCCGAAATCGATTTTGGATTGCATTTTTCATTATTTTGGGGGCTCGAAAATGATGTTTTGGTTGGTCTCTGAAAAACTGATTTGTCAAAGTCGAGTTTTAAAAGGCAACTTGCATACAAGTTTGACTAGTGACAATGAAATTTTGGTTTGCCAAAAAGTTTCCGAAATCGATTTTGGATTTCACTTTTCATTATTTTGGGGGCTCAAAAATGATGTTTTGGTTGGTCTCTGAAAAAATGATTTGTCGAAGTCGAGTTTTAAAAGGCAACTTGCATACAAGTTTGACTAGTGACAATGAAATTTCGGTTTGCATAATAGTTTCTGAAATTGATCTTGGATTTCACTTTTCATTATTTTGGGGGCTTAAAAATGATGTTTTGGTTGGTCTCTGAAAAAATGATTTGTCGAAGTCGAGTTTTAAAAAGCAACTTGCATACAAGTTTGACTAGTGACAATGAAATTTTGGATTGCCAAAAAGTTTCCGAAATCGATTTTGGATTGCATTTTTCATTATTTTGGGGGCTCGAAAATGATGTTTTGGTTGGTCTCTGAAAAACTGATTTGTCAAAGTCGAGTTTTAAAAGGCAACTTGCATACAAGTTTGACTAGTAACAATGAAATTTTGATTTGCCAAAAGTTTCCGAAATCGATTTTGGATTGCATTTTTCATTATTTTGGGGGCTCAAAAATGATGTTTTGGTTGGTCTCTGAAAAAATGATTTGTCAAAGTCGAGTTTTAAAAGGCAACTTGCATACAAGTTTGACTAGTGACAATGAAATTTCGGTTTGCATAATAGTTTCTGAAATTGATCTTGGATTTCACTTTTCATTATTTTGGGGGCTTAAAAATGATGTTTTGGTTGGTCTCTGAAAAAATGATTTGTCAAAGTCGAGTTTTAAAAGGCAACTTGCATACATGTTTGACTAGTGACAATGAAATTTTGGATTGCCAAAAAGTTTCCGAAATCGATTTTGGATTTCACTTTTCATTATTTTGGGGGCTCAAAAATGATGTTTTGGTTGGTCTCTGAAAAAATGATTTGTCGAAGTCGAGTTTTAAAAGGCAACTTGCATACAAGTTTGACTAGTGACAATGAAATTTCGGTTTGCATAATAGTTTCTGAAATTGATCTTGGATTTCACTTTTCATTATTTTGGGGGCTCAAAAATGATGTTTTGGTTGGTCTCTGAAAAAATGATTTGTCAAAGTCGAGTTTTAAAAAGCAACTTGCATACAAGTTTGACTAGTGACAATGAAATTTTGGATTGCCAAAAAGTTTCCGAAATCGATTTTGGATTGCATTTTTCATTATTTTGGGGGCTCAAAAATGATGTTTTGGTTGGTCTCTGAAAAAATGATTTGTCAAAGTCGAGTTTCAAAAGGCAACTTGCATACAAGTTTGACTAGTGACAATGAAATTTTGGTTTGCCAAAAAGTTTCCGAAATCGATTTTGGATTTCACTTTTCATTATTTTGGGGGCTTAAAAATGGTGGTTTGGTTGGTCTCTGAAAAAATGATTTGTCAAAGTCGAGTTTTAAAAGGCAACTTGCATACAAGTTTGACTAGTGACAATGAAATTTTGGTTTGCCAAAAAGTTTCCGAAATCGATTTTGGATTTCACTTTTCATTATTTTGGGGGCTCAAAAATGATGTTTTGGTTGGTCTCTGAAAAAATGATTTGTCAAAGTCGAGTTTCAAAAGGCAACTTGCATACAAGTTTGACTAGTGACAATGAAATTTTGGTTTGCCAAAAAGTTTCCGAAATCGATTTTGGATTTCACTTTTCATTATTTTGGGGGCTTAAAAATGGTGGTTTGGTTGGTCTCTGAAAAAATGATTTGTCAAAGTCGAGTTTTAAAAGGCAACTTGCATACAAGTTTGACTAGTGACAATGAAATTTTGGATTGCCAAAAAGTTTCCGAAATCGATTTTGGATTGCATTTTTCATTATTTTGGGGGCTCAAAAATGATGTTTTGGTTGGTCTCTGAAAAAATGATTTGTCAAAGTCGAGTTTCAAAAGGCAACTTGCATACAAGTTTGACTAGTGACAATGAAATTTTGGTTTGCCAAAAAGTTTCCGAAATCGATTTTGGATTTCACTTTTCATTATTTTGGGGGCTTAAAAATGGTGGTTTGGTTGGTCTCTGAAAAAATGATTTGTCAAAGTCGAGTTTTAAAAGGCAACTTGCATACAAGTTTGACAAGTGACAATGAAATTTTGGTTTGCCAAAAAGTTTCCGAAATCGATCGTGGATTTCACTTTTCATTATTTTGGGGGCTCAAAAATGATGTTTTGGTTGGTCTCTGAAAAAATGATTTGTCAAAGTCGAGTTTTAAAAGGCAACTTGCATACAAGTTTGACTAGTAACAATGAAATTTTGATTTGCCAAAAGTTTCCGAAATCGATTTTGGATTGCATTTTTCATTATTTTGGGGGCTCAAAAATGATGTTTTGGTTGGTCTCTGAAAAAATGATTTGTCAAAGTCGAGTTTTAAAAAGCAACTTGCATACAAGTTTGACTAGTGACAATGAAATTTTGGATTGCCAAAAAGTTTCCGAAATCGATTTTGGATTTCACTTTTCATTATTTTGGGGGCTTAAAAATGATATTTTGGTTGGTCTCTGAAAAAATGATTTGTCAAAGTCGAGTTTTAAAAGGCAACTTGCATACAAGTTTGACTAGTAACAATGAAATTTTGATTTGCCAAAAGTTTCCGAAATCGATTTTGGATTGCATTTTTCATTATTTTGGGGGCTCAAAAATGATGTTTTGGTTGGTCTCTGAAAAAATGATTTATCAAAGTCGAGTTTTAAAAAGCAACTTGCATACAAGTTTGACTAGTGACAATGAAATTTTGGATTGCCAAAAAGTTTCCGAAATCGATTTTGGATTGCATTTTTCATTATTTTGGGGGCTCAAAAATGATGTTTTGGTTGGTCTCTGAAAAACTGATTTGTCAAAGTCGAGTTTTAAAAGGCAACTTGCATACAAGTTTGACTAGTAACAATGAAATTTTGATTTGCCAAAAGTTTCCGAAATCGATTTTGGATTGCATTTTTCATTATTTTGGGGGCTCAAAAATGATGTTTTGGTTGGTCTCTGAAAAAATGATTTGTCAAAGTCGAGTTTTAAAAGGCAACTTGCATACAAGTTTGACTAGTGACAATGAAATTTCGGTTTGCATAATAGTTTCTGAAATTGATCTTGGATTTCACTTTTCATTATTTTGGGGGCTCAAAAATGATGTTTTGGTTGGTCTCTGAAAAAATGATTTGTCAAAGTCGAGTTTTAAAAAGCAACTTGCATACAAGTTTGACTAGTGACAATGAAATTTTGGATTGCCAAAAAGTTTCCGAAATCGATTTTGGATTGCATTTTTCATTATTTTGGGGGCTCAAAAATGATGTTTTGGTTGGTCTCTGAAAAACTGATTTGTCAAAGTCGAGTTTTAAAAGGCAACTTGCATACAAGTTGGACTAGTAACAATGAAATTTTGGTTTGTCAAAAAGTTTCCGATATCGATTTTGGATTTCACTTTTCATTATTTTGGGGGCTTAAAAATGATGTTTTGGTTGGTCTCTGAAAAAATGATTTGTCAAAGTCGAGTTTTAAAAGGCAACTTGCATACAAGTTTGACTGGTTACATTAAAATTTTGATTTGCCAAAAGTTTCCGAAATCGATTTTTGATTTCACTTTTCATTATTTTGGGGGCTTAAAAATGATATTTTGGTTGGTCTCTGAAAAAATGATTTGTCAAAGTCGAGTTTTAAAAGGCAACTTGCATACAAGTTTGACTAGTAACAATGAAATTTTGGTTTGTCAAAAAGTTTCCGATATCGATTTTGGATTTCACTTTTCATTATTTTGGGGGCTTAAAAATTATGTTTTGGTTGGTCTCTGAAAAAATGATTTGTCAAAGTCGAGTTTTAAAAGGCAACTTGCATACAAGTTTGACTAGTGACAATGAAATTTTGGTTTGCCAAAAAGTTTCCGAAATCGATTTTGGATTGCATTTTTCATTATTTTGGGGGCTCAAAAATGATGTTTTGGTTGGTCTCTGAAAAAATGATTTGTCAAAGTCGAGTTTTAAAAGGCAACTTGCATACAAGTTTGACTAGTGACAATGAAATTTTGGTTTGCCAAAAAGTTTCCGAAATCAGTTTTGGATTTCACTTTTCGTTATTTTGGGGGCTTAAAAATGATGTTTTGGTTGGTCTCTGAAAAAATGATTTGTCAAAGTCGAGTTTTAAAAGGCAACTTGCATACAAGTTTGACTAGTGACAATGAAATTTTGGTTTGCCAAAAAGTTTCCGAAATCGATTTTGGATTTCACTTTTCATTATTTTGGGGGCTTAAAAATGATGGTTTGGTTGGTCTCTGAAAGATTGATTTTTCAAAGTCGAGTTTTAAGAAACTTGCATACAAGTTTGACTAGTGACAATGAAATTTTGGATTGCCAAAAAGTTTCCGAAATCGATTTTGGATTTCACTTTTCATTATTTTGGGGGCTCAAAAATGATGTTTTGGTTGGTCTCTGAAAAACTGATTTGTCAAAGTCGAGTTTTAAAAAGCAACTTGCATACAAGTTTGACTAGTGACAATGAAATTTTGGATTGCCAAAAAGTTTCCGAAATCGATTTTGGATTGCATTTTTCATTATTTTGGGGGCTCAAAAATGATGTTTTGGTTGGTCTCTGAAAACATGATTTGTCAAAGTCGAGTTTCAAAAGGCAACTTGCATACAAGTTTGACAAGTGACAATGAAATTTTGGTTTGCCAAAAAGTTTCCGAAATCGATCGTGGATTTCACTTTTCATTATTTTGGGGGCTCAAAAATGATGTTTTGGTTGGTCTCTGAAAAAATGATTTGTCAAAGTCGAGTTTTAAAAGGCAACTTGCATACAAGTTTGACTAGTAACAATGAAATTTTGATTTGCCAAAAGTTTCCGAAATCGATTTTGGATTGCATTTTTCATTATTTTGGGGGCTCAAAAATGATGTTTTGGTTGGTCTCTGAAAAAATGATTTGTCAAAGTCGAGTTTTAAAAAGCAACTTGCATACAAGTTTGACTAGTGACAATGAAATTTTGGATTGCCAAAAAGTTTCCGAAATCGATTTTGGATTGCATTTTTCATTATTTTGGGGGCTCAAAAATGATGTTTTGGTTGGTCTCTGAAAAAATGATTTGTCAAAGTCGAGTTTTAAAAAGCAACTTGCATACAAGTTTGACTAGTGACAATGAAATTTTGGATTGCCAAAAAGTTTCCGATCTCGATTTTGGATTTCACTTTTCATTATTTTGGGGGCTTAAAAATGATGTTTTGGTTGGTCTCTGAAAAAATGATTTGTCAAAGTCGAGTTTTAAAAGGCAACTTGCATACAAGTTTGACTAGTAACAATGAAATTTTGATTTGCCAAAAGTTTCCGAAATCGATCGTGGATTTCACTTTTCATTATTTTGGGGGCTCAAAAATGATGTTTTGGTTGGTCTCTGAAAAAATGATTTGTCAAAGTCGAGTTTTAAAAAGCAACTTGCATACAAGTTTGACTAGTGACAATGAAATTTTGGATTGCCAAAAAGTTTCCGAAATCGATTTTGGATTGCATTTTTCATTATTTTGGGGGCTCAAAAATGATGTTTTGGTTGGTCTCTGAAAAACTGATTTGTCAAAGTCGAGTTTTAAAAGGCAACTTGCATACAAGTTTGACTAGTAACAATGAAATTTTGATTTGCCAAAAGTTTCCGAAATCGATTTTGGATTGCATTGTTCATTATTTTGGGGGCTCAAAAATGATGTTTTGGTTGGTCTCTGAAAAAATGATTTGTCAAAGTCGAGTTTTAAAATGCAACTTGCATACAAGTTTGACTAGTGACAATGAAATTTCGGTTTGCATAATAGTTTCTGAAATTGATCTTGGATTTCACTTTTCATTATTTTGGGGGCTCAAAAATGATGTTTTGGTTGGTCTCTGAAAAAATGATTTGTCAAAGTCGAGTTTTAAAAAGCAACTTGCATACAAGTTTGACTAGTGACAATGAAATTTTGGATTGCCAAAAAGTTTCCGAAATCGATTTTGGATTGCATTTTTCATTATTTTGGGGGCTCAAAAATGATGTTTTGGTTGGTCTCTGAAAAACTGATTTGTCAAAGTCGAGTTTTAAAAGGCAACTTGCATACAAGTTTGACTAGCAACAATGAAATTTTGGTTTGTCAAAAAGTTTCCGATATCGATTTTGGATTTCACTTTTCATTATTTTGGGGGCTTAAAAATGATGTTTTGGTTGGTCTCTGAAAAAATGATTTGTCAAAGTCGAGTTTTAAAAGGCAACTTGCATACAAGTTTGACTAGTTACATTAAAATTTTGATTTGCCAAAAGTTTCCGAAATCGATTTTGGATTTCACTTTTCATTATTTTGGGGGCTTAAAAATGGTGGTTTGGTTGGTCTCTGAAAAAATGATTTGTCAAAGTCGAGTTTTAAAAGGCAACTTGCATACAAGTTTGACTAGTGACAATGAAATTTTGGTTTGCCAAAAAGTTTCCGAAATCGATTTTGGATTTCACTTTTCATTATTTTGGGGGCTCAAAAATGATGTTTTGGTTGGTCTCTGAAAAAATGATTTGTCAAAGTCGAGTTTCAAAAGGCAACTTGCATACAAGTTTGACTAGTGACAATGAAATTTTGGTTTGCCAAAAAGTTTCCGAAATCGATTTTGGATTTCACTTTTCATTATTTTGGGGGCTTAAAAATGGTGGTTTGGTTGGTCTCTGAAAAAATGATTTGTCAAAGTCGAGTTTTAAAAGGCAACTTGCATACAAGTTTGACTAGTGACAATGAAATTTCGGTTTGCATAATAGTTTCTGAAATTGATCTTGGATTTCACTTTTCATTATTTTGGGGGCTCAAAAATGATGTTTTGGTTGGTCTCTGAAAAAATGATTTGTCAAAGTCGAGTTTTAAAAAGCAACTTGCATACAAGTTTGACTGGTTACATTAAAATTTTGATTTGCCAAAAGTTTCCGAAATCGATTTTTGATTTCACTTTTCATTATTTTGGGGGCTTAAAAATGATATTTTGGTTGGTCTCTGAAAAAATGATTTGTCAAAGTCGAGTTTTAAAAGGCAACTTGCATACAAGTTTGACTAGTAACAATGAAATTTTGGTTTGTCAAAAAGTTTCCGATATCGATTTTGGATTTCACTTTTCATTATTTTGGGGGCTTAAAAATGATGTTTTGGTTGGTCTCTGAAAAAATGATTTGTCAAAGTCGAGTTTTAAAAGGCAACTTGCATACAAGTTTGACTAGTGACAATGAAATTTTGGTTTGCATAATAGTTTCTGAAATTGATCTTGGATTTCACTTTTCATTATTTTGGGGGCTTAAAAATGATGTTTTGGTTGGTCTCTGAAAAAATGATTTGTCGAAGTCGAGTTTTAAAAGGCAACTTGCATACATGTTTGACTAGTGACAATGAAATTTTGGATTGCCAAAAAGTTTCCGAAATCGATTTTGGATTTCACTTTTCATTATTTTGGGGGCTCAAAAATGATGTTTTGGTTGGTCTCTGAAAAAATGATTTGTCAAAGTCGAGTTTTAAAAGGCAACTTGCATACAAGTTTGACTAGTGACAATGAAATTTTAGTTTGCCAAAAAGATTCCGATATCGATTTTCTATTTCACTTTTCATTATTTTGGGGGCTCAAAAATGATGTTTTGGTTGGTCTCTGAAAAAATGATTTGTCAAAGTCGAGTTTTAAAAGGCAACTTGCATACAAGTTTGACTAGTAACAATGAAATTTTGATTTGCCAAAAGTTTCCGAAATCGATTTTGGATTGCATTTTTCATTATTTTGGGGGCTCGAAAATGATGTTTTGGTTGGTCTCTGAAAAACTGATTTGTCAAAGTCGAGTTTTAAAAGGCAACTTGCATACAAGTTTGACTAGTAACAATGAAATTTTGATTTGCCAAAAGTTTCCGAAATCGATTTTGGATTGCATTTTTCATTATTTTGGGGGCTTAAAAATGATGTTTTGGTTGGTCTCTGAAAAAATGATTTGTCAAAGTCGAGTTTTAAAAGGCAACTTGCATACAAGTTTGACTACTGACAATGAAATTTTGGATTGCCAAAAAGTTTCCGAAATCGATTTTGGATTTAACTTTTCATTATTTTGGGGGCTCAAAAATGATGTTTTGGTTGGTCTTAGAAAAATGATTTGTCAAAGTCGAGTTTTAAAAGGCAACTTGCATACAAGTTTGACTAGTAACAATGAAATTTTGATTTGCCAAAAGTTTCCGAAATCGATTTTGGATTGCATTTTTCATTATTTTGGGGGCTTAAAAATGATGTTTTGGTTGGTCTCTGAAAAAATGATTTGTCAAAGTCGAGTTTTAAAAGGCAACTTGCATACAAGTTTGACTACTGACAATGAAATTTTGGATTGCCAAAAAGTTTCCGAAATCGATTTTGGATTGCATTTTTCATTATTTTGGGGGCTCGAAAATGATGTTTTGGTTGGTCTCTGAAAAACTGATTTGTCAAAGTCGAGTTTTAAAAGGCAACTTGCATACAAGTTTGACTAGTAACAATGAAATTTTGATTTGCCAAAAGTTTCCGAAATCGATTTTGGATTGCATTTTTCATTATTTTGGGGGCTTAAAAATGATGTTTTGGTTGGTCTCTGAAAAAATGATTTGTCGAAGTCGAGTTTTAAAAAGCAACTTGCATACAAGTTTGACTAGTGACAATGAAATTTTGGATTGCCAAAAAGTTTCCGAAATCGATTTTGGATTGCATTTTTCATTATTTTGGGGGCTCGAAAATGATGTTTTGGTTGGTCTCTGAAAAACTGATTTGTCAAAGTCGAGTTTTAAAAGGCAACTTGCATACAAGTTTGACTAGTAACAATGAAATTTTGGATTGCCAAAAAGTTTCCGAAATCGATTTTGGATTGCATTTTTCATTATTTTGGGGGCTTAAAAATGATAGTTTGGTTGGTCTCTGAAAAAATGATTTGTCAAAGTCGAGTTTTAAAAGGCAACTTGCATACAAGTTTGACTAGTGACAATGAAATTTTGGTTTGCATAATAGTTTCTGAAATTGATCTTGGATTTCACTTTTCATTATTTTGGGGGCTTAAAAATGATGTTTTGGTTGGTCTCTGAAAAAATGATTTGTCGAAGTCGAGTTTTAAAAAGCAACTTGCATACAAGTTTGACTAGTGACAATGAAATTTTGGATTGCCAAAAAGTTTCCGAAATCGATTTTGGATTGCATTTTTCATTATTTTGGGGGCTCGAAAATGATGTTTTGGTTGGTCTCTGAAAAACTGATTTGTCAAAGTCGAGTTTTAAAAGGCAACTTGCATACAAGTTTGACTAGTAACAATGAAATTTTGATTTGCCAAAAGTTTCCGAAATCGATTTTGGATTGCATTTTTCATTATTTTGGGGGCTTAAAAATGATGTTTTGGTTGGTCTCTGAAAAAATGATTTGTCAAAGTCGAGTTTTAAAAGGCAACTTGCATACAAGTTTGACTACTGACAATGAAATTTTGGATTGCCAAAAAGTTTCCGAAATCGATTTTGGATTTAACTTTTCATTATTTTGGGGGCTCAAAAATGATGTTTTGGTTGGTCTTAGAAAAATGATTTGTCAAAGTCGAGTTTTAAAAGGCAACTTGCATACAAGTTTGACTAGTGACAATGAAATTTTGGATTGCCAAAAAATTTGCGAAATCGATCGTGGATTGCACTTTTCATGATTTTGGGGGCTTAAAAATGATGTTTTGGTTGGTCTCTGAAAAAATGATTTGTCAAAGTCGAGTTTTAAAAGGCAACTTGCATACAAGTTTGACTAGTGACAATGAAATTTTGGTTTGCCAAAAAGTTTCCGAAATCGATTTTGGATTTCACTTTTCATTATTTTGGGGGCTCGAAAATGATGTTTTGGTTGGTCTCTGAAAAAATGATTTGTCAAAGTCGAGTTTTAAAAGGCAACTTGCATACAAGTTTGACTAGTGACAATGAAACTTTGGATTGCCAAAAAGTTTCCGAAATCGATCGTGGATTGCACTTTTCATGATTTTGGGGGCTTAAAAATGATGTTTTGGTTGGTCTCTGAAAAAATGATTTGTCAAAGTCGAGTTTTAAAAGGCAACTTGCATACAAGTTTGACTAGTGACAATGAAATTTTGGATTGCCAAAAAGTTTCCGAAATCGATCGTGGATTGCACTTTTCATGATTTTGGGGGCTTAAAAAATGATGTTTTGGTTGGTCTCTGAAAAAATGATTTGTCAAAGTCGAGTTTTAAAAGGCAACTTGCATACAAGTTTGACTAGTGACAATGAAATTTTGGTTTGCCAAAAAGTTTCCGAAATCGATTTTGGATTTCACTTTTCATTATTTTGGGGGCTCGAAAATGATGTTTTGGTTGGTCTCTGAAAAAATGATTTGTCAAAGTCAAGTTTTAATAGGCAGCTCCATACAAGTATGACTAGTTACTTTAAAATTATGGTTTGCAGAAAAGTTTCTAAAATCGATCTTGGATTTCACTTTTCATTATTTTGGGGGCTTAAAAGTGATGTTAAGGTGGGTCTCTGAAAAAATTATTTGTCAAAGTCGAGTTTTAAAAGGCAACTTGCATACAAGTTTGACTAGTGACAATGAAATTTTGGTTTGCCAAAAAGTTTCCGAAATCGATTTTGGATTTCACTTTTCATTATTTTGGGGGCTTAAAAATGATGTTTTGGTTGGTCTCTGAAAAAATGATTTGTCAAAGTCGAGTTTTAAAAGGCAACTTGCATACAAGTTTGACTAGTGACAATGAAATTTTGGTTTGCCAAAAAGTTTCCGAAATCGATTTTGGATTTCACTTTTCATTATTTTGGGGGCTTAAAAATGATGTTTTGGTTGGTCTCTGAAAAAATGATTTGTCAAAGTCGAGTTTTAAAAGGCAACTTGCATACAAGTTTGACTACTGACAATGAAATTTTGGATTGCCAAAAAGTTTCCGAAATCGATTTTGGATTTAACTTTTCATTATTTTGGGGGCTCAAAAATGATGTTTTGGTTGGTCTCTGTAAAAATGATTTGTCAAAGTCGAGTTTTAAAAGGCAGCTTGCATACAAGTTTGACTAGTGACAATGAAATTTTGGTTTGCCAAAAAGTTTCCGAAATCGATTTTGGATTTCTTTTTTCATTATTTTGGGGGCTTAAAAATGATGTTTTGGTTGGTCTCTGAAAAAATGATTTGTCAAAGTCGAGTTTTAAAAGGCAACTTGCATACAAGTTAGACTAGTGACAATGAAATTTTGGTTTGCCAAAAAGTTTCCGAAATCGATTTTGGATTTTACTTTTCATTATTTTGGGGGCTTAAAAATGATATTTTGGTTGGTCTCTGAAAAAATGATTTGTCAAAGTCGAGTTTGAAAAGGCAACTTGCATACAAGTTAGACTAGTGACAATGAAATTTTGGTTTGCCAAAAAGTTTCGGAAATCGATTTTGGATTTTACTTTTCATTATTTTGGGGGCTCAAAAATGATGTTTTGGTTGGTCTCTGTAAAAATGATTTGTCAAAGTCGAGTTTTAAAAGGCAGCTTGCATACAAGTTTGACTAGTGACAATGAAATTTTGGATTGCCAAAAAGTTCCCGAAATCGATTTTGGATTTTACTTTTCATTATTTTGGGGGCTCAAAAAAGATGTGTTGGTTGGTCTCTGAAAAAATGATTTGTCAAAGTCGAGTTTTAAAAGGCAACTTGCATACAAGTTTGACTAGTGACAAGGAAATTTCGGTTTGCATAATAGTTTCTGAAATTGATCTTGGATTTCACTTTTCATTATTTTGGGGGCTTAAAAATGATGTTTTGGTTGGTCTCTGAAAAAATGATTTGTCGAAGTCGAGTTTTAAAAAGCAACTTGCATACAAGTTTGACTAGTGACAATGAAATTTTGGATTGCCAAAAAGTTTCCGAAATCGATTTTGGATTGCATTTTTCATTATTTTGGGGGCTCGAAAATGATGTTTTGGTTGGTCTCTGAAAAACTGATTTGTCAAAGTCGAGTTTTAAAAGGCAACTTGCATACAAGTTTGACTAGTAACAATGAAATTTTGATTTGCCAAAAGTTTCCGAAATCGATTTTGGATTGCATTTTTCATTATTTTGGGGGCTCAAAAATGATGTTTTGGTTGGTCTCTGAAAAAATGATTTGTCAAAGTCGAGTTTTAAAAGGCAACTTGCATACAAGTTTGACTAGTGACAATGAAATTTCGGTTTGCATAATAGTTTCTGAAATTGATCTTGGATTTCACTTTTCATTATTTTGGGGGCTTAAAAATGATGTTTTGGTTGGTCTCTGAAAAAATGATTTGTCGAAGTCGAGTTTTAAAAGGCAACTTGCATACATGTTTGACTAGTGACAATGAAATTTTGGATTGCCAAAAAGTTTCCGAAATCGATTTTGGATTTCACTTTTCATTATTTTGGGGGCTCAAAAATGATGTTTTGGTTGGTCTCTGAAAAAATGATTTGTCGAAGTCGAGTTTTAAAAGGCAACTTGCATACAAGTTTGACTAGTGACAATGAAATTTCGGTTTGCATAATAGTTTCTGAAATTGATCTTGGATTTCACTTTTCATTATTTTGGGGGCTTAAAAATGATGTTTTGGTTGGTCTCTGAAAAAATGATTTGTCGAAGTCGAGTTTTAAAAAGCAACTTGCATACAAGTTTGACTAGTGACAATGAAATTTTGGATTGCCAAAAAGTTTCCGAAATCGATTTTGGATTGCATTTTTCATTATTTTGGGGGCTCGAAAATGATGTTTTGGTTGGTCTCTGAAAAACTGATTTGTCAAAGTCGAGTTTTAAAAGGCAACTTGCATACAAGTTTGACTAGTGACAATGAAATTTTGGTTTGCCAAAAAGTTTCCGAAATCGATTTTGGATTTCACTTTTCATTATTTTGGGGGCTCAAAAATGATGTTTTGGTTGGTCTCTGAAAAAATGATTTGTCGAAGTCGAGTTTTAAAAGGCAACTTGCATACAAGTTTGACTAGTGACAATGAAATTTCGGTTTGCATAATAGTTTCTGAAATTGATCTTGGATTTCACTTTTCATTATTTTGGGGGCTTAAAAATGATGTTTTGGTTGGTCTCTGAAAAAATGATTTGTCGAAGTCGAGTTTTAAAAAGCAACTTGCATACAAGTTTGACTAGTGACAATGAAATTTTGGATTGCCAAAAAGTTTCCGAAATCGATTTTGGATTGCATTTTTCATTATTTTGGGGGCTCGAAAATGATGTTTTGGTTGGTCTCTGAAAAACTGATTTGTCAAAGTCGAGTTTTAAAAGGCAACTTGCATACAAGTTTGACTAGTAACAATGAAATTTTGATTTGCCAAAAGTTTCCGAAATCGATTTTGGATTGCATTTTTCATTATTTTGGGGGCTCAAAAATGATGTTTTGGTTGGTCTCTGAAAAAATGATTTGTCAAAGTCGAGTTTTAAAAGGCAACTTGCATACAAGTTTGACTAGTGACAATGAAATTTCGGTTTGCATAATAGTTTCTGAAATTGATCTTGGATTTCACTTTTCATTATTTTGGGGGCTTAAAAATGATGTTTTGGTTGGTCTCTGAAAAAATGATTTGTCAAAGTCGAGTTTTAAAAGGCAACTTGCATACATGTTTGACTAGTGACAATGAAATTTTGGATTGCCAAAAAGTTTCCGAAATCGATTTTGGATTTCACTTTTCATTATTTTGGGGGCTCAAAAATGATGTTTTGGTTGGTCTCTGAAAAAATGATTTGTCGAAGTCGAGTTTTAAAAGGCAACTTGCATACAAGTTTGACTAGTGACAATGAAATTTCGGTTTGCATAATAGTTTCTGAAATTGATCTTGGATTTCACTTTTCATTATTTTGGGGGCTCAAAAATGATGTTTTGGTTGGTCTCTGAAAAAATGATTTGTCAAAGTCGAGTTTTAAAAAGCAACTTGCATACAAGTTTGACTAGTGACAATGAAATTTTGGATTGCCAAAAAGTTTCCGAAATCGATTTTGGATTGCATTTTTCATTATTTTGGGGGCTCAAAAATGATGTTTTGGTTGGTCTCTGAAAAAATGATTTGTCAAAGTCGAGTTTCAAAAGGCAACTTGCATACAAGTTTGACTAGTGACAATGAAATTTTGGTTTGCCAAAAAGTTTCCGAAATCGATTTTGGATTTCACTTTTCATTATTTTGGGGGCTTAAAAATGGTGGTTTGGTTGGTCTCTGAAAAAATGATTTGTCAAAGTCGAGTTTTAAAAGGCAACTTGCATACAAGTTTGACTAGTGACAATGAAATTTTGGTTTGCCAAAAAGTTTCCGAAATCGATTTTGGATTTCACTTTTCATTATTTTGGGGGCTCAAAAATGATGTTTTGGTTGGTCTCTGAAAAAATGATTTGTCAAAGTCGAGTTTCAAAAGGCAACTTGCATACAAGTTTGACTAGTGACAATGAAATTTTGGTTTGCCAAAAAGTTTCCGAAATCGATTTTGGATTTCACTTTTCATTATTTTGGGGGCTTAAAAATGGTGGTTTGGTTGGTCTCTGAAAAAATGATTTGTCAAAGTCGAGTTTTAAAAGGCAACTTGCATACAAGTTTGACTAGTGACAATGAAATTTTGGATTGCCAAAAAGTTTCCGAAATCGATTTTGGATTGCATTTTTCATTATTTTGGGGGCTCAAAAATGATGTTTTGGTTGGTCTCTGAAAAAATGATTTGTCAAAGTCGAGTTTCAAAAGGCAACTTGCATACAAGTTTGACTAGTGACAATGAAATTTTGGTTTGCCAAAAAGTTTCCGAAATCGATTTTGGATTTCACTTTTCATTATTTTGGGGGCTTAAAAATGGTGGTTTGGTTGGTCTCTGAAAAAATGATTTGTCAAAGTCGAGTTTTAAAAGGCAACTTGCATACAAGTTTGACAAGTGACAATGAAATTTTGGTTTGCCAAAAAGTTTCCGAAATCGATCGTGGATTTCACTTTTCATTATTTTGGGGGCTCAAAAATGATGTTTTGGTTGGTCTCTGAAAAAATGATTTGTCAAAGTCGAGTTTTAAAAGGCAACTTGCATACAAGTTTGACTAGTAACAATGAAATTTTGATTTGCCAAAAGTTTCCGAAATCGATTTTGGATTGCATTTTTCATTATTTTGGGGGCTCAAAAATGATGTTTTGGTTGGTCTCTGAAAAAATGATTTGTCAAAGTCGAGTTTTAAAAAGCAACTTGCATACAAGTTTGACTAGTGACAATGAAATTTTGGATTGCCAAAAAGTTTCCGAAATCGATTTTGGATTTCACTTTTCATTATTTTGGGGGCTTAAAAATGATATTTTGGTTGGTCTCTGAAAAAATGATTTGTCAAAGTCGAGTTTTAAAAGGCAACTTGCATACAAGTTTGACTAGTAACAATGAAATTTTGATTTGCCAAAAGTTTCCGAAATCGATTTTGGATTGCATTTTTCATTATTTTGGGGGCTCAAAAATGATGTTTTGGTTGGTCTCTGAAAAAATGATTTATCAAAGTCGAGTTTTAAAAAGCAACTTGCATACAAGTTTGACTAGTGACAATGAAATTTTGGATTGCCAAAAAGTTTCCGAAATCGATTTTGGATTGCATTTTTCATTATTTTGGGGGCTCAAAAATGATGTTTTGGTTGGTCTCTGAAAAACTGATTTGTCAAAGTCGAGTTTTAAAAGGCAACTTGCATACAAGTTTGACTAGTAACAATGAAATTTTGATTTGCCAAAAGTTTCCGAAATCGATTTTGGATTGCATTTTTCATTATTTTGGGGGCTCAAAAATGATGTTTTGGTTGGTCTCTGAAAAAATGATTTGTCAAAGTCGAGTTTTAAAAGGCAACTTGCATACAAGTTTGACTAGTGACAATGAAATTTCGGTTTGCATAATAGTTTCTGAAATTGATCTTGGATTTCACTTTTCATTATTTTGGGGGCTCAAAAATGATGTTTTGGTTGGTCTCTGAAAAAATGATTTGTCAAAGTCGAGTTTTAAAAAGCAACTTGCATACAAGTTTGACTAGTGACAATGAAATTTTGGATTGCCAAAAAGTTTCCGAAATCGATTTTGGATTGCATTTTTCATTATTTTGGGGGCTCAAAAATGATGTTTTGGTTGGTCTCTGAAAAACTGATTTGTCAAAGTCGAGTTTTAAAAGGCAACTTGCATACAAGTTTGACTAGTAACAATGAAATTTTGGTTTGTCAAAAAGTTTCCGATATCGATTTTGGATTTCACTTTTCATTATTTTGGGGGCTTAAAAATGATGTTTTGGTTGGTCTCTGAAAAAATGATTTGTCAAAGTCGAGTTTTAAAAGGCAACTTGCATACAAGTTTGACTGGTTACATTAAAATTTTGATTTGCCAAAAGTTTCCGAAATCGATTTTTGATTTCACTTTTCATTATTTTGGGGGCTTAAAAATGATATTTTGGTTGGTCTCTGAAAAAATGATTTGTCAAAGTCGAGTTTTAAAAGGCAACTTGCATACAAGTTTGACTAGTAACAATGAAATTTTGGTTTGTCAAAAAGTTTCCGATATCGATTTTGGATTTCACTTTTCATTATTTTGGGGGCTTAAAAATGATGTTTTGGTTGGTCTCTGAAAAAATGATTTGTCAAAGTCGAGTTTTAAAAGGCAACTTGCATACAAGTTTGACTAGTGACAATGAAATTTTGGTTTGCCAAAAAGTTTCCGAAATCGATTTTGGATTGCATTTTTCATTATTTTGGGGGCTCAAAAATGATGTTTTGGTTGGTCTCTGAAAAAATGATTTGTCAAAGTCGAGTTTTAAAAGGCAACTTGCATACAAGTTTGACTAGTGACAATGAAATTTTGGTTTGCCAAAAAGTTTCCGAAATCAGTTTTGGATTTCACTTTTCGTTATTTTGGGGGCTTAAAAATGATGTTTTGGTTGGTCTCTGAAAAAATGATTTGTCAAAGTCGAGTTTTAAAAGGCAACTTGCATACAAGTTTGACTAGTGACAATGAAATTTTGGTTTGCCAAAAAGTTTCCGAAATCGATTTTGGATTTCACTTTTCATTATTTTGGGGGCTTAAAAATGATGGTTTGGTTGGTCTCTGAAAGATTGATTTGTCAAAGTCGAGTTTTAAGAAACTTGCATACAAGTTTGACTAGTGACAATGAAATTTTGGATTGCCAAAAAGTTTCCGAAATCGATTTTGGATTTCACTTTTCATTATTTTGGGGGCTCAAAAATGATGTTTTGGTTGGTCTCTGAAAAACTGATTTGTCAAAGTCGAGTTTTAAAAAGCAACTTGCATACAAGTTTGACTAGTGACAATGAAATTTTGGATTGCCAAAAAGTTTCCGAAATCGATTTTGGATTGCATTTTTCATTATTTTGGGGGCTCAAAAATGATGTTTTGGTTGGTCTCTGAAAACATGATTTGTCAAAGTCGAGTTTCAAAAGGCAACTTGCATACAAGTTTGACAAGTGACAATGAAATTTTGGTTTGCCAAAAAGTTTCCGAAATCGATCGTGGATTTCACTTTTCATTATTTTGGGGGCTCAAAAATGATGTTTTGGTTGGTCTCTGAAAAAATGATTTGTCAAAGTCGAGTTTTAAAAGGCAACTTGCATACAAGTTTGACTAGTAACAATGAAATTTTGATTTGCCAAAAGTTTCCGAAATCGATTTTGGATTGCATTTTTCATTATTTTGGGGGCTCAAAAATGATGTTTTGGTTGGTCTCTGAAAAAATGATTTGTCAAAGTCGAGTTTTAAAAAGCAACTTGCATACAAGTTTGACTAGTGACAATGAAATTTTGGATTGCCAAAAAGTTTCCGAAATCGATTTTGGATTGCATTTTTCATTATTTTGGGGGCTCAAAAATGATGTTTTGGTTGGTCTCTGAAAAAATGATTTGTCAAAGTCGAGTTTTAAAAAGCAACTTGCATACAAGTTTGACTAGTGACAATGAAATTTTGGATTGCCAAAAAGTTTCCGATATCGATTTTGGATTTCACTTTTCATTATTTTGGGGGCTTAAAAATGATGTTTTGGTTGGTCTCTGAAAAAATGATTTGTCAAAGTCGAGTTTTAAAAGGCAACTTGCATACAAGTTTGACTAGTAACAATGAAATTTTGATTTGCCAAAAGTTTCCGAAATCGATCGTGGATTTCACTTTTCATTATTTTGGGGGCTCAAAAATGATGTTTTGGTTGGTCTCTGAAAAAATGATTTGTCAAAGTCGAGTTTTAAAAAGCAACTTGCATACAAGTTTGACTAGTGACAATGAAATTTTGGATTGCCAAAAAGTTTCCGAAATCGATTTTGGATTGCATTTTTCATTATTTTGGGGGCTCAAAAATGATGTTTTGGTTGGTCTCTGAAAAACTGATTTGTCAAAGTCGAGTTTTAAAAGGCAACTTGCATACAAGTTTGACTAGTAACAATGAAATTTTGATTTGCCAAAAGTTTCCGAAATCGATTTTGGATTGCATTGTTCATTATTTTGGGGGCTCAAAAATGATGTTTTGGTTGGTCTCTGAAAAAATGATTTGTCAAAGTCGAGTTTTAAAATGCAACTTGCATACAAGTTTGACTAGTGACAATGAAATTTCGGTTTGCATAATAGTTTCTGAAATTGATCTTGGATTTCACTTTTCATTATTTTGGGGGCTCAAAAATGATGTTTTGGTTGGTCTCTGAAAAAATGATTTGTCAAAGTCGAGTTTTAAAAAGCAACTTGCATACAAGTTTGACTAGTGACAATGAAATTTTGGATTGCCAAAAAGTTTCCGAAATCGATTTTGGATTGCATTTTTCATTATTTTGGGGGCTCAAAAATGATGTTTTGGTTGGTCTCTGAAAAACTGATTTGTCAAAGTCGAGTTTTAAAAGGCAACTTGCATACAAGTTTGACTAGCAACAATGAAATTTTGGTTTGTCAAAAAGTTTCCGATATCGATTTTGGATTTCACTTTTCATTATTTTGGGGGCTTAAAAATGATGTTTTGGTTGGTCTCTGAAAAAATGATTTGTCAAAGTCGAGTTTTAAAAGGCAACTTGCATACAAGTTTGACTAGTGACAATGAAATTTTGGTTTGCCAAAAAGTTTCCGAAATCGATTTTGGATTTTACTTTTCATTATTTTGGGGGCTCAAAAATGATGTTTTGGTTGGTCTCTGAAAAAATGATTTGTCAAAGTCGAGTATTAAAAGGCAACTTGCATACAAGTTTGACTAGTGACAATGAAATTTTGGATTGCCAAAAAGTTTCCGAAATCGATTTTGGATTTCATTTTTCATTATTTTGGGGGCTTAAAAATGATGTTTTGGTTGGTCTCTGAAAAAATGATTTGTCGAAGTCGAGTTTTAAAAGGCAACTTGCATACATGTTTGACTAGTGACAATGAAATTTTGGATTGCCAAAAAGTTTCCGAAATCGATTTTGGATTTCACTTTTCATTATTTTGGGGGCTCAAAAATGATGTTTTGGTTGGTCTCTGAAAAAATGATTTGTCAAAGTCGAGTTTTAAAAGGCAACTTGCATACAAGTTTGACTAGTGACAATGAAATTTCGGTTTGCATAATAGTTTCTGAAATTGATCTTGGATTTCACTTTTCATTATTTTGGGGGCTTAAAAATGATGTTTTGGTTGGTCTCTGAAAAAATGATTTGTCGAAGTCGAGTTTTAAAAGGCAACTTGCATACATGTTTGACTAGTGACAATGAAATTTTGGATTGCCAAAAAGTTTCCGAAATCGATTTTGGATTTCACTTTTCATTATTTTGGGGGCTCAAAAATGATGTTTTGGTTGGTCTCTGAAAAAATGATTTGTCGAAGTCGAGTTTTAAAAGGCAACTTGCATACAAGTTTGACTAGTGACAATGAAATTTCGGTTTGCATAATAGTTTCTGAAATTGATCTTGGATTTCACTTTTCATTATTTTGGGGGCTTAAAAATGATGTTTTGGTTGGTCTCTGAAAAAATGATTTGTCGAAGTCGAGTTTTAAAAAGCAACTTGCATACAAGTTTGACTAGTGACAATGAAATTTTGGATTGCCAAAAAGTTTCCGAAATCGATTTTGGATTGCATTTTTCATTATTTTGGGGGCTCGAAAATGATGTTTTGGTTGGTCTCTGAAAAACTGATTTGTCAAAGTCGAGTTTTAAAAGGCAACTTGCATACAAGTTTGACTAGTGACAATGAAATTTTGGTTTGCCAAAAAGTTTCCGAAATCGATTTTGGATTTCACTTTTCATTATTTTGGGGGCTCAAAAATGATGTTTTGGTTGGTCTCTGAAAAAATGATTTGTCGAAGTCGAGTTTTAAAAGGCAACTTGCATACAAGTTTGACTAGTGACAATGAAATTTCGGTTTGCATAATAGTTTCTGAAATTGATCTTGGATTTCACTTTTCATTATTTTGGGGGCTTAAAAATGATGTTTTGGTTGGTCTCTGAAAAAATGATTTGTCGAAGTCGAGTTTTAAAAAGCAACTTGCATACAAGTTTGACTAGTGACAATGAAATTTTGGATTGCCAAAAAGTTTCCGAAATCGATTTTGGATTGCATTTTTCATTATTTTGGGGGCTCGAAAATGATGTTTTGGTTGGTCTCTGAAAAACTGATTTGTCAAAGTCGAGTTTTAAAAGGCAACTTGCATACAAGTTTGACTAGTAACAATGAAATTTTGATTTGCCAAAAGTTTCCGAAATCGATTTTGGATTGCATTTTTCATTATTTTGGGGGCTCAAAAATGATGTTTTGGTTGGTCTCTGAAAAAATGATTTGTCAAAGTCGAGTTTTAAAAGGCAACTTGCATACAAGTTTGACTAGTGACAATGAAATTTCGGTTTGCATAATAGTTTCTGAAATTGATCTTGGATTTCACTTTTCATTATTTTGGGGGCTTAAAAATGATGTTTTGGTTGGTCTCTGAAAAAATGATTTGTCAAAGTCGAGTTTTAAAAGGCAACTTGCATACATGTTTGACTAGTGACAATGAAATTTTGGATTGCCAAAAAGTTTCCGAAATCGATTTTGGATTTCACTTTTCATTATTTTGGGGGCTCAAAAATGATGTTTTGGTTGGTCTCTGAAAAAATGATTTGTCGAAGTCGAGTTTTAAAAGGCAACTTGCATACAAGTTTGACTAGTGACAATGAAATTTCGGTTTGCATAATAGTTTCTGAAATTGATCTTGGATTTCACTTTTCATTATTTTGGGGGCTCAAAAATGATGTTTTGGTTGGTCTCTGAAAAAATGATTTGTCAAAGTCGAGTTTTAAAAAGCAACTTGCATACAAGTTTGACTAGTGACAATGAAATTTTGGATTGCCAAAAAGTTTCCGAAATCGATTTTGGATTGCATTTTTCATTATTTTGGGGGCTCAAAAATGATGTTTTGGTTGGTCTCTGAAAAAATGATTTGTCAAAGTCGAGTTTCAAAAGGCAACTTGCATACAAGTTTGACTAGTGACAATGAAATTTTGGTTTGCCAAAAAGTTTCCGAAATCGATTTTGGATTTCACTTTTCATTATTTTGGGGGCTTAAAAATGGTGGTTTGGTTGGTCTCTGAAAAAATGATTTGTCAAAGTCGAGTTTTAAAAGGCAACTTGCATACAAGTTTGACTAGTGACAATGAAATTTTGGTTTGCCAAAAAGTTTCCGAAATCGATTTTGGATTTCACTTTTCATTATTTTGGGGGCTCAAAAATGATGTTTTGGTTGGTCTCTGAAAAAATGATTTGTCAAAGTCGAGTTTCAAAAGGCAACTTGCATACAAGTTTGACTAGTGACAATGAAATTTTGGTTTGCCAAAAAGTTTCCGAAATCGATTTTGGATTTCACTTTTCATTATTTTGGGGGCTTAAAAATGGTGGTTTGGTTGGTCTCTGAAAAAATGATTTGTCAAAGTCGAGTTTTAAAAGGCAACTTGCATACAAGTTTGACTAGTGACAATGAAATTTTGGATTGCCAAAAAGTTTCCGAAATCGATTTTGGATTGCATTTTTCATTATTTTGGGGGCTCAAAAATGATGTTTTGGTTGGTCTCTGAAAAAATGATTTGTCAAAGTCGAGTTTCAAAAGGCAACTTGCATACAAGTTTGACTAGTGACAATGAAATTTTGGTTTGCCAAAAAGTTTCCGAAATCGATTTTGGATTTCACTTTTCATTATTTTGGGGGCTTAAAAATGGTGGTTTGGTTGGTCTCTGAAAAAATGATTTGTCAAAGTCGAGTTTTAAAAGGCAACTTGCATACAAGTTTGACAAGTGACAATGAAATTTTGGTTTGCCAAAAAGTTTCCGAAATCGATCGTGGATTTCACTTTTCATTATTTTGGGGGCTCAAAAATGATGTTTTGGTTGGTCTCTGAAAAAATGATTTGTCAAAGTCGAGTTTTAAAAGGCAACTTGCATACAAGTTTGACTAGTAACAATGAAATTTTGATTTGCCAAAAGTTTCCGAAATCGATTTTGGATTGCATTTTTCATTATTTTGGGGGCTCAAAAATGATGTTTTGGTTGGTCTCTGAAAAAATGATTTGTCAAAGTCGAGTTTTAAAAAGCAACTTGCATACAAGTTTGACTAGTGACAATGAAATTTTGGATTGCCAAAAAGTTTCCGAAATCGATTTTGGATTTCACTTTTCATTATTTTGGGGGCTTAAAAATGATATTTTGGTTGGTCTCTGAAAAAATGATTTGTCAAAGTCGAGTTTTAAAAGGCAACTTGCATACAAGTTTGACTAGTAACAATGAAATTTTGATTTGCCAAAAGTTTCCGAAATCGATTTTGGATTGCATTTTTCATTATTTTGGGGGCTCAAAAATGATGTTTTGGTTGGTCTCTGAAAAAATGATTTATCAAAGTCGAGTTTTAAAAAGCAACTTGCATACAAGTTTGACTAGTGACAATGAAATTTTGGATTGCCAAAAAGTTTCCGAAATCGATTTTGGATTGCATTTTTCATTATTTTGGGGGCTCAAAAATGATGTTTTGGTTGGTCTCTGAAAAACTGATTTGTCAAAGTCGAGTTTTAAAAGGCAACTTGCATACAAGTTTGACTAGTAACAATGAAATTTTGATTTGCCAAAAGTTTCCGAAATCGATTTTGGATTGCATTTTTCATTATTTTGGGGGCTCAAAAATGATGTTTTGGTTGGTCTCTGAAAAAATGATTTGTCAAAGTCGAGTTTTAAAAGGCAACTTGCATACAAGTTTGACTAGTGACAATGAAATTTCGGTTTGCATAATAGTTTCTGAAATTGATCTTGGATTTCACTTTTCATTATTTTGGGGGCTCAAAAATGATGTTTTGGTTGGTCTCTGAAAAAATGATTTGTCAAAGTCGAGTTTTAAAAAGCAACTTGCATACAAGTTTGACTAGTGACAATGAAATTTTGGATTGCCAAAAAGTTTCCGAAATCGATTTTGGATTGCATTTTTCATTATTTTGGGGGCTCAAAAATGATGTTTTGGTTGGTCTCTGAAAAACTGATTTGTCAAAGTCGAGTTTTAAAAGGCAACTTGCATACAAGTTTGACTAGTAACAATGAAATTTTGGTTTGTCAAAAAGTTTCCGATATCGATTTTGGATTTCACTTTTCATTATTTTGGGGGCTTAAAAATGATGTTTTGGTTGGTCTCTGAAAAAATGATTTGTCAAAGTCGAGTTTTAAAAGGCAACTTGCATACAAGTTTGACTGGTTACATTAAAATTTTGATTTGCCAAAAGTTTCCGAAATCGATTTTTGATTTCACTTTTCATTATTTTGGGGGCTTAAAAATGATATTTTGGTTGGTCTCTGAAAAAATGATTTGTCAAAGTCGAGTTTTAAAAGGCAACTTGCATACAAGTTTGACTAGTAACAATGAAATTTTGGTTTGTCAAAAAGTTTCCGATATCGATTTTGGATTTCACTTTTCATTATTTTGGGGGCTTAAAAATGATGTTTTGGTTGGTCTCTGAAAAAATGATTTGTCAAAGTCGAGTTTTAAAAGGCAACTTGCATACAAGTTTGACTAGTGACAATGAAATTTTGGTTTGCCAAAAAGTTTCCGAAATCGATTTTGGATTGCATTTTTCATTATTTTGGGGGCTCAAAAATGATGTTTTGGTTGGTCTCTGAAAAAATGATTTGTCAAAGTCGAGTTTTAAAAGGCAACTTGCATACAAGTTTGACTAGTGACAATGAAATTTTGGTTTGCCAAAAAGTTTCCGAAATCAGTTTTGGATTTCACTTTTCGTTATTTTGGGGGCTTAAAAATGATGTTTTGGTTGGTCTCTGAAAAAATGATTTGTCAAAGTCGAGTTTTAAAAGGCAACTTGCATACAAGTTTGACTAGTGACAATGAAATTTTGGTTTGCCAAAAAGTTTCCGAAATCGATTTTGGATTTCACTTTTCATTATTTTGGGGGCTTAAAAATGATGGTTTGGTTGGTCTCTGAAAGATTGATTTGTCAAAGTCGAGTTTTAAGAAACTTGCATACAAGTTTGACTAGTGACAATGAAATTTTGGATTGCCAAAAAGTTTCCGAAATCGATTTTGGATTTCACTTTTCATTATTTTGGGGGCTCAAAAATGATGTTTTGGTTGGTCTCTGAAAAACTGATTTGTCAAAGTCGAGTTTTAAAAAGCAACTTGCATACAAGTTTGACTAGTGACAATGAAATTTTGGATTGCCAAAAAGTTTCCGAAATCGATTTTGGATTGCATTTTTCATTATTTTGGGGGCTCAAAAATGATGTTTTGGTTGGTCTCTGAAAACATGATTTGTCAAAGTCGAGTTTCAAAAGGCAACTTGCATACAAGTTTGACAAGTGACAATGAAATTTTGGTTTGCCAAAAAGTTTCCGAAATCGATCGTGGATTTCACTTTTCATTATTTTGGGGGCTCAAAAATGATGTTTTGGTTGGTCTCTGAAAAAATGATTTGTCAAAGTCGAGTTTTAAAAGGCAACTTGCATACAAGTTTGACTAGTAACAATGAAATTTTGATTTGCCAAAAGTTTCCGAAATCGATTTTGGATTGCATTTTTCATTATTTTGGGGGCTCAAAAATGATGTTTTGGTTGGTCTCTGAAAAAATGATTTGTCAAAGTCGAGTTTTAAAAAGCAACTTGCATACAAGTTTGACTAGTGACAATGAAATTTTGGATTGCCAAAAAGTTTCCGAAATCGATTTTGGATTGCATTTTTCATTATTTTGGGGGCTCAAAAATGATGTTTTGGTTGGTCTCTGAAAAAATGATTTGTCAAAGTCGAGTTTTAAAAAGCAACTTGCATACAAGTTTGACTAGTGACAATGAAATTTTGGATTGCCAAAAAGTTTCCGATATCGATTTTGGATTTCACTTTTCATTATTTTGGGGGCTTAAAAATGATGTTTTGGTTGGTCTCTGAAAAAATGATTTGTCAAAGTCGAGTTTTAAAAGGCAACTTGCATACAAGTTTGACTAGTAACAATGAAATTTTGATTTGCCAAAAGTTTCCGAAATCGATCGTGGATTTCACTTTTCATTATTTTGGGGGCTCAAAAATGATGTTTTGGTTGGTCTCTGAAAAAATGATTTGTCAAAGTCGAGTTTTAAAAAGCAACTTGCATACAAGTTTGACTAGTGACAATGAAATTTTGGATTGCCAAAAAGTTTCCGAAATCGATTTTGGATTGCATTTTTCATTATTTTGGGGGCTCAAAAATGATGTTTTGGTTGGTCTCTGAAAAACTGATTTGTCAAAGTCGAGTTTTAAAAGGCAACTTGCATACAAGTTTGACTAGTAACAATGAAATTTTGATTTGCCAAAAGTTTCCGAAATCGATTTTGGATTGCATTGTTCATTATTTTGGGGGCTCAAAAATGATGTTTTGGTTGGTCTCTGAAAAAATGATTTGTCAAAGTCGAGTTTTAAAATGCAACTTGCATACAAGTTTGACTAGTGACAATGAAATTTCGGTTTGCATAATAGTTTCTGAAATTGATCTTGGATTTCACTTTTCATTATTTTGGGGGCTCAAAAATGATGTTTTGGTTGGTCTCTGAAAAAATGATTTGTCAAAGTCGAGTTTTAAAAAGCAACTTGCATACAAGTTTGACTAGTGACAATGAAATTTTGGATTGCCAAAAAGTTTCCGAAATCGATTTTGGATTGCATTTTTCATTATTTTGGGGGCTCAAAAATGATGTTTTGGTTGGTCTCTGAAAAACTGATTTGTCAAAGTCGAGTTTTAAAAGGCAACTTGCATACAAGTTTGACTAGCAACAATGAAATTTTGGTTTGTCAAAAAGTTTCCGATATCGATTTTGGATTTCACTTTTCATTATTTTGGGGGCTTAAAAATGATGTTTTGGTTGGTCTCTGAAAAAATGATTTGTCAAAGTCGAGTTTTAAAAGGCAACTTGCATACAAGTTTGACTAGTTACATTAAAATTTTGATTTGCCAAAAGTTTCCGAAATCGATTTTGGATTTCACTTTTCATTATTTTGGGGGCTTAAAAATGATATTTTGGTTGGTCTCTGAAAAAATGATTTGTCAAAGTCGAGTTTTAAAAGGCAACTTGCATACAAGTTTGACTAGTAACAATGAAATTTTGGTTTGTCAAAAAGTTTCCGATATCGATTTTGGATTTCACTTTTCATTATTTTGGGGGCTTAAAAATGATGTTTTGGTTGGTCTCTGAAAAAATGATTTGTCAAAGTCGAGTTTTAAAAGGCAACTTGCATACATGTTTGACTAGTGACAATGAAATTTTGGATTGCCAAAAAGTTTCCGAAATCGATTTTGGATTTCACTTTTCATTATTTTGGGGGCTCAAAAATGATATTTTGGTTGGTCTCTGAAAAAATGATTTGTCGAAGTCGAGTTTTAAAAGGCAACTTGCATACAAGTTTGACTAGTAACAATGAAATTCTGGTTTGCAGAAAAGTTTTAGGTATCGATTTTGGATTTCACTTTTCATTATTTTGGGGGCTCAAAAATGATGTTTTGGTTGGTCTCTGAAAAACTGATTTGTCAAAGTCGAGTTTTAAAAGGCAACTTGCATACAAGTTTGACTAGTAACAATGAAATTTTGATTTGCCAAAAGTTTCCGAAATCGATTTTGGATTGCATTTTTCATTATTTTGGGGGCTCAAAAATGATGTTTTGGTTGGTCTCTGAAAAAATGATTTGTCAAAGTCGAGTTTTAAAAGGCAACTTGCATACAAGTTTGACTAGTGACAATGAAATTTCGGTTTGCCAAAAAGTTTCCGAAATCGATCTTGGATTTCACTTTTCATTATTTTGGGGGCTCAAAAATGATGTTTTGGTTGGTCTCTGAAAAACTGATTTGTCAAAGTCGAGTTTTAAAAGGCAACTTGCATACAAGTTTGACTAGTGACAATGAAATTTTGGTTTGTCAAAAAGTTTCCGAAATCGATCTTGGATTGCATTTTTCATTATTTTGGGGGCTCAAAAATGATGTTTTGGTTGGTCTCTGAAAACATGATTTGTCAAAGTCGAGTTTGAAAAGGCAACTTGCATACGAGTTTGACTAGTGACAATGAAATTTTGGTTTGCCAAAAAGTTTCCGAAATCGATTTTGGATTTCACTTTTCATTATTTTTGGGGCTTAAAAATGATGTTTTGGTTGGTCTCTGAAAACATGATTTGTCACAGTCGAGTTTGAAAAGGCAACTTGCATACAAGCTTGACTAGTGACAATGAAATTTTGGTTTGCCAAAAAGTTTCCGAAATCGATTTTGGATTTCACTTTTCATTATTTTGGGGGCTCAAAAAAGATGGTTTGGTTGGTCTCTGAAAAAATGATTTGTCAAAGTCGAGTTTTAAAAAGCAACTTGCATACGAGTTTGACTAGTGACAATGAAATTTTGGTTTGCCAAAAAGTTTCCGAAATCGATTTTGGATCGAACTTTCCATTATTTTGGGGGCTCAAAAATGATGTTTTGGTTGGTCTCTGAAAATATGATTTGTCAAAGTCGAGTTTGAAAAGGCAACTTGCATACAAGTTTGACTAGTTACATTGAAATGTTGGTTTGCCAAAAAGTTTCCGAAATCGATTTTGGATTTCACTTTTCATTATTTTAGGGGCTCAAAAATGATGTTTTGGTTGGTCTCTTAAAACATGATTTGTCAAAGTCGAGTTTGAAAAGGCAACTTGCATACAAGTTTGACTAGTGACAATGAAATTTTGGATTGCCAAAAAGTTTCCGAAATCGATCTTGGATTTCACTTTTCATTATTTTGGGGGCTTAAAAATGATGGTTTGGTTGGTCTCTGAAAGAATGATTTGTCAAAGTCGAGTTTTAAAAGGCAACTTGCATACAAGTTTGACTAGTGACAATGAAATTTTGGATTGCCAAAAAGTTTCCGAAATCGATCTTGGATGGCACTTTTCATTATTTTGGCGGCTTAAAAATGATGTTTTGGTTGGTCTCTGAAAACATGATTTGTCACAGTCGAGTTTGAAAAGGCAACTTGCATACAAGCTTGACTAGTGACAATGAAATTTTGGTTTGCCAAAAAGTTTCCGAAATCGATTTTGGATTTCACTTTTCATTATTTTGGGGGCTCAAAAAAGATGGTTTGGTTGGTCTCTGAAAAAATGATTTGTCAAAGTCGAGTTTTAAAAAGCAACTTGCATACGAGTTTGACTAGTGACAATGAAATTTTGGTTTGCCAAAAAGTTTCCGAAATCGATTTTGGATCGAACTTTCCATTATTTTGGGGGCTCAAAAATGATGTTTTGGTTGGTCTCTGAAAATATGATTTGTCAAAGTCGAGTTTGAAAAGGCAACTTGCATACAAGTTTGACTAGTTACATTGAAATGTTGGTTTGCCAAAAAGTTTCCGAAATCGATTTTGGATTTCACTTTTCATTATTTTAGGGGCTCAAAAATGATGTTTTGGTTGGTCTCTGAAAAAAAGATTTGTCAAAGTCGAATTTTAATAGGCAACTTGCATACAAGTTTGACTAGTGACAATGAAGTTTTGGTTTGCCAAAAAGTTTCCGAAATCGATTTTGGATTTTACTTTTCATTATTTTGGGGGCTCAGAAATGATGTTTTGGTTGGTCTCTGAAAAAATGATTTGTCAAAGTCGAGTTTTAAAAGGCAACTTGCATACAAGTTTGACTAGTGACAATGAAATTTTGGTTTGCCAAAAAGTTTCCGAAATCGATTTTGGATCGACTTTTTCATTATTTTGGGGGCTCAGAAATGATGTTTTGGTTGGTCTCTGAAAAAATGATTTGTCAAAGTCGAGTTTTAAAAGGCAACTTGCATACAAGTTTGACTAGTGACAATGAAATTTTGGTTTGCCAAAAAGTTTCCGAAATCGATTTTGGATCGAACTTTTCATTATTTTGGGGGCTTAAAAATGATGTTTTGGTTGGTCTCTGAAAAACTGATTTGTCAAAGTCGAGTTTTAAAAGGCAACTTGCATACAAGTTTGACTAGTTACATTGAAATTTTGGTTTGCCAAAAAGTTTCCGAAATCGATTTTGGATTTTACTTTTCATTATTTTGGGGGCTTAAAAATGATGTTTTGGTTGGTCTCTGAAAAAATGATTTGTCAAAGTCGAATCTTAAAAGGCAACTTGCATACAAGTTTGACTAGTTACATTGAAATTTTGGTTTGCCAAATAGTTTCCGAAATCGATTTTGGATCGAACTTTTCATTATTTTGGGGGCTCAAAAATGATGTTTTGGTTGGTCTCTGAAAAAATGATTTGTCAAAGTCGAGTTTTAAAAGGCAACTTGCATACAAGTTTGACTAGTGACAATGAAGTTTTGGTTTGCCAAAAAGTTTCCGAAATCGATTTTGGATCGAACTTTTCAATATTTTGGGGGCTTATAAATGATGTTTTGGTTGGTCTCTGAAAAAATGATTTGTCAAAGTCGAGTTTTAAAAGGCAACTTGCATACAAGTTTGACTAGTGACAATGAAGTTTTGGTTTGCCAAAAAGTTTCCGAAATCGATTTTGGATCGATTTTTCCATTATTTTGGGGGCTCAAAAATGATGTTTTGGTTGGTCTCTGAAAAAATGATTTGTCAAAGTCGAATTTTAATAGGCAACTTGCATACAAGTTTGACTAGTGACAATGAAATTTTGGTTTGCCAAAAAGTTTCCGAAATCGATTTTGGATCGAACTTTTCAATATTTTGGGGGCTTATAAATGATGTTTTGGTTGGTCTCTGAAAAAATGATTTGTCAAAGTCGAGTTTTAAAAGGCAACTTGCATACAAGTTTGACTAGTAACAATGAAGTTTTGGTTTGCCAAAAAGTTTCCGAAATCGAATTTGGATCGAATTTTTCATTATTTTGGGGGCTCAAAAATGATGTTTTGGTTGGTCTCTGAAAAAATGATTTGTCAAAGTCGAGTTTTAAAAGGCAACTTGCATACAAGCTTGACTAGTGACAATGATATTTTGGTTTGCCAAAAAGTTTCCGAAATCGATTTTGGATCGAACTGTTCGTTATTTTGGGGGCTCAAAAATGATGTTTTGGTTGGTCTCTGAAAAAATGATTTGTCAAAGTCGAATTTTAATAGGCAACTTGCATACAAGTTTGACTAGTGACAATGAAGTTTTGGTGTGCCAAAAAGTTTCCGAAATCGATTTTGGATTTTACTTTTCATTATTTTGGGGGCTTAAAAATGATGTTTTGGTTGGTCTCTGAAAAAATGATTTGTCAAAGTCGAATCTTAAAAGGCAACTTGCATACAAGTTTGACTAGTTACATTGAAATTTTGGTTTGCCAAATAGTTTCCGAAATCGATTTTGGATCGAACTTTTCATTATTTTGGGGGCTCAAAAATGATGTTTTGGTTGGTCTCTGAAAAAATGATTTGTCAAAGTCGAGTCATAAAAGGCAACTTGCATACAAGTTTGACTAGTGACAATGAAGTTTTGGTTTGCCAAAAAGTTTCCGAAATCGATTTTGGATCGATTTTTCCATTATTTTGGGGGCTCAAAAATGATGTTTTGGTTGGTCTCTGAAAAAATGATTTGTCAAAGTCGAATTTTAATAGGCAACTTGCATACAAGTTTGACTAGTGACAATGAAGTTTTGGTGTGCCAAAAAGTTTCCGAAATCGATTTTGGATTTCACTTTTCATTATTTTGGGGGCTTAAAAATGATGTTTTGGTTGGTCTCTGAAAAAATGATTTGTCAAAGTCGAGTTTTAAAACGCAACTTGCATACAAGTTTGACTAGTGACAATGAAGTTTTGGTTTGCCAAAAAGTTTCCGAAATCGATTTTGGATTTTACTTTTCATTATTTTGGGGGTTCAGAAATGATGTTTTGGTTGGTCTCTGAAAAATGATTTGTCAAAGTCGAGTTTTAAAAGGCAACTTGCATACAAGTTTGACTAGTGACAATGAAATTTTGGTTTGCCAAAAAGTTTCCGAAATCGATTTTGGATCGAACTTTTCAATATTTTGGGGGCTTAAAAATGATGTTTTGGTTGGTCTCTGAAAAAATGATTTGTCAAAGTCGAGTTTTAAAAGGCAACTTGCATACAAGTTTGACTAGTGACAATGAAGTTTTGGTTTGCCAAAAAGTTTCCGAAATCGATTTTGGATCGAACTTTTCATTATTTTGGGGGCTCAAAAATGATGTTTTGGTTGGTCTCTGAAAAAATGATTTGTTAAAGTCGAGTTTTAAAAGGCAACTTGCATACAAGCTTGACTAGTGACAATGAAGTTTTGGTGTGCCAAAAAGTTTCCGAAATCGATTTTGGATTTTACTTTTCATTATTTTGGGGGCTCAAAAATGATGTTTTGGTTGGTCTCTGAAAAAATGATTTGTCAAAGTCGAATTTTAATAGGCAACTTGCATACAAGTTTGACTAGTGACAATGAAGTTTTGGTGTGCCAAAAAGTTTCCGAAATCGATTTTGGATTTTACTTTTCATTATTTTGGGGGCTTAAAAATGATGTTTTGGTTGGTCTCTGAAAAAATGATTTGTCAAAGTCGAATCTTAAAAGGCAACTTGCATACACGTTTGACTAGTCACATTGAAATTTTGGTTTGCCAAATAGTTTCCGAAATCGATTTTGGATCGAACTTTTCATTATTTTGGGGGCTCAAAAATGATGTTTTGGTTGGTCTCTGAAAAAATGATTTGTCAAAGTCGAGTTTTAAAACGCAACTTGCATACAAGTTTGACTAGTGACAATGAAGTTTTGGTTAGCCAAAAAGTTTCCGAAATCGATTTTGGATCGAACTTTTCATTATTTTGGGGGCTCAAAAATGATGTTTTGGTTGGTCTCTGAAAAAATGATTTGTTAAAGTCGAGTTTTAAAAGGCAACTTGCATACAAGCTTGACTAGTGACAATGAAATTTTGGTTTGCCAAAAAGTTTCCGAAATCGATTTTGGATCGAACTTTTCATTATTTTGGGGGCTCAAAAATGATGTTTTGGTTGGTCTCTGAAAAAATGATTTGTTAAAGTCGAGTTTTAAAAGGCAACTTGCATACAAGCTTGACTAGTGACAATGAAATTTTGGTTTGCCAAAAAGTTTCCGAAGTCGATTTTGGATTTCACTTTTCATTATTTTGGGGGCTCAAAAATGATGTTTTGGTTGGTCTCTGAAAAAATGATTTGTCAAAGTCGAATTTTAATAGGCAACTTGCATACAAGTTTGACTAGTGACAATGAAGTTTTGGTGTGCCAAAAAGTTTCCGAAATCGATTTTGGATTTTACTTTTCATTATTTTGGGGGCTTAAAAATGATGTTTTGGTTGGTCTCTGAAAAAATGATTTGTCAAAGTCGAATCTTAAAAGGCAACTTGCATACAAGTTTGACTAGTTACATTGAAATTTTGGTTTGCCAAATAGTTTCCGAAATCGATTTTGGATCGAACTTTTCATTATTTTGGGGGCTCAAAAATGATGTTTTGGTTGGTCTCTGAAAAAATGATTTGTTAAAGTCGAGTTTTAAAAGGCAACTTGCATACAAGCTTGACTAGTGACAATGAAGTTTTGGTTTGCCAAAAAGTTTCCGAAATCGATTTTGGATCGAACTTTTCATTATTTTGGGGGCTCAAAAATGATGTTTTGGTTGGTCTCTGAAAAAATGATTTGTCAAAGTAGAGTTTTAAAACGCAACTTGCATACAAGTTTGACTAGTGACAATGAAGTTTTGGTTAGCCAAAAAGTTTCCGAAATCGATTTTGGATCGAACTTTTCATTATTTTGGGGGCTCAAAAATGATGTTTTGGTTGGTCTCTGAAAAAATGATTTGTTAAAGTCGAGTTTTAAAAGGCAACTTGCATACAAGCTTGACTAGTGACAATGAAATTTTGGTTTGCCAAAAAGTTTCCGAAATCGATTTTGGATCGAACTTTTCATTATTTTGGGGGCTCAAAAATGATATTTTGGTTGGTCTCTGAAAAAATGATTTGTTAAAGTCGAGTTTTAAAAGGCAACTTGCATACAAGCTTGACTAGTGACAATGAAATTTTGGTTTGCCAAAAAGTTTCCGAAATCGATTTTGGATCGAACTTTTCATTATTTTGGGGGCTTAAAAATGATGTTTTGGTTGGTCTCTGAAAAAATGATTTGTCAAAGTCGAGTTTTAAAACGCAACTTGCATACAAGTTTGACTAGTGACAATGAAGTTTTGGTTAGCCAAAAAGTTTCCGAAATCGATTTTGGATCGAACTTTTCATTATTTTGGGGGCTCAAAAATGATGTTTTGGTTGGTCTCTGAAAAAATGATTTGTCAAAGTCGAGTTTTAAAAGGCAACTTGCATACAAGTTTGACTAGTGACAATGAAGTTTTGGTTAGCCAAAAAGTTTCCGAAATCGATTTTGGATCGAACTTTTCATTATTTTGGGGGCTCAAAAATGATGTTTTGGTTGGTCTCTGAAAAAATGATTTGTCAAAGTCGAATTTTAATGGGCAACTTGCATACAAGTTTGACTAGTGACAATGAAGTTTTGGTTAGCCAAAAAGTTTCCGAAATCGATTTTGGATCGAACTTTTCATTATTTTGGGGGCTCAAAAATGATGTTTTGGTTGGTCTCTGAAAAAATGATTTGTCAAAGTCGAGTTTTAAAAGGCAACTTGCATACAAGTTTGACTAGTGACAATGAAATTTTGGTTTGCCAAAAAGTTTCCGAAATCGATTTTGGATCGAACTTTTCAATATTTTGGGGGCTTAAAAATGATGTTTTGGTTGGTCTCTGAAAAAATGATTGTCAAAGTCGAGTTTTAAAACGCAACTTGCATACAAGTTTGACTAGTGACAATGAAGTTTTGGTTAGCCAAAAAGTTTCCGAAATCGATTTTGGATCGAACTTTTCATTATTTTGGGGGCTCAAAAATGATATTTTGGTTGGTCTCTGAAAAAATGATTTGTTAAAGTCGAGTTTTAAAAGGCAACTTGCATACAAGCTTGACTAGTGACAATGAAATTTTGGTTTGCCAAAAAGTTTCCGAAATCGATTTTGGATCGAACTTTTCATTATTTTGGGGGCTTAAAAATGATGTTTTGGTTGGTCTCTGAAAAAATGATTTGTCAAAGTCGAGTTTTAAAACGCAACTTGCATACAAGTTTGACTAGTGACAATGAAGTTTTGGTTAGCCAAAAAGTTTCCGAAATCGATTTTGGATCGAACTTTTCATTATTTTGGGGGCTCAAAAATGATGTTTTGGTTGGTCTCTGAAAAAATGATTTGTCAAAGTCGAGTTTTAAAAGGCAACTTGCATACAAGTTTGACTAGTGACAATGAAGTTTTGGTTAGCCAAAAAGTTTCCGAAATCGATTTTGGATCGAACTTTTCATTATTTTGGGGGCTCAAAAATGATGTTTTGGTTGGTCTCTGAAAAAATGATTTGTCAAAGTCGAATTTTAATGGGCAACTTGCATACAAGTTTGACTAGTGACAATGAAGTTTTGGTTTGCCAAAAAGTTTCCGAAATCGATTTTGGATTTTACTTTTCATTATTTTGGGGGCTCAGAAATGATGTTTTGGTTGGTCTCTGAAAAAATGATTTGTCAAAGTCGAGTTTTAAAAGGCAACTTGCATACAAGTTTGACTAGTGACAATGAAATTTTGGTTTGCCAAAAAGTTTCCGAAATCGATTTTGGATCGAACTTTTCAATATTTTGGGGGCTTAAAAATGATGTTTTGGTTGGTCTCTGAAAAAATGATTGTCAAAGTCAAGTTTTAAAACGCAACTTGCATACAAGTTTGACTAGTGACAATGAAGTTTTGGTTAGCCAAAAAGTTTCCGAAATCGATTTTGGATCGAACTTTTCATTATTTTGGGGGCTCAAAAATGATGTTTTGGTTGGTCTCTGAAAAAATGATTTGTCAAAGTCGAATTTTAATAGGCAACTTGCATACAAGTTTGACTAGTGACAATGAAGTTTTGGTTTGCCAAAAAGTTTCTTAAATCGATTTTGGATTTTACTTTTCATTATTTTGGGGGCTTAAAAATGATGTTTTGGTTGGTCTCTGAAAAAATGATTTGTCAAAGTCGAGTTTTAAAAGGCAACTTGCATACAAGTTTGACTAGTTACATTGAAATTTTGGTTTGCCAAAAAGTTTCCGAAATCGATTTTGGATCGAACTTTTCATTATTTTGGGGGCTCACAAATGATGTTTTGGTTGGTCTCTGGAAAAATGATTTGTCAAAGTCGAGTTTTAAAAGGCAACTTGCATACAAGTTTGACTAGTGACAATGAAATTTTGGTTTGCCAAAAAGTTTCTTAAATCGATTTTAGATTTCACTTTTCATTATTTTGGGGGCTTTAAAATGATGTTTTGGTTGGTCTCTGAAAAAATGATTTGTCAAAGTCGAGTTTTAAAAGGCAACTTGCATACAAGTTTGACTAGTGACAATGAAATTTTGGTTTGCCAAAAAGTTTCCGAAATCGATTTTGGATTTAACTTTTCATTATTTTGGGGGCTTAAAAATGATGTTTTGGTTGGTCTCTGAAAAAATGATTTGTCAAAGTCGAGTTTTAAAACGCAACTTGCATACAAGTTTGACTAGTGACAATGAAGTTTTGGTTAGCCAAAAAGTTTCCGAAATCGATTTTGGATCGAATTTTTCATTATTTTGGGGGCTCAAGAATGATGTTTTGGTTGGTCTCTGAAAAAATGATTTGTCAAAGTCGAATTTTAATAGGCAACTTGCATACAAGTTTGACTAGTGACAATGAAGTTTTGGTTTGCCAAAAAGTTTCCGAAATCGATTTTGGATCGAACTTTTATTATTTTGGGGGCTTAAAAATGATGTTTTGGTTGGTCTCTGAAAAAAAGATTTGTCAAAGTCGAATTTTAATAGGCAACTTGCATACAAGTTTGACTAGTGACAATGAAGTTTTGGTTTGCCAAAAAGTTTCCGAAATCGATTTTGGATTTTACTTTTCATTATTTTGGGGGCTCAGAAATGATGTTTTGGTTGGTCTCTGAAAAAATGATTTGTCAAAGTCGAGTTTTAAAAGGCAACTTGCATACAAGTTTGACTAGTGACAATGAAATTTTGGTTTGCCAAAAAGTTTCCGAAATCGATTTTGGATCGACTTTTTCAATATTTTGGGGGCTTAAAAATGATGTTTTGGTTGGTCTCTGAAAAAATGATTTGTCAAAGTCGAGTTTTAAAACGCAACTTGCATACAAGTTTGACTAGTGACAATGAAGTTTTGGATTGCCAAAAAGTTTCCGAAATCGATTTTGGATCGAACTTTTATTATTTTGGGGGCTTAAAAATGATGTTTTGGTTGGTCTCTGAAAAAAAGATTTGTCAAAGTCGAATTTTAATAGGCAACTTGCATACAAGTTTGACTAGTGACAATGAAGTTTTGGTTTGCCAAAAAGTTTCCGAAATCGATTTTGGATTTTACTTTTCATTATTTTGGGGGCTCAGAAATGATGTTTTGGTTGCTCTCTGAAAAAATGATTTGTCAAAGTCGAGTTTTAAAAGGCAACTTGCATACAAGTTTGACTAGTGGCAATGAAATTTTGGATTGCCAAAAAGTTTCCGAAATCGATTTTGGATCGAACTTTTCATTATTTTGGGGGCTCAAAAATGATGTTTTGGTTGGTCTCTGAAAAAATGATTTGTCAAAGGCGAGTTTTAAAAGGCAACTTGCATACAAGTTTGACTAGTTACATTGAAATTTTGGTTTGCCAAAAAGTTTCCGAAATCGATTTTGGATTTTACTTTTCATTATTTTGGGGGCTTAAAAATGATGTTTTGGTTGGTCTCTGAAAAAATGATTTGTCAAAGTCGAGTTTTAAAAGGCAACTTGCATACAAGTTTGACTAGTGACAATGAAATTTTGGATTGCCAAAAAGTTTCCGAAATCGATTTTGGATTTAACTTTTCATTATTTTGGGGGCTTAAAAATGATGTTTTGGTTGGTCTCTGAAAAAATGATTTGTCAAAGTCGAGTTTTAAAACGCAACTTGCATACAAGTTTGACTAGTGACAATGAAGTTTTGGTTAGCCAAAAAGTTTCCGTAATCGATTTTGGATCGAACTTTTCATTATTTTGGGGGCTTAAAAATGATGTTTTGGTTGGTCTCTGAAAAAATGATTTGTCAAAGTCGAGTTTTAAAAGGCAACTTGCATACAAGTTTGACTAGTTACATTGAAATTTTGGTTTGCCAAAAAGTTTCCGAAATCGATTTTGGATTTTACTTTTCATTATTTTGGGGGCTTAAAAATGATGTTTTGGTTGGTCTCTGAAAAAATGATTTGTCAAAGTCGAGTTTTAAAAGGCAACTTGCATACAAGTTTGACTAGTGACAATGAAATTTTGGATTGCCAAAAAGTTTCCGAAATCGATTTTGGATTTTACTTTTCATTATTTTGGGGGCTCAGAAATGATGTTTTGGTTGGTCTCTGAAAAAATGATTTGTCAAAGTCGAGTTTTAAAAGGCAACTTGCATACAAGTTTGACTAGTGACAATGAAATTTTGGTTTGCCAAAAAGTTTCCGAAATCGATTTTGGATCGAACTTTTCAATATTTTGGGGGCTTAAAAATGATGTTTTGGTTGGTCTCTGAAAAAATGATTTGTCAAAGTCGAGTTTTAAAACGCAACTTGCATACAAGTTTGACTAGTGACAATGAAGTTTTGGTTAGCCAAAAAGTTTCCGAAATCGATTTTGGATCGAACTTTTCATTATTTTGGGGGCTCAAAAATGATGTTTTGGTTGGTCTCTGAAAAAATGATTTGTCAAAGTCGAGTTTTAAAAGGCAACTTGCATACAAGTTTGACTAGTTACATTGAAATTTTGGTTTGCCAAAAAGTTTCCGAAATCGATTTTGGATTTTACTTTTCATTATTTTGGGGGCTTAAAAATGATGTTTTGGTTGGTCTCTGAAAAAATGATTTGTCAAAGTCGAGTTTTAAAAGGCAACTTGCATACAAGTTTGACTAGTGACAATGAAATTTTGGATTGCCAAAAAGTTTCCGAAATCGATTTTGGATTTAACTTTTCATTATTTTGGGGGCTTAAAAATGATGTTTTGGTTGGTCTCTGAAAAAATGATTTGTCAAAGTCGAGTTTTAAAACGCAACTTGCATACAAGTTTGACTAGTGACAATGAAATTTTGGTTTGCCAAAAAGTTTCCGAAATCGATTTTGGATTTTACTTTTCATTATTTTGGGGGCTTAAAAATGATGTTTTGGTTGGTCTCTGAAAAAATGATTTGTCAAAGTCGAGTTTTAAAACGCAACTTGCATACAAGTTTGACTAGTGACAATGAAGTTTTGGTTAGCCAAAAAGTTTCCGAAATCGATTTTGGATCGAACTTTTCATTATTTTGGGGGCTCAAAAATGATGTTTTGGTTGGTCTCTGAAAAAATGATTTGTCAAAGTCGAGTTTTATAAGGCAACTTGCATACAAGTTTGACTAGTGACAATGAAGTTTTGGTGTGCCAAAAAGTTTCCGAAATCGATTTTGGATTTTACTTTTCATTATTTTGGGGGCTTAAAAATGATGTTTTGGTTGGTCTCTGAAAAAATGATTTGTCAAAGTCGAGTTTTAAAAGGCAACTTGCATACAAGTTTGACTAGTGACAATGAAATTTTGGATTGCCAAAAAGTTTCCGAAATCGATTTTGGATTTAACTTTTCATTATTTTGGGGGCTTAAAAATGATGTTTTGGTTGGTCTCTGAAAAAATGATTTGTCAAAGTCGAGTTTTAAAACGCAACTTGCATACAAGTTTGACTAGTGACAATGAAGTTTTGGTTAGCCAAAAAGTTTCCGAAATCGATTTTGGATCGAACTTTTCATTATTTTGGGGGCTCAAAAATGATGTTTTGGTTGGTCTCTGAAAAAATGATTTGTCAAAGTCGAGTTTTAAAAGGCAACTTGCATACAAGTTTGACTAGTTACATTGAAATTTTGGTTTGCCAAAAAGTTTCCGAAATCGATTTTGGATCGAACTTTTCATTATTTTGGGGGCTCACAAATGATGTTTTGGTTGGTCTCTGGAAAAATGATTTGTCAAAGTCGAGTTTTAAAAGGCAACTTGCATACAAGTTTGACTAGTGACAATGAAGTTTTGGTTTGCCAAAAAGTTTCCGAAGTCGATTTTGGATTTTACTTTTCATTATTTTGGGGGCTCAGAAATGATGTTTTGGTTGGTCTCTGAAAAAATGATTTGTCAAAGTCGAGTTTTAAAAGGCAACTTGCATACAAGTTTGACTAGTGACAATGAAATTTTGGTTTGCCAAAAAGTTTCCGAAATCGAATTTGGATCGAATTTTTCATTATTTTGGGGGCTCAAAAATGATGTTTTGGTTGGTCTCTGAAAAAATGATTTGTCAAAGTCGAGTTTTAAAAGGCAACTTGCATACAAGCTTGACTAGTGACAATGAAATTTTGGTTTGCCAAAAAGTTTCCGAAATCGATTTTGGATCGAACTGTTCGTTATTTTGGGGGCTCAAAAATGATGTTTTGGTTGGTCTCTGAAAAAATGATTTGTCAAAGTCGAATTTTAATAGGCAACTTGCATACAAGTTTGACTAGTGACAATGAAGTTTTGGTGTGCCAAAAAGTTTCCGAAATCGATTTTGGATTTTACTTTTCATTATTTTGGGGGCTTAAAAATGATGTTTTGGTTGGTCTCTGAAAAAATGATTTGTCAAAGTCGAGTTTTAAAACGCAACTTGCATACAAGTTTGACTAGTGACAATGAAGTTTTGGTTAGCCAAAAAGTTTCCGAAATCGATTTTGGATCGAACTTTTCATTATTTTGGGGGCTCAAAAATGATGTTTTGGTTGGTCTCTGAAAAAATGATTTGTCAAAGTCGAGTTTTAAAAGGCAACTTGCATACAAGTTTGACTAGTGACAATGAAATTTTGGATTGCCAAAAAGTTTCCGAAATCGATTTTGGATTTAACTTTTCATTATTTTGGGGGCTTAAAAATGATGTTTTGGTTGGTCTCTGAAAAAATGATTTGTCAAAGTCGAGTTTTAAAACGCAACTTGCATACAAGTTTGACTAGTGACAATGAAGTTTTGGTTAGCCAAAAAGTTTCCGAAATCGATTTTGGATCGAACTTTTCATTATTTTGGGGGCTCAAAAATGATGTTTTGGTTGGTCTCTGAAAAAATGATTTGTCAAAGTCGAGTTTTAAAAGGCAACTTGCATACAAGTTTGACTAGTTACATTGAAATTTTGGTTTGCCAAAAAGTTTCCGAAATCGATTTTGGATTTAACTTTTCATTATTTTGGGGGCTTAAAAATGATGTTTTGGTTGGTCTCTGAAAAAATGATTTGTCAAAGTCGAGTTTTAAAACGCAACTTGCATACAAGTTTGACTAGTGACAATGAAGTTTTGGTTAGCCAAAAAGTTTCCGAAATCGATTTTGGATCGAACTTTTCATTATTTTGGGGGCTCACAAATGATGTTTTGGTTGGTCTCTGGAAAAATGATTTGTCAAAGTCGAGTTTTAAAAGGCAACTTGCATACAAGTTTGACTAGTGACAATGAAATTTTGGTTTGCCAAAAAGTTTCTTAAATCGATTTTAGATTTCACTTTTCATTATTTTGGGGGCTTTAAAATGATGTTTTGGTTGGTCTCTGAAAAAATGATTTGTCAAAGTCTAGTTTTAAAAGGCAACTTGCATACAAGTTTGACTAGTGACAATGAAATTTTGGTTTGCCAAAAAGTTTCCGAAATCGATTTTGGATTTCACTTTTCATTATTTTGGGGGCTCAAAAATGATGTTTTGGTTGGTCTCTGAAAAAATGATTTGTCAAAGTCGAGTTTTAAAAGGCAACTTGCATACAAGTTTGACTAGTGACAATGAAATTTTGGATTGCCAAAAAGTTTCCGAAATCGATTTTGGATTTCACTTTTCATTATTTTGGGGGCTCAAAAATGATGTTTTGGTTGGTCTCTGAAAAAATGATTTGTCAAAGTCGAGTTTTAAAAGGCAACTTGCATACAAGTTTGACTAGTGACAATGAAATTTTGGTTTGCCAAAAAGTTTCCGAAATCGATTTTGGATCGAACTTTTCATTATTTTGGGGGCTCAAAAATGATTTTTTGGTTGGTCTCTAAAAAAATGGTTTGTCAAAGTCGAGTTTTAAAAGGCAACTTGCATACAAGTTTGACTAGTGACAATGAAATTTTGGTTAGCCAAAAAGTTTCCGAAATCGATTTTGGATCGAACTTTTCATTATTTTGGGGGCTCAAAAATGATGTTTTGGTTGGTCTCTGAAAAAATGATTTGTCAAAGTCGAATTTTAATAGGCAACTTGCATACAAGTTTGACTAGTGACAATGAAGTTTTGGTGTGCCAAAAAGTTTCCGAAATCGATTTTGGATTTTACTTTTCATTATTTTGGGGGCTTAAAAATGATGTTTTGGTTGGTCTCTGAAAAAATGATTTGTCAAAGTCGAGTTTTAAAACGCAACTTGCATACAAGTTTGACTAGTGACAATGAAGTTTTGGTTAGCCAAAAAGTTTCCGAAATCGATTTTGGATCGAACTTTTCATTATTTTGGGGGCTCAAAAATGATGTTTTGGTTGGTCTCTGAAAAAATGATTTGTCAAAGTCGAGTTTTAAAAGGCAACTTGCATACAAGTTTGACTAGTGACAATGAAATTTTGGATTGCCAAAAAGTTTCCGAAATCGATTTTGGATTTAACTTTTCATTATTTTGGGGGCTTAAAAATGATGTTTTGGTTGGTCTCTGAAAAAATGATTTGTCAAAGTCGAGTTTTAAAACGCAACTTGCATACAAGTTTGACTAGTGACAATGAAGTTTTGGTTAGCCAAAAAGTTTCCGAAATCGATTTTGGATCGAACTTTTCATTATTTTGGGGGCTCAAAAATGATGTTTTGGTTGGTCTCTGAAAAAATGATTTGTCAAAGTCGAGTTTTAAAAGGCAACTTGCATACAAGTTTGACTAGTTACATTGAAATTTTGGTTTGCCAAAAAGTTTCCGAAATCGATTTTGGATTTAACTTTTCATTATTTTGGGGGCTTAAAAATGATGTTTTGGTTGGTCTCTGAAAAAATGATTTGTCAAAGTCGAGTTTTAAAACGCAACTTGCATACAAGTTTGACTAGTGACAATGAAGTTTTGGTTAGCCAAAAAGTTTCCGAAATCGATTTTGGATCGAACTTTTCATTATTTTGGGGGCTCACAAATGATGTTTTGGTTGGTCTCTGGAAAAATGATTTGTCAAAGTCGAGTTTTAAAAGGCAACTTGCATACAAGTTTGACTAGTGACAATGAAATTTTGGTTTGCCAAAAAGTTTCTTAAATCGATTTTAGATTTCACTTTTCATTATTTTGGGGGCTTTAAAATGATGTTTTGGTTGGTCTCTGAAAAAATGATTTGTCAAAGTCTAGTTTTAAAAGGCAACTTGCATACAAGTTTGACTAGTGACAATGAAATTTTGGTTTGCCAAAAAGTTTCCGAAATCGATTTTGGATTTCACTTTTCATTATTTTGGGGGCTCAAAAATGATGTTTTGGTTGGTCTCTGAAAAAATGATTTGTCAAAGTCGAGTTTTAAAAGGCAACTTGCATACAAGTTTGACTAGTGACAATGAAATTTTGGATTGCCAAAAAGTTTCCGAAATCGATTTTGGATTTCACTTTTCATTATTTTGGAGGCTCAAAAATGATGTTTTGGTTGGTCTCTGAAAAAATGATTTGTCAAAGTCGAGTTTTAAAAGGCAACTTGCATACAAGTTTGACTAGTGACAATGAAATTTTGGATTGCCAAAAAGTTTCCGAAATCGATTTTGGATTTCACTTTTCATTATTTTGGGGGCTCAAAAATGATGTTTTGGTTGGTCTCTGAAAAAATGATTTGTCAAAGTCGAGTTTTAAAAGGCAACTTGCATACAAGTTTGACTAGTGACAATGAAATTTTGGTTTGCCAAAAAGTTTCCGAAATCGATTTTGGATCGAACTTTTCATTATTTTGGGGGCTCAAAAATGATTTTTTGGTTGGTCTCTAAAAAAATGGTTTGTCAAAGTCGAGTTTTAAAAGGCAACTTGCATACAAGTTTGACTAGTGACAATGAAATTTTGGTTTGCCAAAAAGTTTCCGAAATCGATTTTGGATTTCACTTTTCATTATTTTGGGGGCTCAAAAATGATGTTTTTGTTGGTCTCTGAAAAAATGATTGGTCAAAGTCGAGTTTTAAAAGGCAACTTGCATACAAGTTTGACTAGTGACAATGACATTTTGGTTTGCCAAAAAGTTTCCGAAATCGATTTTGGATTTCACTTTTCATTATTTTGGGGGCTTAAAAATTATGTTTTGGTTGGTCTCTGAAAAAATGATTTGTCAAAGTCGAGTTTTAAAAGGCAACTTGCATACAAGTTTGACTAGTTACATTGAAATTTTGGTTTGCCAAAAAGTTTCCGAAATCGATTTTGGATTTTACTTTTCATTATTTTGGGGGCTCAAAAATGATGTTTTGGTTGGTCTCTGAAAAAATGATTTGTCAAAGTCGAGTTTTAAAAGGCAACTTGCATACAAGTTTGACTAGTGACAATGAAATCTTGGTTTGCCAAAAAGTTTCTTAAATCGATTTTGGATTTTACTTTTCATTATTTTGGGAACTCAAAAATGATGTTTTGGTTGGTCTCTGAAAAAATGATTTGTCAAAGTCGAGTTTTAAAAGGCAACTTGCATACAAGTTTGACTAGTGACAATGACATTTTGGTTTGCCAAAAAGTTTCCGAAATCGATTTTGGATTTCACTTTTCATTATTTTGGGGGCTTAAAAATGATGTTTTGGTTGGTCTCTGAAAAAATGATTTGTCAAAGTCGAGTTTTAAAAGGCAACTTGCATACAAGTTTGACTAGTGACAATGAAATTTTGGTTTGCCAAAAAGTTTCCGAAATCGATTTTGGATTTCACTTTTCATTATTTTGGGGGCTCAAAAATGATGTTTTTGTTGGTCTCTGAAAAAATGATTGGTCAAAGTCAAGTTTTAATAGGCAACTTGCATACAAGTTTGACTAGTGACAATGAAATTTTGGTTTGCCAAAAAGTTTCCGAAATCGATTTTGGATTTCATTTTTCATTATTTTGGGGGCTCAAAAATGATGTTTTGGTTGGTCTCTGAAAAATGATTTGTCAAAGTCGAGTTTTAAAAGGCAACTTGCATACAAGTTTGACTAGTGACAATGAAATTTTTTTTGCCAAAAAGTTTCCGAAATCGATTTTGGATTTAACTTTTCATTATTTTGGGGGCTTAAAAATGATGTTTTGGTTGGTCTCTGAAAAAATGATTTGTCAAAGTCGAGTTTTAAAAGGCAACTTGCATACAAGTTTGACTAGTGACAATGAAATCTTGGTTTGCCAAAAAGTTTCTTAAATCGATTTTGGATTTTACTTTTCATTATTTTGGGAACTCAAAAATGATGTTTTGGTTGGTCTCTGAAAAAATGATTTGTCAAAGTCGAGTTTTAAAAGGCAACTTGCATACAAGTTTGACTAGTGACAATGGAATTTTGGATTGCCAAAAAGTTTCCGAAATCGATTTTGGATTGCATTTTTCATTATTTTGGGGGCTCGAAAATGATGTTTTGGTTGGTCTCTGAAAAAATGATTTGTCAAAGTCGAGTTTTAAAAGGCAACTTGCATACCAGTTTGACTAGTGACAATGAAAGTTTGGATTGCCAAAAAGTTTCCGAAATCGATTTTGGATTTAACTTTTCATTATTTTGGGGGCTTAAAAATGATGTTTTGGTTGGTCTCTGAAAAAATGATTTGTCAAAGTCAAGTTTTAATAGGCAACTTGCATACAAGTTTGACTAGTGACAATGAAATTTTGGTTTGCCAAAAAGTTTCCGAAATCGATTTTGGATTTCATTTTTCATTATTTTGGGGGCTCAAAAATGATGTTTTGGTTGGTCTCTGAAAAATGATTTGTCAAAGTCGAGTTTTAAAAGGCAACTTGCATACAAGTTTGACTAGTGACAATGAAATTTTTTTTGCCAAAAAGTTTCCGAAATCGATTTTGGATTTAACTTTTCATTATTTTGGGGGCTTAAAAATGATGTTTTGGTTGGTCTCTGAAAAAATGATTTGTCAAAGTCAAGTTTTAATAGGCAACTTGCATACAAGTTTGACTAGTGACAATGAAATTTTGGTTTGCCAAAAAGTTTCCGAAATCGATTTTGGATTTCACTTTTCATTATTTTGGGGGCTTAAAAGTAATGTTTTGGTTCGTCTCTGAAAAAATGATTTGTCAAAGTCGAGTTTTAATAGGCAACTTGCATACAAGTTTGACTAGTGACAATGAAATTTTGGTTTGCCAAAAAGTTTCCGAAATTTACTTTGGATTTTACTTTTCATTATTTTGGGGGCTTAAAAATGATGTTTTGGTTGGTCTCTGAAAAAATGATTTGTCAAAGTCAAGTTTTAATAGGCAACTTGCATACAACTTTGACTAGTGACAATGAAATTTTGGTTTGCCAAAAAGTTTCCGAAATCGATTTTGGATTTCACTTTTCATTATTTTGGGGGCTTAAAAATGATGTTTTGGTTGGTCTCTGAAAAAATGATTTGTCAAAGTCAAGTTTTAATAGGCAACTTGCATACCAGTTTGACTAGTGACAATGAAAGTTTGGATTGCCAAAAAGTTTCCGAAATCGATTTTGGATTTAACTTTTCATTATTTTGGGGGCTTAAAAATGATGTTTTGGTTGGTCTCTGAAAAAATGATTTGTCAAAGTCAAGTTTTAATAGGCAACTTGCATACAAGTTTGACTAGTGACAATGAAATTTTGGTTTGCCAAAAAGTTTCCGAAATCGATTTTGGATTTCATTTTTCATTATTTTGGGGGCTCAAAAATGATGTTTTGGTTGGTCTCTGAAAAAATGATTTGTCAAAGTCGAGTTTTAAAAGGCAACTTGCATACAAGTTTGACTAGTGACAATGGAATTTTGGATTGCCAAAAAGTTTCCGAAATCGATTTTGGATTTCACTTTTCATTATTTTGGGGGCTTAAAAGTAATGTTTTGGTTCGTCTCTGAAAAAATGATTTGTCAAAGTCGAGTTTTAAAAGGCAACTTGCATACAAGTTTGACTAGTGACAATGAAATTTTGGTTTGCCAAAAAGTTTCCGAAATTGACTTTGGATTTTACTTTTCATTATTTTGGGGGCTTAAAAATGATGTTTTGGTTGGTCTCTGAAAAAATGATTTGTCAAAGTCAAGTTTTAATAGGCAACTTGCATACAAGTTTGACTAGTGACAATGAAATTTTGGTTTGCCAAAAAGTTTCCGAAATCGATTTTGGATTTCACTTTTCATTATTTTGGGGGCTCAAAAATGATGTTTTGGTTGGTCTCTGAAAAAAATGATTTGTCAAAGTCAAGTTTTAATAGGCAACTTGCATACCAGTTTGACTAGTGACAATGAAATTTTGGTTTGCCAAAAAGTTTCCGAAATCGATTTTGGATTTCATTTTTCATTATTTTGGGGGCTCACAAATGATGTTTTGGTTGGTCTCTGAAAAAATGATTTGTCAAAGTCGAGTTTTAAAAGGCAACTTGCATACAAGTTTGACTAGTGACAATGGAATTTTGGATTGCCAAAAAGTTTCCGAAATCGATTTTGGATTGCATTTTTCATTATTTTGGGGGCTCAAAAATGATGTTTTGGTTGGTCTCTGAAAAAATGATTTGTCAAAGTCGAGTTTTAAAAGGCAACTTGCATACCAGTTTGACTAGTGACAATGAAAGTTTGGATTGCCAAAAAGTTTCCGAAATCGATTTTGGATTTAACTTTTCATTATTTTGGGGGCTTAAAAATGATGTTTTGGTTGGTCTCTGAAAAAATGATTTGTCAAAGTCAAGTTTTAATAGGCAACTTGCATACAAGTTTGACTAGTGACAATGAAATTTTGGTTTGCCAAAAAGTTTCCGAAATCGATTTTGGATTTCACTTTTCATTATTTTGGGGGCTTAAAAGTAATGTTTTGGTTCGTCTCTGAAAAAATGATTTGTCAAAGTCGAGTTTTAATAGGCAACTTGCATACAAGTTTGACTAGTGACAATGAAATTTTGGTTTGCCAAAAAGTTTCCGAAATTGACTTTGGATTTTACTTTTCATTATTTTGGGGGCTTAAAAATGATGTTTTGGTTGGTCTCTGAAAAAATGATTTGTCAAAGTCAAGTTTTAATAGGCAACTTGCATACAAGTTTGACTAGTGACAATGAAATTTTGGTTTGCCAAAAAGCTTCCGAAATCGATTTTGGATTTCACTTTTAATTATTTTGGGGGCTTAAAAATGATGTTTTGGTTGGTCTCTGAAAAAATGATTTGTCAAAATCGAGTTTTGAAAGGCAACTTGCATACAAGTTTGACTAATGACAATGAAAGTTTGGATTGCCAAAAAGTTTCCGAAATCGATTTTGGATTTAACTTTTCATTATTTTGGGGGCTTAAAAATGATGTTTTGGTTGGTCTCTGAAAAAATGATTTGTCAAAGTCAAGTTTTAATAGGCAACTTGCATACAAGTTTGACTAGTGACAATGGAATTTTGGTTTGCCAAAAAGCTTCCGAAATCGATTTTGGATTTCACTTTTCATTATTTTGGGGGCTTAAAAATGATGTTTTGGTTGGTCTCTGAAAAAATGATTTGTCAAAGTCAAGTTTTAATAGGCAACTTGCATACCAGTTTGACTAGTGACAATGAAAGTTTGGATTGCCAAAAAGTTTCCGAAATCGATTTTGGATTTAACTTTTCATTATTTTGGGGGCTTAAAAATGATGTTTTGGTTGGTCTCTGAAAAAATGATTTGTCAAAGTCAAGTTTTAATAGGCAACTTGCATACAAGTTTGACTAGTGACAATGGAATTTTGGTTTGCCAAAAAGTTTCCGAAATCGATTTTGGATTGCATTTTTCATTATTTTGGGGGCTCAAAAATGATGTTTTGGTTGGTCTCTGAAAAAATGATTTGTCAAAGTCGAGTTTTAAAAGGCAACTTGCATACCAGTTTGACTAGTGACAATGAAAGTTTGGATTGCCAAAAAGTTTCCGAAACCGATTTTGGATTTAACTTTTCATTATTTTGGGGGCTTAAAAATGATGTTTTGGTTGGTCTCTGAAAAAATGATTTGTCAAAGTCAAGTTTTAATAGGCAACTTGCATACAAGTTTGACTAGTGACAATGAAATTTTGGTTTGCCAAAAAGTTTCCGAAATCGATTTTGGATTTCACTTTTCATTATTTTGGGGGCTTAAAAGTAATGTTTTGGTTCGTCTCTGAAAAAATGATTTGTCAAAGTCGAGTTTTAATAGGCAACTTGCATACAAGTTTGACTAGTGACAATGAAATTTTGGTTTGCCAAAAAGTTTCCGAAATCGATTTTGGATTTCATTTTTCATTATTTTGGGGGCTCAAAAATGATGTTTTGGTTGGTCTCTGAAAAAATGATTTGTCAAAGTCGAGTTTTAAAAGGCAACTTGCATACAAGTTTGACTAGTGACAATGAAATTTTGGTTTGCCAAAAAGTTTCCGAAATCGATTTTGGATTTCATTTTTCATTATTTTGGGGGCTCAAAAATGATGTTTTGGTTGGTCTCTGAAAAAATGATTTGTCAAAGTCGAGTTTTAAAAGGCAACTTGCATACAAGTTTGACTAGTTACATTGAAATGTTGGTTTGCCAAAAAGTTTCCGAAATCGATTTTGGATTTCACTTTTCATTATTTTGGGGGCTCAAAAATGATGTTTTGGTTGGTCTCTGAAAAAATGATTTGTCAAAGTCGAGTTTTAAAAGGCAACTTGCATACAAGTTTGACTAGTTACATTGAAATGTTGGTTTGCCAAAAAGTTTCTGAAATCGATCTTGGAATGCACTTTTCATTATTTTGGGGGCTCAAAAATGATGTTTTGGTTGGTCTCTGAAAAAATGATTTGTCAAAGTCAAGTTTTAATAGGCAACTTGCATACAAGTTTGACTAGTGACAATGAAATTTTGGTTTGCCAAAAAGTTTCCGAAATCGATTTTGGATTTAACTTTTCATTATTTTGGGGGCTTAAAAATGATGTTTTGGTTGGTCTCTGAAAAAAATGATTTGTCAAAGTCAAGTTTTAATAGGCAACTTGCATACCAGTTTGACTAGTGACAATGAAAGTTTGGATTGCCAAAAAGTTTCCGAAATCGATTTTGGATTTAACTTTTCATTATTTTGGGGGCTTAAAAATGATGTTTTGGTTGGTCTCTGAAAAAATGATTTGTCAAAGTCAAGTTTTAATAGGCAACTTGCATACAAGTTTGACTAGTGACAATGAAATTTTGGTTTGCCAAAAAGTTTCCGAAATCGATTTTGGATTTCATTTTTCATTATTTTGGGGGCTCAAAAATGATGTTTTGGTTGGTCTCTGAAAAAATGATTTGTCAAAGTCAAGTTTTAATAGGCAACTTGCATACAAGTTTGACTAGTGACAATGACATTTTTTTTGCCAAAAAGTTTCCGAAATCGATTTTGGATTTCATTTTTCATTATTTTGGGGGCTCAAAAATGATGTTTTGGTTGGTCTCTGAAAAAAAGATTTGTCAAAGTCGAGTTTTAAAAGGCAGCTTGCATACAAGTTTGACTAGTGACAATGAAATTTTGGTTTGCCAAAAAGTTTCCGAAATCGATTTTGGATTTCACTTTTCATTATTTTGGGGGCTTGAAAATGATGTTTTGGTTGGTCTCTGAAAAAATGATTTGTCAAAGTCGAGTTTTAAAAGGCAACTTGCATACAAGTTTGACTAGTGACAATTGAATTTTGGTTTGCCAAAAAGTTTCCGAAATCGATTTTGGATTGCATTTTTCATTATTTTGGGGGCTCAAAAATGATGTTTTTGTTGGTCTCTGAAAAAATGATTTGTCAAAGTCGAGTTTTAAAAGGCAACTTGCATACAAGTTCGACTAGTGACAATGAAGTTTTGGTTTGCCAAAAAGTTTCCGAAATCGATTTTGGATCGAACTTTTCATTATTTTGGGGGCTCACAAATGATGTTTTGGTTGGTCTCTGAAAAAATGATTTGTCAAAGTCGAGTTTTAAAAGGCAACTTGCATACAAGTTTGACTAATGACAATGACATTTTTTTTGCCAAAAAGTTTCCGAAATCGATTTTGGATTTCATTTTTCATTATTTTGGGGGCTCACAAATGATGTTTTGGTTGGTCTCTGAAAAAATGATTTGTCAAAGTCGAGTTTTAAAAGGCAACTTGCATACAAGTTTGACTAGTGACAATGAAATTTTGGTTTGCCAAAAAGTTTCCGAAATCGATTTTGGATTTCCCTTTTCATTATTTTGGGGGCTTAAAAATGATGTTTTAGTTGGTCTCTGAAAAAAAGATTTGTCAAAGTCGAGTTTTAAAAGGCAACTTGCATACAAGTTTGACTAGTTACATTGAAATTTTGGTTTGCCAAAAAGTTTCCGAAATCGATTTTGGATCGAACTTTTCATTATTTTGGGAGCTCACAAATGATGTTTTGGTTGGTCTCTGAAAAAATGATTTGTCAAAGTCGAGTTTTAAAAGGCAACTTGCATACAAGTTTGACTAATGACAATGACATTTTTTTTGCCAAAAAGTTTCCGAAATCGATTTTGGATTTCATTTTTCATTATTTTGGGGGCTCAAAAATGATGTTTTGGTTGGTCTCTGAAAAAATGATTTGTCAAAGTCGAGTTTTAAAAGGCAACTTGCATACAAGTTTGACTAGTGACAATGAAATTTTGGTTTGCCAAAAAGTTTCCGAAATCGATTTTGGATTTCATTTTTCATTATTTTGGGGGCTCAAAAATGATGTTTTGGTTGGTCTCTGAAAAAATGATTTGTCAAAGTCGAGTTTTTAAAGGCAACTTGCATACAAGTTTGACTAGTGACAATGAAATTTTGGTTTGCCAAAAAGTTTCCGAAATCGATTTTGGATTTCACTTTTCATTATTTTGGGGGCTTAAAAATGATGTTTTGGTTGGTCTCTGAAAAAATGATTAGTCAAAGTCGAGTTTTAAAAGGCAACTTGCATACAAGTTTGACTAGTGACAATTAAATTTTGGTTTGCCAAAAAGTTTCCGAAATCGATTTTGGATTTCACTTTTCATTATTTTGGGGGCTTAAAAATGATGTTTTGGTTGGTCTCTGAAAAAATGATTTGTCAAAGTCGAATTTTAAAAGGCAACTTGCATACAAGTTTGACTAGTGACAATGAAATTTTGGTTTGCCAAAAAGTTTCCGAAATCGATTTTTGATTTCACTTTTCATTATTTTGGGGGCTTAAAAACGATGTTTTGGTTGGTCTCTGAAAAAATGATTTGTCGAAGTCGAGTTTTAAAAGGCAACTTGCATACAAGTTTGACTAGTGACAATGAAATTTTGGTTTGCCAAAAAGTTTCCGAAATCGATTTTGGATTTCACTTTTCATTATTTTATTGGCTTAAAAATGATGTTTTGGTTGGTCTCTGAAAAAATGATTTGTCAAAGTCGAGTTTTAAAAGGCAACTTGCATACAAGTTTGACTAGTGACAATGGAATTTTGGATTGCCAAAAAGTTTCCGAAATCGATTTTGGATTTCATTTTTCATTATTTTGGGGGCTCAAAAATGATGTTTTGGTTGGTCTCTGAAAAAAAGATTTGTCAAAGTCGAGTTTTAAAAGGCAGCTTGCATACAAGTTTGACTAGTGACAATGAAATTTTGGTTTGCCAAAAAGTTTCCGAAATCGATTTTGGATTTCACTTTTCATTATTTTGGGGGCTTAAAAATGATGGTTTGGTTGGTCTCTGAAAAAATGATTTGTCGAAGTCGAGTTTTAAAAGGCAACTTGCATACAAGTTTGACTAGTGACAATGAAATTTTGGTTTGCCAAAAAGTTTCCGAAATCGATTTTGGATTTCACTTTTCATTATTTTATTGGCTTAAAAATGATGTTTTGGTTGGTCTCTGAAAAAATGATTTGTCAAAGTCGAGTTTTAAAAGGCAACTTGCATACAAGTTTGACTAGTGACAATGAAATTTTGGTTTGCCAAAAAGTTTCCGAAATCGATTTTGGATTTCACTTTTCATTATTTTATTGGCTTAAGAATGATGTTTTGGTTGGTCTCTGAAAAAATGATTTGTCAAAGTCGAGTTTTAAAAGGCAACTTGCATACAAGTTTGACTAGTGACAATGAAATTTTGGTTTGCCAAAAAGTTTCCGAAATCGATTTTGGATTTCATTTTTCATTATTTTGGGGGCTCAAAAATGATGTTTTGGTTGGTCTCTGAAAAAATGATTTGTCAAAGTCGAGTTTTAAAAGGCAACTTGCATACAAGTTTGACTAGTGACAATGAAATTTTGGTTTGCCAAAAAGTTTCCGAAATCGATTTTGGATTTCACTTTTCATTATTTTGGGGGCTTAAAAATGATGTTTTGGTTGGTCTCTGAAACAGTGATTTGTCAAAGTCGAGTTTTAAAAGGTAACTTGCATACAAGTTTGACTAGTGACAATGAAATTTTGGTTTGCCAAAAAGTTTTCGAAATCGATTTTGGATTTCACTTTTCATTATTTTGGGGGCTTAAAAATGATGTTTTGGTTGGTCTCTGAAAAAATGATTTGTCAAAGTCGAATTTTAAAAGGCAACTTGCATACAAGTTTGACTAGTGACAATGAAATTTTGGTTTGCCAAAAAGTTTCCGAAATCGATTTTGGATTTCACTTTTCATTATTTTGGGGGCTTAAAAATGATGTTTTGGTTGGTCTCTGAAAAAATGATTTGTCAAAGTCGAGTTTTAAAAGGCAACTTGCATACAAGTTTGACTAGTTACTTTGAAATTTTTTTTTGCTAAAAAGTTTCTCAAATCGATCTTGGATTGCATTTTTCATTATTTTGGGGGCTTAAAAATGATGTTTTGGTTGGTCTCTGAAAAAATGATTTGTCAAAGTCGAGTTTTAAAAGGCAACTTGCATACAAGTTTGACTAGTTACTTTGAAATTTTTTTTTGCTAAAAAGTTTCTCAAATCGATCTTGGATTGCATTTTTCATTATTTTGGGGGCTTAAAAATGATGTTTTGGTTGGTCTCTGAAAAAATGATTTGTCAAAGTCGAGTTTTAAAAGGCAACTTGCATAAAAGTTTGACTAGTTACATAGAAATTTTGGTTTGCCAAAAAGTTTCCGAAATCGATTTTGGATTTCACTTTTCATTATTTTGGGGGCTTAAAAATGATGTTTTGGTTGGTCTCTGAAACAGTGATTTGTCAAAGTCGAGTTTTAAAAGGCAACTTGCATACAAGTTTGACTAGTGACAATGAAATTTTGGTTTGCCAAAAAGTTTCCGAAATCGATTTTGGATTTCACTTTTCATTATTTTGGGGGCTTAAAAATTATGTTTTGGTTGGTCTCTGAAAAAAATGATTTGTCAAAGTCGAGTTTTAAAAGGCAACTTGCATACAAGTTTGACTAGTGACAATGAAATTTTGGTTTGCCAAAAAGTTTCCGAAATCGATTTTGGATTTTACTTTTCATTATTTTGGGAGCTTAAAAATGATGTTTTGGTTGGTCTCTGAAACAGTGATTTGTCAAAGTCGAGTTTTAAAAGGCAACTTGCATACAAGTTTGACTAGTGACAATGAAATTTTGGTTTGCCAAAAAGTTTCCGAAATCGATTTTGGATTTCACTTTTCATTATTTTGGGGGCTCAAAAATGATGGTTTGGTTGGTCTCTGAAAAAATGATTAGTCAAAGTCGAGTTTTAAAAGGCAACTTGCATACAAGTTTGACTAGTGACAATGAAATTTTGGTTTGCCAAAAAGTTTCCGAAATCGATTTTGGATTTCACTTTTCATTATTTTGGGGGCTTAAAAATGATGTTTTGGTTGGTCTCTGAAAAAATGATTTGTCAAAGTCGAATTTTAAAAGGTAACTTGCATACAAGTTTGACTAGTGACAATGAAATTTTGGTTTGCCAAAAAGTTTTCGAAATCGATTTTGGATTTCACTTTTCATTATTTTGGGGGCTTAAAAATGATGTTTTGGTTGGTCTCTGAAAAAATGATTTGTCAAAGTCGAATTTTAAAAGGCAACTTGCATACAAGTTTGATTAGTGAAAATGAAATTTTGGTTTGCCAAAAAGTTTCCGAAATCGATTTTGAATTTCACTTTTCATTATTTTGGGGGCTTAAAAATGATGTTTTGGTTGGTCTCTGAAAAAATGATTTGTCAAAGTCGAGTTTTAAAAGGCAACTTGCATACAAGTTTGACTAGTGACAATGAAATTTTGGTTTGCCAAAAAGTTTCCGAAATCGATTTTGGATCGAACTTTTCATTATTTTGGGGGCTAAAAACGATGTTTTGGTTGGTCTTTGAAAAAAAGATTTGTCAAAGTCGAGTTTTAAAAGGCAACTCGCATACAAGTTTGACTAGTGACAATGAAATTTTGGTTTGCCAAAAAGTTTCCGAAATCGATTTTGGATTTCACTTTTCATTATTTTGGGGGCTTAAAAATGATGTTTTGGTTGGTCTCTGAAAAAATGATTTGTCAAAGTCGAGTTTGAAAAGGCAACTTGCATACAAGTTTGACTAGTGACAATGAAATTTTGGTTTGCCAAAAAGTTTCCGAAATCGATTTTGGATTTCACTTTTCATTATTTTGGGGGCTTAAAAAAGATGTTTTGGTTGGTCTCTGAAAAAATGATTTGTCAAAGTCGAGTTTTAAAAGGCAACTCGCATACAAGTTTGACTAGTGACAATGAAATTTTTGTTTGCCAAAAAGTTTCCGAAATTGATTTTGGATTTCACTTTTCATTAGTCTGGGGGCTCAAAAATGATGTTTTGGTTGGTCTCTGAAAAAATGATTTGTCAAAGTCGAGTTTTGAAAGGCAACTTGCATACAAGTTTGACTAGTGACAATGAAATTTTGGTTTGCCAAAAAGTTTCCGAAATCGATTTTGGATTTCACTTTTCATTATTTTGGGGGCTCAAAAATGATGTTTGGTTGGTCTTTGAAAAAATGATTTGTCAAAGTCGAGTTTTAAAAGGCAACTTGCATACAAGTTTGACTAGTGACAATGAAATTTTGGTTTGCCAAAAAGTTTCCGAAATCGATTTTGGATTTCACTTTTCATTATTTTGGGGGCTTAAAAATAATGTTTTGGTTGGTCTCTGAAAAACTGATTTGTCAAAGTCGAGTTTTGAAAGGCAACTTGCATACAAGTTTGACTAGTGACAATGAAATTTTGGTTTGCCAAAAAGTTTCCGAAATCGATTTTGGATTTCACTTTTCATTATTTTGGGGGCTTAAAAATGATGGTTTGGTTGGTCTCTAAAAAAATGATTTGTCAAAGTCGAGTTTTAAAAGGCAACTTGCATACAAGTTTGACTAGTGACAATGAAATTTTGGTTTGCCAAAAAGTTTCCGAAATCGATTTTGGATTTCACTTTTCATTATTTTATTGGCTTAAAAATGATGGTTTGGTTGGTCTCTGAAAAAATGATTTGTCAAAGTCGAGTTTTAAAAGGCAACTTGCATACAAGTTTGACTAGTGACAATGAAATTTTGGTTTGCCAAAAAGTATCCGAAATCGATTTCGGATTTCACTTTTCATTATTTTGGGGGCTTAAAAATTATGTTTTGGTTGGTCTCTGAAAAAATGATTTGTCAAAGTCGAGTTTTAAAAGGCAGCTTGCATACAAGTTTGACTAGTGACAATGAAATTTTGGTTTGCCAAAAAGTTTCCGAAATCGATTTTGGATTTCACTTTTCATTATTTTGGGGGCTTAAAAATGATGTTTTGGTTGGTCTCTGAAAAAATGATTTGTCAAAGTCGAATTTTAATAGGCAACTTGCATACAAGTTTGACTAGTGACAATGAAATTTTGGTTTGCCAAAAAGTTTCCGAAATCGATTTTGGATTTCACTTTTCATTATTTTATTGGCTTAAAAATGATGGTTTGGTTGGTCTCTGAAAAAATGATTTGTCAAAGTCGAGTTTTAAAAGGCAACTTGCATACAAGTTTGACTAGTGACAATGAAATTTTGGTTTGCCAAAAAGTATCCAAAATCGATTTCGGATTTCACTTTTCATTATTTTGGGGGCTTAAAAATTATGTTTTGGTTGGTCTCTGAAAAAATGATTTGTCAAAGTCGAGTTTTAAAAGGCAGCTTGCATACAAGTTTGACTAGTGACAATGAAATTTTGGTTTGCCAAAAAGTTTCCGAAATCGATTTTGGATTTCACTTTTCATTATTTTGGGGGCTTAAAAATGATGTTTTGGTTGGTCTCTGAAAAAATGATTTGTCAAAGTCGAGTTTTAAAAGGCAACTTGCATACTAGTTTGACTAGTGACAATGAAATTTTGGATTGCCAAAAAGTTTCCGAAATTGATTTTGGATTTTACTTTTCATTAGTCTGGGGGCTCAAAAATGATGTTTTGGTTGGTCTCTGAAAAAATGATTTGTCAAAGTCGAGTTTTAAAAGGCAACTTGCATACAAGTTTGACTAGTGACAATGAAATTTTGGTTTGCCAAAAAGTTTCCGAAATCGATTTTGGATTTCACTTTTCATTATTTTGGGGGCTTAAAAATGATGTTTTGGTTGGTCTCTGAAAAAATGATTTGTCAAAGTCGAGTTTTAAAAGGCAGCTTGCATACAAGTTTGACTAGTGACAATGAAATTTTGGTTTGCCAAAAAGTTTCCGAAATCGATTTTGGATTTCACTTTTCATTATTTTGGGGGCTTAAAAATGATGTTTTGGTTGGTCTCTGAAAAAATGATTTGTCAAAGTCGAGTTTTAAAAGGCAACTTGCATACAAGTTTGACTAGTGACAATGAAATTTTTGTTTGCCAAAAAGTTTCCGAAATCGATTTTGGATTTCACTTTTCATTATTTTATTGGCTTAAAAATGATGGTTTGGTTGGTCTCTGAAAAAATGATTTGTCAAAGTCGAGTTTTAAAAGGCAGCTTGCATACAAGTTTGACTAGTGACAATGAAATTTTGGTTTGCCAAAAAGTTTCCGAAATCGATTTTGGATTTCACTTTTCATTATTTTGGGGGCTTAAAAATGATGTTTTGGTTGGTCTCTGAAAAAATGATTTGTCAAAGTCGAGTTTTAAAAGGCAACTTGCATACTAGTTTGACTAGTGACAATGAAATTTTGGATTGCCAAAAAGTTTCCGAAATTGATTTTGGATTTTACTTTTCATTAGTCTGGGGGCTCAAAAATGATGTTTTGGTTGGTCTCTGAAAAAATGATTTGTCAAAGTCGAGTTTTAAAAGGCAACTTGCATACAAGTTTGACTAGTGACAATGAAATTTTGGTTTGCCAAAAAGTTTCCGAAATCGATTTTGGATTTCACTTTTCATTATTTTGGGGGCTTAAAAATGATGTTTTGGTTGGTCTCTGAAAAAATGATTTGTCAAAGTCGAGTTTTAAAAGGCAGCTTGCATACAAGTTTGACTAGTGACAATGAAATTTTGGTTTGCCAAAAAGTTTCCGAAATCGATTTTGGATTTCACTTTTCATTATTTTGGGGGCTTAAAAATGATGTTTTGGTTGGTCTCTGAAAAAATGATTTGTCAAAGTCGAGTTTTAAAAGGCAACTTGCATACAAGTTTGACTAGTGACAATGAAATTTTTGTTTGCCAAAAAGTTTCCGAAATCGATTTTGGATTTCACTTTTCATTATTTTGGGGGCTTAAAAATGATGTTTTGGTTGGTCTCTGAAAAAATGATTTGTCAAAGTCGAGTTTTAAAAGGCAACTTGCATACTAGTTTGACTAGTGACAATGAAATTTTGGATTGCCAAAAAGTTTCCGAAATTGATTTTGGATTTTACTTTTCATTAGTCTGGGGGCTTAAAAATTATGTTTTGGTTGGTCTCTGAAAAAATGATTTGTCAAAGTCGAGTTTTAAAAGGCAGCTTGCATACAAGTTTGACTAGTGACAATGAAATTTTGGTTTGCCAAAAAGTTTCCGAAATCGATTTTGGATTTCACTTTTCATTATTTTGGGGGCTTAAAAATGATGTTTTGGTTGGTCTCTGAAAAAATGATTTGTCAAAGTCGAATTTTAATAGGCAACTTGCATACAAGTTTGACTAGTGACAATGAAATTTTGGTTTGCCAAAAAGTTTCCGAAATCGATTTTGGATTTCACTTTTCATTATTTTATTGGCTTAAAAATGATGGTTTGGTTGGTCTCTGAAAAAATGATTTGTCAAAGTCGAGTTTTAAAAGGCAACTTGCATACAAGTTTGACTAGTGACAATGAAATTTTGGTTTGCCAAAAAGTGAAATCCAAAATCGATTTCGGATTTCACTTTTCATTATTTTGGGGGCTTAAAAATTATGTTTTGGTTGGTCTCTGAAAAAATGATTTGTCAAAGTCGAGTTTTAAAAGGCAGCTTGCATACAAGTTTGACTAGTGACAATGAAATTTTGGTTTGCCAAAAAGTTTCCGAAATCGATTTTGGATTTCACTTTTCATTATTTTGGGGGCTTAAAAATGATGTTTTGGTTGGTCTCTGAAAAAATGATTTGTCAAAGTCGAGTTTTAAAAGGCAACTTGCATACTAGTTTGACTAGTGACAATGAAATTTTGGATTGCCAAAAAGTTTCCGAAATTGATTTTGGATTTTACTTTTCATTAGTCTGGGGGCTCAAAAATGATGTTTTGGTTGGTCTCTGAAAAAATGATTTGTCAAAGTCGAGTTTTAAAAGGCAACTTGCATACAAGTTTGACTAGTGACAATGAAATTTTGGTTTGCCAAAAAGTTTCCGAAATCGATTTTGGATTTCACTTTTCATTATTTTGGGGGCTTAAAAATGATGTTTTGGTTGGTCTCTGAAAAAATGATTTGTCAAAGTCGAGTTTTAAAAGGCAGCTTGCATACAAGTTTGACTAGTGACAATGAAATTTTGGTTTGCCAAAAAGTTTCCGAAATCGATTTTGGATTTCACTTTTCATTATTTTGGGGGCTTAAAAATGATGTTTTGGTTGGTCTCTGAAAAAATGATTTGTCAAAGTCGAGTTTTAAAAGGCAACTTGCATACAAGTTTGACTAGTGACAATGAAATTTTTGTTTGCCAAAAAGTTTCCGAAATCGATTTTGGATTTCACTTTTCATTATTTTATTGGCTTAAAAATGATGGTTTGGTTGGTCTCTGAAAAAATGATTAGTCAAAGTCGAGTTTTAAAAGGCAACTTGCATACAAGTTTGACTAGTGACAATGAAATTTTGGTTTGCCAAAAAGTTTCCGAAATCGATTTTGGATTTCACTTTTCATTATTTTGGGGGCTTAAAAATGATGTTTTGGTTGGTCTCTGAAAAAATGATTTGTCAAAGTCGAATTTTAAAAGGCAACTTGCATACAAGTTTGACTAGTGACAATGAAATTTTGGTTTGCCAAAAAGTTTCCGGAATCGATTTTGGATTTCACTTTTCATTATTTTGGGGGCTTAAAAATGATGTATTGGTTGGTCTCTAAAAAAATGATTTGTCAAAGTCGAGTTTTAAAAGGCAACTTGCATACAAGTTTGACTAGTGACAATGAAATTTTGGTTTGCCAAAAAGTTTCCGAAATCGATTTTGGATTTCACTTTTCATTATTTTATTGGCTTAAAAATGATGTTTTGGTTGGTCTCTGAAAAAATGATTTGTCAAAGTCGAGTTTTAAAAGGCAACTTGCATACAAGTTTGACTAGTGACAATGAAATTTTGGTTTGCCAAAAAGTTTCCGAAATCGATTTTGGATTTCACTTTTCATTATTTTGGGGGCTTAAAAATGATGTTTTGGTTGGTCTCTGAAAAAATGATTTGTCAAAGTCGAGTTTTAAAAGGCAGCTTGCATACAAGTTTGACTAGTGACAATGAAATTTTGGTTTGCCAAAAAGTTTCCGAAATCGATTTTGGATTTCACTTTTCATTATTTTGGGGGCTTAAAAATGATGTTTTGGTTGGTCTCTGAAAAAATGATTTGTCAAAGTCGAGTTTTAAAAGGCAACTTGCATACAAGTTTGACTAGTGACAATGAAATTTTTGTTTGCCAAAAAGTTTCCGAAATCGATTTTGGATTTCACTTTTCATTATTTTATTGGCTTAAAAATGATGGTTTGGTTGGTCTCTGAAAAAATGATTAGTCAAAGTCGAGTTTTAAAAGGCAACTTGCATACAAGTTTGACTAGTGACAATGAAATTTTGGTTTGCCAAAAAGTTTCCGAAATCGATTTTGGATTTCACTTTTCATTATTTTGGGGGCTTAAAAATGATGTTTTGGTTGGTCTCTGAAAAAATGATTTGTCAAAGTCGAATTTTAAAAGGCAACTTGCATACAAGTTTGACTAGTGACAATGAAATTTTGGTTTGCCAAAAAGTTTCCGGAATCGATTTTGGATTTCACTTTTCATTATTTTGGGGGCTTAAAAATGATGTATTGGTTGGTCTCTAAAAAAATGATTTGTCAAAGTCGAGTTTTAAAAGGCAACTTGCATACAAGTTTGACTAGTGACAATGAAATTTTGGTTTGCCAAAAAGTTTCCGAAATCGATTTTGGATTTCACTTTTCATTATTTTATTGGCTTAAAAATGATGTTTTGGTTGGTCTCTGAAAAAATGATTTGTCAAAGTCGAGTTTTAAAAGGCAACTTGCATACAAGTTTGACTAGTGACAATGAAATTTTGGTTTGCCAAAAAGTTTCCGAAATCGATTTTGGATTTCACTTTTCATTATTTTGGGGGCTTAAAAATGATGTTTTGGTTGGTCTCTGAAAAAATGATTTGTCAAAGTCGAATTGTAAAAGGCAACTTGCATACAAGTTTGAATAGTGACAATGAAATTTTGGTTTGCCAAAAAGTTTCCGAAATCGATTTTGGATTTCACTTTTCATTATTTTGGGGGCTTAAAAATGATGTTTTGGTTGGTCTCTGAAACAGTGATTTGTCAAAGTCTAGTTTTAAAAGGTAACTTGCATACAAGTTTGACTAGTGACAATGAAATTTTGGTTTGCCAAAAAGTTTTCGAAATCGATTTTGGATTTCACTTTTCATTATTTTGGGGGCTTAAAAATGATGTTTTGGTTGGTCTCTGAAAAAATGATTTGTCAAAGTCGAATTTTAAAAGGCAACTTGCATACAAGTTTGACTAGTGACAATGAAATTTTGGTTTGCCAAAAAGTTTCCGAAATCGATTTTGGATTTCACTTTTCATTATTTTGGGGGCTTAAAAATGATGTTTTGGTTGGTCTCTGAAAAAATGATTTGTCAAAGTCGAGTTTTAAAAGGCAACTTGCATACAAGTTTGACTAGTGACAATGAAATTTTGGTTTGCCAAAAAGTTTCCGAAATCGATTTTGGATCGAACTTTTTATTATTTTGGGGGCTCAAAAATGATGTTTTGGTTGGTCTCTGAAAAAATAATTTGTCAAAGACGAATTTTAATAGGCAACTTGCATACAAGTTTGACTAGTGACAATGAAATTTTGGTTTGCCAAAAAGTTTCCGAAATCGATTTTGGATTTCACTTTTCATTATTTTGGGGGCTTAAAAATGATGTTTTGGTTGGTCTCTGAAAAAATGATTTGTCAAAGTCGAGTTTTAAAAGGCAACTTGCATACAAGTTTGACTAGTGACAATGAAATTTTGGTTTGCCAAAAAGTTTCCGAAATCGATTTTGGATTTCACTTTTCATTATTTTGGGGGCTTAAAAATTATGTTTTGGTTGGTCTCTGAAAAAAATGATTTGTCAAAGTCGAGTTTTAAAAGGCAACTTGCATACAAGTTTGACTAGTGACAATGAAATTTTGGTTTGCCAAAAAGTTTCCGAAATCGATTTTGGATTTTACTTTTCATTATTTTGGGAGCTTAAAAATGATGTTTTGGTTGGTCTCTGAAACAGTGATTTGTCAAAGTCGAGTTTTAAAAGGCAACTTGCATACAAGTTTGACTAGTGACAATGAAATTTTGGTTTGCCAAAAAGTTTCCGAAATCGATTTTGGATTTCACTTTTCATTATTTTGGGGGCTTAAAAATGATGTTTTGGTTGGTCTCTGAAAAAATGATTTGTCAAAGTCGAATTGTAAAAGGCAACTTGCATACAAGTTTGACTAGTGACAATGAAATTTTGGTTTGCCAAAAAGTTTCCGAAATCGATTTTGGATTTCTCTTTTCATTATTTTGGGGGCTTAAAAATGATGTTTTGGTTGGTCTCTGAAACAGTGATTTGTCAAAGTCGAGTTTTAAAAGGTAACTTGCATACAAGTTTGACTAGTGACAATGAAATTTTGGTTTGCCAAAAAGTTTTCGAAATCGATTTTGGATTTCACTTTTCATTATTTTGGGGGCTTAAAAATGATGTTTTGGTTGGTCTCTGAAAAAATGATTTGTCAAAGTCAAATTTTAAAAGGCAACTTGCATACAAGTTTGACTAGTGACAATGAAATTTTGGTTTGCCAAAAAGTTTCCGAAATCGATTTTGAATTTCACTTTTCATTATTTTGGGGGCTTAAAAATGATGTTTTGGTTGGTCTCTGAAAAAATGATTTGTCAAAGTCGAATTTTAATAGGCAACTTGCATACAAGTTTGACTAGTGACAATGAAATTTTGGTTTGCCAAAAAGTTTCCGAAATCGATTTTGGATTTCACTTTTCATTATTTTGGGGGCTAAAAACGATGTTTTGGTTGGTCTTTGAAAAAAAGATTTGTCAAAGTCGAGTTTTAAAAGGCAACTCGCATACAAGTTTGACTAGTGACAATGAAATTTTGGTTTGCCAAAAAGTTTCCGAAATCGATTTTGGATTTCACTTTTCATTATTTTGGGGGCTTAAAAATGATGTTTTGGTTGATCTCTGAAAAAATGATTTGTCAAAGTCGAGTTTGAAAAGGCAACTTGCATACAAGTTTGACTAGTGACAATGAAATTTTGGTTTGCCAAAAAGTTTCCGAAATCGATTTTGGATTTCACTTTTCATTATTTTGGGGGCTTAAAAAAGATGTTTTGGTTGGTCTTTGAAAAAATGATTTGTCAAAGTCGAGTTTTAAAAGGCAACTCGCATACAAGTTTGACTAGTGACAATGAAATTTTGGTTTGCCAAAAAGTTTCCGAAATTGATTTTGGATTTCACTTTTCATTAGTCTGGGGGCTCAAAAATGATGTTTTGGTTGGTCTCTGAAAAAATGATTTGTCAAAGTCGAGTTTTGAAAGGCAACTTGCATACAAGTTTGACTAGTGACAATGAAATTTTGGTTTGCCAAAAAGTTTCCGAAATCGATTTTGGATTTCACTTTTCATTATTTTGGGGGCTTAAAAATAATGTTTTGGTTGGTCTCTGAAAAACTGATTTGTCAAAGTCGAGTTTTGAAAGGCAACTTGCATACAAGTTTGACTAGTGACAATGAAATTTTGGTTTGCCAAAAAGTTTCCGAAATCGATTTTGGATTTCACTTTTCATTATTTTGGGGGCTTAAAAATAATGTTTTGGTTGGTCTCTGAAAAACTGATTTGTCAAAGTCGAGTTTTGAAAGGCAACTTGCATACAAGTTTGACTAGTGACAATGAAATTTTGGTTTGCCAAAAAGTTTCCGAAATCGATTTTGGATTTCACTTTTCATTATTTTGGGGGCTTAAAAATGATGGTTTGGTTGGTCTCTGAAAAACTGATTTGTCAAAGTCGAGTTTCGAAAGGCAACTTGCATACAAGTTTGACTAGTGACAATGAAATTTTGGTTTGCCAAAAAGTTTCCGAAATCGATTTTGGATTTCACTTTTCATTATTTTGGGGGCTTAAAAATAATGTTTTGGTTGGTCTCTGAAAAACTGATTTGTCAAAGTCGAGTTTTGAAAGGCAACTTGCATACAAGTTTGACTAGTGACAATGAAATTTTGGTTTGCCAAAAAGTTTCCGAAATCGATTTTGGATTTCACTTTTCATTATTTTGGGGGCTTAAAAATGATGTTTTGGTTGGTCTCTGAAAAAATGATTTGTCAAAGTCGAATTTTAAAAGGCAACTTGCATACAAGTTTGACTAGTGACAATGAAATTTTGGTTTGCCAAAAAGTTTCCGAAATCGATTTTGGATTTCACTTTTCATTATTTTGGGGGCTCAAAAATGATGGTTTGGTTGGTCTCTGAAATAATGATTTGTCAAAGTCGAGTTTTGAAAGGCAACTTGCATACAAGTTTGACTAGTGACAATGAAATTTTGGTTTGCCAAAAAGTTTCCGAAATCGATTTTGGATTTCACTTTTCATTATTTTGGGGGCTTAAAAATGATGGTTTGGTTGGTCTCTGAAAAACTGATTTGTCAAAGTCGAGTTTCGAAAGGCAACTTGCATACAAGTTTGACTAGTGACAATGAAATTTTGGTTTGCCAAAAAGTTTCCGAAATCGATTTTGGATTTCACTTTTCATTATTTTGGGGGCTTAAAAATAATGTTTTGGTTGGTCTCTGAAAAAATGATTTGTCAAAGTCGAGTTTTGAAAGGCAACTTGCATACAAGTTTGACTAGTGACAATGAAATTTTGGTTTTCCAAAAAGTTTCCGAAATCGATTTTGGATTTCACTTTTCATTAGTCTGGGGGCTCAAAAATGATGTTTTGGTTGGTCTCTGAAAAAATGATTTGTCAAAGTCGAGTTTTAAAAGGCAACTTGCATACAAGTTTGACTAGTGACAATGAAATTTTGGTTTGCCAAAAAGTTTCCGAAATCGATTTTGGATTTCACTTTTCATTATTTTGGGGGCTCAAAAATGATGGTTTGGTTGGTCTCTGAAATAATGATTTGTCAAAGTCGAGTTTTAAAAGGCAACTTGCATACAAGTTTGACTAGTGACAATGAAATTTTGGTTTGCCAAAAAGTTTCCGAAATTGATTTTGGATTTCACTTTTCATTATTTTGGGGGCTTAAAAATAATGTTTTGGTTGGTCTCTGAAAAAATGATTTGTCAAAGTCGAGTTTTAAAAGGCAACTTGCATACAAGTTTGACTAGTGACAATGAAATTTTGGTTTGCCAAAAAGTTTCCGAAATCGATTTTGGATTTCACTTTTCATTATTTTGGGGGCTCAAAAATGATGGTTTGGTTGGTCTCTGAAAAAATGATTTGTCAAAGTCGAGTTTTAAAAGGCAACTTGCATACAAGTTTGACTAGTGACAATGAAATTTTGGTTTGCCAAAAAGTTTCCGAAATCGATTTTGGATTTCACTTTTCATTATTTTGGGGGCTCAAAAATGATGGTTTGGTTGGTCTCTGAAATAATGATTTGTCAAAGTCGAATTTTAAAAGGCAACTTGCATACAAGTTTGACTAGTGACAATGACATTTTGGTTTGCCAAAAAGTTTCCGAAATCGATTTTGGATTTCACTTTTCATTATTTTGGGGGCTCAAAAATGATGGTTTGGTTGGTCTCTGAAATAATGATTTGTCAAAGTCGAGTTTTAAAAGGCAACTTGCATACAAGTTTGACTAGTGACAATGACATTTTGGTTTGCCAAAAAGTTTCCGAAATCGATTTTGGATTTCACTTTTCATTATTTTGGGGGCTCAAAAATGATGGTTTGGTTGGTCTCTGAAAAAATGATTTGTCAAAGTCGAGTTTTAAAAGGCAACTTGCATACAAGTTTGACTAGTGACAATGAAATTTTGGTTTGCCAAAAAGTTTCCGAAATCGATTTTGGATTTCACTTTTCATTATTTTGGGGGCTTAAAAATGATGTTTTGGTTGGTCTCTGAAATAATGATTTGTCAAAGTCGAGTTTTAAAAGGCAACTTGCATACAAGTTTGACTAGTGACAATGAAATTTTGGTTTGCCAAAAAGTTTCCGAAATCGATTTTGGATTTCACTTTTCATTATTTTGGGGGCTTAAAAATAATGTTTTGGTTGGTCTCTGAAAAACTGATTTGTCAAAGTCGAGTTTTGAAAGGCAACTTGCATACAAGTTTGACTAGTGACAATGAAATTTTGGTTTGCCAAAAAGTTTCCGAAATCGATTTTGGATCGAACTTTTCATTATTTTGGGGGCTCAAAAATGATGTTTTGGTTGGTCTCTGAAAAAATAATTTGTCAAAGTCGAATTTTAATAGGCAACTTGCATATAAGTTTGAGTAGTGACAATGAAATTTTGGTTTGCCAAAAAGTTTCCGAAATCGATTTTGGATTTCACTTTTCATTATTTTGGGGGCTTAAAAATGATGTTTTGGTTGGTCTCTGAAAAAATGATTTGTCAAAGTCGAGTTTTAAAAGGCAACTTGCATACAAGTTTGACTAGTGACAATGAAATTTTGGTTTGCCAAAAAGTTTCCGAAATCGATTTTGGATTTCACTTTTCATTATTTTGGGGGCTTAAAAATGATGTTTTGGTTGGTCTCTGAAAAAATGATTTGTCAAAGTCGAGTTTTAAAAGGCAACTTGCATACAAGTTTGACTAGTGACAATGAAATTTTGGTTTGCCAAAAAGTTTCCGAAATCGATTTTGGATTTCACTTTTCATTATTTTGGGGGCTCAAAAATGATGGTTTGGTTGGTCTCTGAAATAATGATTTGTCAAAGTCGAGTTTTAAAAGGCAACTTGCATACAAGTTTGACTAGTGACAATGAAATTTTGGTTTGCCAAAAAGTTTCCGAAATCGATTTTGGATTTCACTTTTCATTATTTTGGGGGCTTAAAAATGATGTTTTGGTTGGTCTCTGAAAAAATGATTTGTCAAAGTCGAGTTTTGAAAGGCAACTTGCATACAAGTTTGACTAGTTACATTGAAATTTTGGTTTGCCAAAAAGTTTCCGAAATCGATTTTGGATTTCACTTTTCATTATTTTGGGGGCTTAATAATGATGTTTTTGTTGGTCTCTGAAAAAATGATTTGTCAAAGTCGAGTTTTAAAAGGCAACTTGCATACAAGTTTGACGAGTTACATTGAAATTTTGGTTGGCCAAAAAGTTTCCGAAATCGATTTTGGATTTCACTATTAATTATTTTGGGGGCTCAAAAATGATGTTTTGGTTGGTCTCTGAAAAAATGATTTGTCAAAGTCGAGTTTTAAAAGGCACCTTGCATACAAGTTTGACTAGTGACAATGAAATCTTGGTTTGCCAAAAAGTTTCCGAAATCGATTTTGGATTTCACTTTTCATTATTTTGGGGGCTTAAAAATGATGTTTTGGTTGGTCTCTGAAAAACTGATTTGTCAAAGTCGAGTTTTGAAAGGCAACTTGCATACAAGTTTGACTAGTGACAATGAAATTTTGGTTTGCCAAAAAGTTTCCGAAATCGATTTTGGATTTCACTTTTCATTATTTTGGGGGCTTAAAAATGATGTTTTGGTTGGTCTCTGAAAAAATGATTTGTCAAAGTCGAGTTTTAAAAGGCACCTTGCATACAAGTTTGACTAGTGACAATGAAATCTTGGTTTGCCAAAAAGTTTCCGAAATCGATTTTGAATTTCACTTTTCATTATTTTGGGGGCTTAAAAATGATGGTTTGGTTGGTCTCTGAAAAACTGATTTGTCAAAGTCGAGTTTTAAAAGGCAACTTGCATACAAGTTTGACTAGTGACAATGAAATTTTGGTTTGCCAAAAAGTTTCCGAAATCGATTTTGGATTTCACTTTTCATTATTTTGGGGGCTTAAAAATAATGTTTTGGTTGGTCTCTGAAAAACTGATTTGTCAAAGTCGAGTTTTGAAAGGCAACTTGCATACAAGTTTGACTAGTGACAATGAAATTTTGGTTTGCCAAAAAGTTTCCGAAATCGATTTTGGATTTCACTTTTCATTATTTTGGGGGCTTAAAAATGAGGTAGATCATCCCAAAAGTTAGAAAGCTTAAGCTTAAGCCGGTATGTGTCAAATAATCGAGCAGATTTCGAGCGGCGAATCGGTAACGGGTTGCATCAATCACATATGGACATAGATTTTTGACATAAAGAATGACATTAGGTATTCTGTACCGAGATTTTCAGGATATTTATTTTTTTATTTTAGTTTAAAATTGTACATAGACATAGATACTTATAATAATTAACCTTATTTATATCTCAGTCAATTGAGCCGTCTCAACAAGAAAAGCCGGTTCAAAAACCTTTATGAGCATATTAATCCTACTCGGTATTTACATGTCTTTCAAAAGATTGGTTCAAGCATGTTCAAACCGTTTTTTATACTCATACTTATGGGAATACGTAAATACAAGCTAAGAAATTTCCTCAAGTATCGTGAGTCAAAAACAATTTTATGTGATTTATAAAGGATGAAATTCCTTTATTTCAACATTAAAAAAAACATTCAACTAAAAAAATTATCAATTGTTGAGTCCAGCGAAGAACTCAAGAATTCAATCCGATGCTGACAACTAACCCGTCACCCGTCACGCCACATGTTAAAAAAAATCAAAGGATTATATCTCATTCGCTCTTTCGTTCTCATTCGTTTAAATACTGTGATTAAAGAAACATCCTTTTTGTGATCCTAGCGACAACATGTAAGTAAAAGCAATTAGGTTGTTAATGTATTGTTAAACACGTTGGTAGCCATGGCTATTATGTTTGATAGCCAAAAGTATATAAGTTATATGTAAATCAAATGACTGATTTTCAAGAAAATACCCGGCAACTAACGTGTTAAGCATAGACTTGAAATTTTCGATAATTGATACATTACATAGCATAGCATAACATAGCATTGATACATAGCACTCTCAAGCATCCCATTTTCCAAAACTGACATTTTAAATGGTGCAGGTAATTAAGATCTCTGTTTATTCTTAACAGCACATGCTTAATTTTAAAGCAGTCGGTGAATCTCGAATCTAACAGAATGCCAGGGTCTTTTATATAAAATTCCATGTACAACGGTAAACCGCAACGGGTTTAATTAAAGTAAAGGCCTACAAAATGTTAGTTACTCTAGATCGCTTAGTTTGGGTTCCGTGTTGTTGAAGTTTGACATCAAACGCTAAAAATGTATAAATGCACGAAACAGTTCCATGAAGTAGAAAGTAATACATCACCATATTTTTTAAAAGGATAGAAGCTACGAGGGTGAGCTAAATTAAATGAGCTTGCGCATCACAACGCAACAACAAACGGTATGTTCATCTGTATGCTATTATAATCGAGAGAAATCAGTTCAGTTTTAAAGCATAATTTATGTTTCGTGTTATTTTCAAGGCAATATTTAAGTGATGTTTAGACTTTATAAACTGTGAACTGGAAAACTGCAATTAAATTGAAATAATAATTTACCTTTTTTGATAAATTTTTTTTTAACTGATTTTTGAATAAAAATTATTATTGTTAAACACCAGAACACCAGAAATTTAAAAAAACTTATTAATTATGCGTATTTATGTATTTTTTTTTTCCTTTTTTAACATCCTGAGCCTATGGGAAATATGGCCTAACCTAGTTTAAACCTGCTAGAAAAATGCTTTGTTTTGATATTTGTCGAGCAGCTGTCGAGCACTTTCATAAGCAAAACAATCTAACCATCGATTCCCAGGCTTATCTGGCTTGGCAGTTTGTATGGGGAGCTGTAAGCTTATAAGCCTGGAAACGTCAAAACGCATACAAAAAACTGGCTTATCCCGTGATCTACCCCAATGATGGTTTGGTTGGTCTCTGAAAAACTGATTTGTCAAAGTCGAGTTTCGAAAGGCAACTTGCATACAAGTTTGACTAGTGACAATGAAATTTTGGTTTGCCAAAAAGTTTCCGAAATCGATTTTGGATTTCACTTTTCATTATTTTGGGGGCTTAAAAATAATGTTTTGGTTGGTCTCTGAAAAACTGATTTGTCAAAGTCGAATTTTAAAAGGCAACTTGCATACAAGTTTGACTAGTGACAATGAAATTTTGGTTTGCCAAAAAGTTTCCGAAATCGATTTTGGATTTCACTTTTCATTATTTTGGGGGCTTAAAAATAATGTTTTGGTTGGTCTCTGAAAAACTGATTTGTCAAAGTCGAGTTTTGAAAGGCAACTTGCATACAAGTTTGACTAGTGACAATGAAATTTTGGTTTGCCAAAAAGTTTCCGAAATCGATTTTGGATTTCACTTTTCATTATTTTGGGGGCTTAAAAATGATGGTTTGGTTGGTCTCTGAAAAACTGATTTGTCAAAGTCGAGTTTCGAAAGGCAACTTGCATACAAGTTTGACTAGTGACAATGAAATTTTGGTTTGCCAAAAAGTTTCCGAAATCGATTTTGGATTTCACTTTTCATTATTTTGGGGGCTTAAAAATAATGTTTTGGTTGGTCTCTGAAAAACTGATTTGTCAAAGTCGAATTTTAAAAGGCAACTTGCATACAAGTTTGACTAGTGACAATGAAATTTTGGTTTGCCAAAAAGTTTCCGAAATCGATTTTGGATTTCACTTTTCATTATTTTGGGGGCTTAAAAATAATGTTTTGGTTGGTCTCTGAAAAACTGATTTGTCAAAGTCGAGTTTCGAAAGGCAACTTGCATACAAGTTTGACTAGTGACAATGAAATTTTGGTTTGCCAAAAAGTTTCCGAAATCGATTTTGGATTTCACTTTTCATTATTTTGGGGGCTTAAAAATGATGGTTTGGTTGGTCTCTGAAAAACTGATTTGTCAAAGTCGAGTTTCGAAAGGCAACTTGCATACAAGTTTGACTAGTGACAATGAAATTTTGGATTGCCAAAAAGTTTCCGAAATCGATTTTGGATTTCACTTTTCATTATTTTGGGGGCTTAAAAATGATGGTTTGGTTGGTCTCTAAAAAAATGATTTGTCAAAGTCGAGTTTTAAAAGGCAACTTGCATACAAGTTTGACTAGTGACAATGAAATTTTGGTTTGCCAAAAAGTTTCCGAAATCGATTTTGGATTTCACTTTTCATTATTTTATTGGCTTAAAAATGATGGTTTGGTTGGTCTCTGAAAAAATGATTTGTCAAAGTCGAGTTTGAAAAGGCAACTTGCATACAAGTTTGACTAGTGACAATGAAATTTTGGTTTGCCAAAAAGTTTCCGAAATCGATTTTGGATTTCACTTTTCATTATTTTGGGGGCTTAAAAATGATGGTTTGGTTGGTCTCTAAAAAAATGATTTGTCAAAGTCGAGTTTTAAAAGGCAACTTGCATACAAGTTTGACTAGTGACAATGAAATTTTGGTTTGCCAAAAAGTTTCCGAAATCGATTTTGGATTTCACTTTTCATTATTTTGGGGGCTTAAAAATGATGGTTTGGTTGGTCTCTGAAAAAATGATTTGTCAAAGTCGAGTTTTAAAAGGCAACTAGCATACAAGTTTGACTAGTGACAATGAAATTTTGGTTTGCCAAAAAGTTTCCGAAAGCGATTTTGAATTTCTCTTGTCATTATTTTGAGGGCTTAAAAATGATGTTTTGGTTGGTCTCTGAAAAAATGATTTGTCAAAGTCGAGTTTTAAAAGGCAACTTGCATACAAGTTTGACTAGTGACAATGAAATTTTGGTTTGCCAAAAAGTTTCCGAAATCGATTTTGGATTTCACTTTTCATTATTTTGGGGGCTTAAAAATGATGTTTTGGTTGGTCTCTGAAAAAATGATTTGTCAAAGTCGAGTTTTAAAAGGCAACTTGCATACAAGTTTGACTAGTGACAATGAAATTTTGGTTTGCCAAAAAGTTTCCGAAATCGATTTTGGATTTCACTTTTCATTATTTTGGGGGCTCAAAAATGATGGTTTGGTTGGTCTCTGAAAAACTGATTTGTCAAAGTCGAGTTTCGAAAGGCAACTTGCATACAAGTTTGACTAGTGACAATGAAATTTTGGTTTGCCAAAAAGTTTCCGAAATCGATTTTGGATTTCACTTTTCATTATTTTGGGGGCTTAAAAATGATGGTTTGGTTGGTCTCTGAAAAACTGATTTGTCAAAGTCGAGTTTCGAAAGGCAACTTGCATACAAGTTTGACTAGTGACAATGAAATTTTGGTTTGCCAAAAAGTTTCCGAAATCGATTTTGGATTTCACTTTTCATTATTTTGGGGGCTTAAAAATGATGGTTTGGTTGGTCTCTGAAATAATGATTTGTCAAAGTCGAGTTTTAAAAGGCAACTTGCATACAAGTTTGACTAGTGACAATGAAATTTTGGTTTGCCAAAAAGTTTCCGAAATCGATTTTGGATTTCACTTTTCATTATTTTGGGGGCTTAAAAATAATGTTTTGGTTGGTCTCTGAAAAACTGATTTGTCAAAGTCGAGTTTTGAAAGGCAACTTGCATACAAGTTTGACTAGTGACAATGAAATTTTGGTTTGCCAAAAAGTTTCCGAAATCGATTTTGGATTTCACTTTTCATTATTTTGGGGGCTTAAAAATGATGGTTTGGTTGGTCTCTGAAAAACTGATTTGTCAAAGTCGAGTTTCGAAAGGCAACTTGCATACAAGTTTGACTAGTGACAATGAAATTTTGGTTTGCCAAAAAGTTTCCGAAATCGATTTTGGATTTCACTTTTCATTATTTTGGGGGCTTAAAAATAATGTTTTGGTTGGTCTCTGAAAAACTGATTTGTCAAAGTCGAGTTTTGAAAGGCAACTTGCATACAAGTTTGACTAGTGACAATGAAATTTTGGTTTGCCAAAAAGTTTCCGAAATCGATTTTGGATCGAACTTTTCATTATTTTGGGGGCTCAAAAATGATGGTTTGGTTGGTCTCTGAAAAAATGATTTGTCAAAGTCGAGTTTTAAAAGGCAACTTGCATACAAGTTTGACTAGTGACAATGAAATTTTGGTTTGCCAAAAAGTTTCCGAAATCGATTTTGGATTTCACTTTTCATTATTTTGGGGGCTTAAAAATGATGTTTTGGTTGGTCTCTGAAAAAATGATTTGTCAAAGTCGAGTTTTAAAAGGCAACTTGCATACAAGTTTGACTAGTGACAATGAAATTTTGGTTTGCCAAAAAGTTTCCGAAATCGATTTTGGATTTCACTTTTCATTATTTTGGGGGCTCAAAAATGATGGTTTGGTTGGTCTCTGAAATAATGATTTGTCAAAGTCGAGTTTTAAAAGGCAACTTGCATACAAGTTTGACTAGTGACAATGAAATTTTGGTTTGCCAAAAAGTTTCCGAAATCGATTTTGGATTTCACTTTTCATTATTTTGGGGGCTTAAAAATAATGTTTTGGTTGGTCTCTGAAAAACTGATTTGTCAAAGTCGAGTTTTGAAAGGCAACTTGCATACAAGTTTGACTAGTGACAATGAAATTTTGGTTTGCCAAAAAGTTTCCGAAATCGATTTTGGATTTCACTTTTCATTATTTTGGGGGCTTAAAAATGATGTTTTGGTTGGTCTCTGAAAAAATGATTTGCCAAAGTCGAGTTTTGAAAGGCAACTTGCATACAAGTTTGACTAGTGACAATGAAATTTTGGTTTGCCAAAAAGTTTCCGAAATCGATTTTGGATTTCACTTTTCATTATTTTATTGGCTCAAAAATGTTGTTTTGGTTGGTCTCTGAAAAAATGATTTGTCAAAGTCGAGTTTTAAAAGGCAACTTGCATACAAGTTTGACTAGTGACAATGAAATTTTGGTTTGCCAAAAAGTTTCCGAAATCGATTTTGGATTTCACTTTTCATTATTTTGGGGGCTTAAAAATGATGTTTTGGTTGGTCTCTGAAAAAATGATTTGTCAAAGTCGAGTTTTAAAAGGCAACTTGCATACAAGTTTGACTAGTGACAATGAAATTTTGGTTTGCCAAAAAGTTTCCGAAATCGATTTTGGATTTCACTTTTCATTATTTTGGGGGCTTAAAAATGATGTTTTGGTTGGTCTCTGAAAAAATGATTTGTCAAAGTCGAGTTTTAAAAGGCAACTTGCATACAAGTTTGACTAGTGACAATGAAATTTTGGTTTGCCAAAAAGTTTCCGAAATCGATTTTGGATTTCACTTTTCATTATTTTGGGGGCTCAAAAATGATGGTTTGGTTGGTCTCTGAAATAATGATTTGTCAAAGTCGAGTTTTAAAAGGCAACTTGCATACAAGTTTGACTAGTGACAATGAAATTTTGGTTTGCCAAAAAGTTTCCGAAATCGATTTTGGATTTCACTTTTCATTATTTTGGGGGCTTAAAAATAATGTTTTGGTTGGTCTCTGAAAAACTGATTTGTCAAAGTCGAGTTTTGAAAGGCAACTTGCATACAAGTTTGACTAGTGACAATGAAATTTTGGTTTGCCAAAAAGTTTCCGAAATCGATTTTGGATTTCACTTTTCATTATTTTGGGGGCTTAAAAATGATGGTTTGGTTGGTCTCTAAAAAAATGATTTGTCAAAGTCGAGTTTTAAAAGGCAACTTGCATACAAGTTTGACTAGTGACAATGAAATTTTGGTTTGCCAAAAAGTTTCCGAAATCGATTTTGGATTTCACTTTTCATTATTTTATTGGCTCAAAAATGTTGTTTTGGTTGGTCTCTGAAAAAATGATTTGTCAAAGTCGAGTTTTAAAAGGCAACTTGCATACAAGTTTGACTAGTGACAATGAAATTTTGGTTTGCCAAAAAGTTTCCGAAATCGATTTTGGATTTCACTTTTCATTATTTTGGGGGCTTAAAAATAATGTTTTGGTTGGTCTCTGAAAAACTGATTTGTCAAAGTCGAGTTTTGAAAGGCAACTTGCATACAAGTTTGACTAGTGACAATGAAATTTTGGTTTGCCAAAAAGTTTCCGAAATCGATTTTGGATTTCACTTTTCATTATTTTGGGGGCTTAAAAATGATGTTTTGGTTGGTCTCTGAAAAACTGATTTGTCAAAGTCGAGTTTCGAAAGGCAACTTGCATACAAGTTTGACTAGTGACAATGAAATTTTGGATTGCCAAAAAGTTTCCGAAATCGATTTTGGATTTCACTTTTCATTATTTTGGGGGCTTAAAAATGATGGTTTGGTTGGTCTCTAAAAAAATGATTTGTCAAAGTCGAGTTTTAAAAGGCAACTTGCATACAAGTTTGACTAGTGACAATGAAATTTTGGTTTGCCAAAAAGTTTCCGAAATCGATTTTGGATTTCACTTTTCATTATTTTATTGGCTCAAAAATGTTGTTTTGGTTGGTCTCTGAAAAAATGATTTGTCAAAGTCGAGTTTTAAAAGGCAACTTGCATACAAGTTTGACTAGTGACAATGAAATTTTGGTTTGCCAAAAAGTTTCCGAAATCGATTTTGGATTTCACTTTTCATTATTTTGGGGGCTTAAAAATAATGTTTTGGTTGGTCTCTGAAAAAATGATTTGTCAAAGTCGAGTTTTAAAAGGCAACTTGCATACAAGTTTGACTAGTGACAATGAAATTTTGGTTTGCCAAAAAGTTTCCGAAATCGATTTTGGATTTCACTTTTCATTATTTTGGGGGCTTAAAAATGATGATTTGGTTGGTCTCTGAAAATATGATTTGTCAAAGTCGAGTTTTAAAAGGCAACTTGCATACAAGTTTGACTAGTGACAATGAAATTTTGGATTGCCAAAAAGTTTCCGAAATCGATTTTGGATTTCACTTTTCATTATTTTGGGGGCTTAAAAATGATGATTTGGTTGGTCTCTGAAATAATGATTTGTCAAAGTCGAATTTTAAAAGGCAACTTGCATACAAGTTTGACTAGTGACAATGACATTTTGGTTTGCCAAAAAGTTTCCGAAATCGATTTTGGATTTCACTTTTCATTATTTTGGGGGCTCAAAAATGATGGTTTGGTTGGTCTCTGAAATAATGATTTGTCAAAGTCGAGTTTTAAAAGGCAACTTGCATACAAGTTTGACTAGTGACAATGACATTTTGGTTTGCCAAAAAGTTTCCGAAATCGATTTTGGATTTCACTTTTCATTATTTTGGGGGCTCAAAAATGATGGTTTGGTTGGTCTCTAAAAAAATGATTTGTCAAAGTCGAGTTTTAAAAGGCAACTTGCATACAAGTTTGACTAGTGACAATGAAATTTTGGTTTGCCAAAAAGTTTCCGAAATCGATTTTGGATTTCACTTTTCATTATTTTGGGGGCTTAAAAATAATGTTTTGGTTGGTCTCTGAAAAAATGATTTGTCAAAGTCGAGTTTTAAAAGGCAACTTGCATACAAGTTTGACTAGTGACAATGAAATTTTGGTTTGCCAAAAAGTTTCCGAAATCGATTTTGGATTTCACTTTTCATTATTTTGGGGGCTTAAAAATGATGTTTTGGTTGGTCTCTGAAATAATGATTTGTCAAAGTCGAGTTTTAAAAGGCAACTTGCATACAAGTTTGACTAGTGACAATGAAATTTTGGTTTGCCAAAAAGTTTCCGAAATCGATTTTGGATTTCACTTTTCATTATTTTGGGGGCTTAAAAATAATGTTTTGGTTGGTCTCTGAAAAACTGATTTGTCAAAGTCGAGTTTTGAAAGGCAACTTGCATACAAGTTTGACTAGTGACAATGAAATTTTGGTTTGCCAAAAAGTTTCCGAAATCGATTTTGGATCGAACTTTTCATTATTTTGGGGGCTCAAAAATGATGTTTTGGTTGGTCTCTGAAAAAATAATTTGTCAAAGTCGAATTTTAATAGGCAACTTGCATACAAGTTTGACTAGTGACAATGAAATTTTGGTTTGCCAAAAAGTTTCCGAAATCGATTTTGGATTTCACTTTTCATTATTTTGGGGGCTTAAAAATGATGTTTTGGTTGGTCTCTGAAAAAATGATTTGTCAAAGTCGAGTTTTAAAAGGCAACTTGCATACAAGTTTGACTAGTGACAATGAAATTTTGGTTTGCCAAAAAGTTTCCGAAATCGATTTTGGATTTCACTTTTCATTATTTTGGGGGCTTAAAAATGATGTTTTGGTTGGTCTCTGAAAAAATGATTTGTCAAAGTCGAGTTTTAAAAGGCAACTTGCATACAAGTTTGACTAGTGACAATGAAATTTTGGTTTGCCAAAAAGTTTCCGAAATCGATTTTGGATTTCACTTTTCATTATTTTGGGGGCTCAAAAATGATGGTTTGGTTGGTCTCTGAAATAATGATTTGTCAAAGTCGAGTTTTAAAAGGCAACTTGCATACAAGTTTGACTAGTGACAATGAAATTTTGGTTTGCCAAAAAGTTTCCGAAATCGATTTTGGATTTCACTTTTCATTATTTTGGGGGCTTAAAAATAATGTTTTGGTTGGTCTCTTAAAAACTGATTTGTCAAAGTCGAGTTTTGAAAGGCAACTTGCATACAAGTTTGACTAGTGACAATGAAATTTTGGTTTGCCAAAAAGTTTCCGAAATCGATTTTGGATTTCACTTTTCATTATTTTGGGGGCTTAAAAATGATGGTTTGGTTGGTCTCTGAAAAACTGATTTGTCAAAGTCGAGTTTCGAAAGGCAACTTGCATACAAGTTTGACTAGTGACAATGAAATTTTGGTTTGCCAAAAAGTTTCCGAAATCGATTTTGGATTTCACTTTTCATTATTTTGGGGGCTTAAAAATAATGTTTTGGTTGGTCTCTGAAAAACTGATTTGTCAAAGTCGAGTTTTGAAAGGCAACTTGCATACAAGTTTGACTAGTGACAATGAAATTTTGGTTTGCCAAAAAGTTTCCGAAATCGATTTTGGATTTCACTTTTCATTATTTTGGGGGCTCAAAAATGATGGTTTGGTTGGTCTCTGAAAAAATGATTTGTCAAAGTCGAGTTTTGAAAGGCAACTTGCATACTAGTTTGACTAGTGACAATGAAATTTTGGTTTGCCAAAAAGTTTCCGAAATCGATTTTGGATTTCACTTTTCATTATTTTGGGGGCTCAAAAATGATGGTTTGGTTGGTCTCTGAAATAATGATTTGTCAAAGTCGAGTTTTAAAAGGCAACTTGCATACAAGTTTGACTAGTGACAATGAAATTTTGGTTTGCCAAAAAGTTTCCGAAATCGATTTTGGATTTCACTTTTCATTATTTTGGGGGCTTAAAAATAATGTTTTGGTTGGTCTCTGAAAAACTGATTTGTCAAAGTCGAGTTTTGAAAGGCAACTTGCATACAAGTTTGACTAGTGACAATGAAATTTTGGTTTGCCAAAAAGTTTCCGAAATCGATTTTGGATTTCACTTTTCATTATTTTGGGGGCTTAAAAATGATGGTTTGGTTGGTCTCTGAAAAACTGATTTGTCAAAGTCGAGTTTCGAAAGGCAACTTGCATACAAGTTTGACTAGTGACAATGAAATTTTGGTTTGCCAAAAAGTTTCCGAAATCGATTTTGGATTTCACTTTTCATTATTTTGGGGGCTTAAAAATGATGGTTTGGTTGGTCTCTAAAAAAATGATTTGTCAAAGTCGAGTTTTAAAAGGCAACTTGCATACAAGTTTGACTAGTGACAATGAAATTTTGGTTTGCCAAAAAGTTTCCGAAATTGATTTTGGATTTCACTTTTCATTATTTTATTGGCTTAAAAATGATGGTTTGGTTGGTCTCTGAAAAAATGATTTGTCAAAGTCGAGTTTTAAAAGGCAACTTGCATACAAGTTTGACTAGTGACAATGAAATTTTGGTTTGCCAAAAAGTTTCCGAAATTGATTTTGGATTTCACTTTTCATTATTTTATTGGCTTAAAAATGATGGTTTGGTTGGTCTCTAAAAAAATGATTTGTCAAAGTCGAGTTTTAAAAGGCAACTTGCATACAAGTTTGACTAGTGACAATGAAATTTTGGTTTGCCAAAAAGTTTCCGAAATCGATTTTGGATTGCATTTTTCATTATTTTGGGGGCTTAAAAATGATGTTTTGGTTGGTCTCTGAAAAAATGATTTGTCAAAGTCGAGTTTTAAAAGGCAACTTGCATACAAGTTTGACTAGTGACAATGAAATTTTGGTTTGCCAAAAAGTTTCCGAAATCGATTTTGGATTTCACTTTTCATTATTTTGGGGGCTTAAAAATGATGTTTTGGTTGGTCTCTGAAAAAATGATTTGTCAAAGTCGAGTTTTAAAGGCAACTTGCATACTAGTTTGACTAGTGACAATGAAATTTTGGATTGCCAAAAAGTTTCCGAAATTGATTTTGGATTTTACTTTTCATTAGTCTGGGGGCTCAAAAATGATGTTTTGGTTGGTCTCTGAAAAAATGATTTGTCAAAGTCGAGTTTTGAAAGGCAACTTGCATACAAGTTTGACTAGTGATAATAAAATTTTGGTTTGCCAAAAATTTTCCGAAATCGACCTTGGATTTCACTTTTCATTATTTTTGGGGCTCAAAAATGATGTTTTGGTTGGTCTCTGAAAAAATGATTTGTCAAAGTCGAGTTTTAAAAGGCAACTTGCATACAAGTTTGACTAGTGACAATGAAATTTTGGTTTGCCAAAAAGTTTCCGAAATCGATTTTGGATTGCATTTTTCATTATTTTGGGGGCTTAAAAATGATGTTTTGGTTGGTCTCTGAAAAAATGATTTGTCAAAGTCGAATTGTAAAAGGCAACTTGCATACAAGTTTGACTAGTGACAATGAAATTTTGGTTTGCCAAAAAGTTTCCGAAATCGATTTTGGATTTCACTTTTCATTATTTTGGGGGCTAAAAAATGATGGTTTGGTTGGTCTCTGAAAGAATGATTTGTCAAAGTCGAGTTTTAAAAGGCAACTTGCATACAAGTTTGACTAGTGACAATGAAATTTTGGATTGCCAAAAAGTTTCCGAAATCGATCTTGGATGGCACTTTTCATTATTTTGGGGGCTCAAAAATGATGTTTTGGTTGGTCTCTGAAAACATGATTTGTCACAGTCGAGTTTTAAAACGCAACTTGCATACAAGTTTGACTAGTGACAATGAAATTTTGGTTTGCCAAAAAGTTTCCGAAATCGATTTTGGATTTCACTTTTCATTATTTTGGGGGCTTAAAAATGATGTTTTGGTTGGTCTCTGAAAAAATGATTTGTCAAAGTCGAGTTTTAAAAGGCAGCTTGCATACAAGTTTGACTAGTGACAATGAAATTTTGGTTTGCCAAAAAGTTTCCGAAATCGATTTTGGATTTCACTTTTCATTATTTTGGGGGCTTAAAAATGATGTTTTGGTTGGTCTCTGAAAAAATGATTTGTCAAAGTCGAGTTTTAAAAGGCAACTTGCATACAAGTTTGACTAGTGACAATGAAATTTTGGTTTGCCAAAAAGTTTCCGAAATCGATTTTGGATTTCACTTTTCATTATTTTGGGGGCTTAAAAATGATGTTTTGGTTGGTCTCTGAAAAAATTATTTGTCAAAGTCGAGTTTTAAAAGGCAACTTGCATACAAGTTTGACTAGTGACAATAAAATTTTGGGTTGTCAAAAAGTTTCCGAAATCGATTTTGGATTTCACTTTTCATTATTTTGGGGGCTCAAAAATGATGGTTTGGTTGGTCTCTGAAAAAATGATTTGTCAAAGTCGAGTTTTAAAAGGCAACTTGCATACAAGTTTGACTAGTGACAATGAAATTTTGGTTTGCCAAAAAGTTTCCGAAATCGATTTTGGATTTCACTTTTCATTATTTTGGGGGCTTAAAAATGATGTTTTGGTTGGTCTCTGAAAAAATGATTTGTCAAAGTCGAGTTTTAAAAGGCAACTTGCATACAAGTTTGACTAGTGACAATGAAATTTTGGTTTGCCAAAAAGTTTCCGAAATCGATTTTGGATTTCACTTTTCATTATTTTATTGGCTTAAAAATGATGTTTTGGTTGGTCTCTGAAAAAATGATTTGTCAAAGTCGAGTTTTAAAAGGCAACTTGCATACAAGTTTGACTAGTGACAATGAAATTTTGGTTTGCCAAAAAGTTTCCGAAATCGATTTTGGATTTCACTTTTCATTATTTTGGGGGCTTAAAAATGATGTTTTGGTTGGTCTCTGAAAAAATGATTTGTCAAAGTCGAGTTTTAAAAGGCAACTTGCATACAAGTTTGACTAGTGACAATGAAATTTTGGTTTGCCAAAAAGTTTCCGAAATCGATTTTGGATTTCACTTTTCATTATTTTGGGGGCTTAAAAATGATGTTTTGGTTGGTCTCTGAAACAGTGATTTGTCAAAGTCGAGTTTTAAAAGGTAACTTGCATACAAGTTTGACTAGTGACAATGAAATTTTGGTTTGCCAAAAAGTTTCCGAAATCGATTTTGGATTTCACTTTTCATTATTTTGGGGGCTTAAAAATGATGGTTTGGTTGGTCTCTGAAAAAATGATTTGTCAAAGTCGAGTTTTAAAAGGCAACTAGCATACAAGTTTGACTAGTGACAATGAAATTTTGGTTTGCCAAAAAGTTTCCGAAAGCGATTTTGAATTTCTCTTGTCATTATTTTGAGGGCTTAAAAATGATGTTTTGGTTGGTCTCTGAAAAAATGATTTGTCAAAGTCGAGTTTTAAAAGGCAACTTGCATACAAGTTTGACTAGTGACAATGAAATTTTGGTTTGCCAAAAAGTTTCCGAAATCGATTTTGGATTTCACTTTTCATTATTTTGGGGGCTTAAAAATGATGTTTTGGTTGGTCTCTGAAAAAATGATTTGTCAAAGTCGAGTTTTAAAAGGCAACTTGCATACAAGTTTGACTAGTGACAATGAAATTTTGGTTTGCCAAAAAGTTTCCGAAATCGATTTTGGATTTCACTTTTCATTATTTTGGGGGCTCAAAAATGATGGTTTGGTTGGTCTCTGAAAAACTGATTTGTCAAAGTCGAGTTTCGAAAGGCAACTTGCATACAAGTTTGACTAGTGACAATGAAATTTTGGTTTGCCAAAAAGTTTCCGAAATCGATTTTGGATTTCACTTTTCATTATTTTGGGGGCTTAAAAATGATGGTTTGGTTGGTCTCTGAAAAACTGATTTGTCAAAGTCGAGTTTCGAAAGGCAACTTGCATACAAGTTTGACTAGTGACAATGAAATTTTGGTTTGCCAAAAAGTTTCCGAAATCGATTTTGGATTTCACTTTTCATTATTTTGGGGGCTTAAAAATGATGGTTTGGTTGGTCTCTGAAATAATGATTTGTCAAAGTCGAGTTTTAAAAGGCAACTTGCATACAAGTTTGACTAGTGACAATGAAATTTTGGTTTGCCAAAAAGTTTCCGAAATCGATTTTGGATTTCACTTTTCATTATTTTGGGGGCTTAAAAATAATGTTTTGGTTGGTCTCTGAAAAACTGATTTGTCAAAGTCGAGTTTTGAAAGGCAACTTGCATACAAGTTTGACTAGTGACAATGAAATTTTGGTTTGCCAAAAAGTTTCCGAAATCGATTTTGGATTTCACTTTTCATTATTTTGGGGGCTTAAAAATGATGGTTTGGTTGGTCTCTGAAAAACTGATTTGTCAAAGTCGAGTTTCGAAAGGCAACTTGCATACAAGTTTGACTAGTGACAATGAAATTTTGGTTTGCCAAAAAGTTTCCGAAATCGATTTTGGATTTCACTTTTCATTATTTTGGGGGCTTAAAAATAATGTTTTGGTTGGTCTCTGAAAAACTGATTTGTCAAAGTCGAGTTTTGAAAGGCAACTTGCATACAAGTTTGACTAGTGACAATGAAATTTTGGTTTGCCAAAAAGTTTCCGAAATCGATTTTGGATTTCACTTTTCATTATTTTGGGGGCTTAAAAATGATGTTTTGGTTGGTCTCTGAAAAAATGATTTGTCAAAGTCGAGTTTGAAAAGGCAACTTGCATACAAGTTTGACTAGTGACAATGAAATTTTGGTTTGCCAAAAAGTTTCCGAAATCGATTTTGGATTTCACTTTTCATTATTTTGGGGGCTTAAAAATGATGTTTTGGTTGGTCTCTGAAAAAATGATTTGTCAAAGTCGAGTTTTAAAAGGCAACTTGCATACAAGTTTGACTAGTGACAATGAAATTTTGGTTTGCCAAAAAGTTTCCGAAATCGATTTTGGATTTCACTTTTCATTATTTTGGGGGCTTAAAAATGATGTTTTGGTTGGTCTCTGAAAAAATGATTTGTCAAAGTCGAGTTTTAAAAGGCAACTTGCATACAAGTTTGACTAGTGACAATGAAATTTTGGTTTGCCAAAAAGTTTCCGTAATCGATTTTGGATTTCACTTTTCATTATTTTGGGGGCTTAAAAATGATGTTTTGGTTGGTCTCTGAAAAAATGTGATTTGTGACAATGAAATTTTGGTTTGCCAAAAAGTTTCCGAAATCGATTTTGAATCGAACTTTTCATTATTTTGGAGGCTTAAAAATGATGGTTTGGTTGGTCTCTGAAAAAATGATTTGTCAAAGTCGAGTTTTAAAAGGCAACTAGCATACAAGTTTGACTAGTGACAATGAAATTTTGGTTTGCCAAAATGTTTCCGAAATCGATTTTGGATTTCACTTTTCATTATTTTGGGGGCTTAAAATGATGTTTAGGTGGGTCTCTGAAAAAATGATTTGTCAAAGTCGAGTTTTAAAAGGCAACTTGCATCCAAGTTTGACTAGTGACAATGAAATTTTGGTTTGCCAAAAAGTTTCCGAAATCGATCTTGGATTGCATTTTTCATTATTTTGGGGGCTCAAAAATGATGTTTTGGTTGGTCTTTGAAAAAAAATATTTGTCAAAGTCGAGTTTTAAAAGGCAACATGCATACAAGTTTGACTAGTGCCAATGAAATTTTGGTTTGCCAAAAAGTTTCCGAAATCGATCTTGGATTTCACTTTTCATTATTTTGGGGGCTCAAAAATGATGTTTTGGTTGGTCTCTGAAAAAATGATTGGTCAAAGTCGAGTTTAAAAAGGCAACTTGCATACAAGTTTGACTAGTGACAATGAAATTTTGGATTGCCAAAAAGTTTCCGAAATCGATTTTGGATTTCAGTTTTCATTATTTTGGGGGCTCAAAAATGATGGTTTGGTTGGTCTCTGAAAGAATGATTTGTCAAAGTCGAGTTTTAAAAGGCAACTTGCATACAAGTTTGACTAGTGACAATGAAATTTTGGTTTGCCAAAAAGTTTCCGAAATCGATCTTGGATTGCATTTTTCATTATTTTGGGGGCTCAAAAATGATGTTTTGGTTGGTCTTTGAAAAAAAATATTTGTCAAAGTCGAGTTTTAAAAGGCAACATGCATACAAGTTTGACTAGTGCCAATGAAATTTTGGTTTGCCAAAAAGTTTCCGAAATCGATCTTGGATTTCACTTTTCATTATTTTGGGGGCTCAAAAATGATGATGTTTTGGTTGGTCTCTGAAAAAATGATTTGTCAAAGTCGAGTTTTCAAAGGCAACTTGCATACAAGTTTGACTAGTGACAATGAAATTTTGGTTTGCCAAAAAGTTTCCGAAATCGATTTTGGATTTTACTTTTCATGATTTTGGGGGCTTAAAAATGATGGTTTGGTTGGTATCTGAAAGAATGATTTGTCAAAGTCGAGTTTTAAAAGGCAACTTGCATACAAGTTTGACTAGTGACAATGAAATTTTCTATTGCCAAAAAGTTTCCGAAATCGATCTTGGATTTCACTTTTCATTATTTTGGGGGCTCAAAAATGATGGTTTGGTCGGTCTCTGAAAAAAAATATTTGTCAAAGTCGAGTTTTAAAAGGCAACTTGCATACAAGTTTGACTAGTGACAATGAAATTTTGGATTGCCAAAAAGTTTCCGAAATCGATCTTGGATTTCACTTTTCATTATTTTGGGGGCTCAAAAATGATGATGGTTTGGTTGGTCTCTGAAAAAATGATTTGTCAAAGTCGAGTTTTAAAAGGCAACTTGCATACAAGTTTGACTAGTGACAATGAAATTTTGGATTGCCAAAAAGTTTCCGAAATCGTTCTTGGATTTCACTTTTCATTATTTTGGGGGCTCAAAAATGATGATGGTTTGGTTGGTCTCTGAAAAAATGATTTGTCAAAGTCGAGTTTTAAAAGGCAACTTGCATACAAGTTTGACTAGTGACAATGAAATTTTGGTTTGCCAAAAAGTTTCCGAAATCGATCTTGGATTGCATTTTTCATTATTTTGGGGGCTCAAAAATGATGTTTTGGTTGGTCTTTGAAAAAAAATATTTGTCAAAGTCGAGTTTTAAAAGGCAACTTGCATACAAGTTTGACTAGTGCCAATGAAATTTTGGATTGCCAAAAAGTTTCCGAAATCGATCTTGGATTTCACTTTTCATTATTTTGGGGGCTCAAAAATGATGATGGTTTGGTTGGTCTCTGAAAAAATGATTTGTCAAAGTCGAGTTTTAAAAGGCAACTTGCATACAAGTTTGACTAGTGACAATGAAATTTTGGATTGCCAAAAAGTTTCCGAAATCGTTCTTGGATTTCACTTTTCATTATTTTGGGGGCTCAAAAATGATGATGGTTTGGTTGGTCTCTGAAAAAATGATTTGTCAAAGTCGAGTTTTAAAAGGCAACTTGCATACAAGTTTGACTAGTGACAATGAAATTTTGGTTTGCCAAAAAGTTTCCGAAATCGATCTTGGATTGCATTTTTCATTATTTTGGGGGCTCAAAAATGATGTTTTGGTTGGTCTTTGAAAAAAAAATATTTGTCAAAGTCGAGTTTTAAAAGGCAACTTGCATACAAGTTTGACTAGTGACAATGAAATTTTCTATTGCCAAAAAGTTTCCGAAATCGATCTTGGATTTCACTTTTCATTATTTTGGGGGCTCAAAAATGATGGTTTGGTCGGTCTCTGAAAAAAAATATTTGTCAAAGTCGAGTTTTAAAAGGCAACTTGCATACAAGTTTGACTAGTGACAATGAAATTTTGGATTGCCAAAAAGTTTCCGAAATCGATCTTGGATTTCACTTTTCATTATTTTGGGGGCTCAAAAATGATGATGGTTTGGTTGGTCTCTGAAAAAATGATTTGTAAAAGTCGAGTTTTAAAAGGCAACTTGCATACAAGTTTGACTAGTGACAATGAAATTTTGGATTGCCAAAAAGTTTCCGAAATCGTTCTTGGATTTCACTTTTCATTATTTTGGGGGCTCAAAAATGATGATGGTTTGGTTGGTCTCTGAAAAAATGATTTGTCAAAGTCGAATTTTAAAAGGCAACTTGCATACAAGTTTGACTAGTTACAATGAAATTTTGGTTGGCAGAAAAGTTTCAGAAATCGATCTTGAAATGCACTTTTCATTCTTTTGGGGGCTTAAAAATGATGTTTTGGTTGGTCTCTGAAAAAATGATTTGTCAAAGTCGAATTTTAAAAGGCAACTTGCATACAAGTTTGACTAGTTACAATGAAATTTTGGTTGGCAGAAAAGTTTCAGAAATCGATTTTGGATTTCACTTTTCATTATTTTGGGGGCTTAAAAATGATGTTTTAGTTGGTCTCTGAAAACATGATTTGTCAACGTTGAGTTTTAAAAGGCAACTTGCATATAAGTTTGACTAGTGACAATGAAATTTTGGATTGCCAAAAAGTTTCCGAAATCGATTTTGGATTTCACTTTTCGTTATTTTTTGGGCTCAAAAATGATGTTTTGGTTGGTCTCTGAAAAAATGATTTGTCAAAGTCGAGTTTTAAAAGGCAGCTTGCATACAAGTTTGACTAGTGACAATGAAATTTTGGTTTGCCAAAAAGTTTCCGAAATCGATTTTGGATTTCACTTTTCATTATTTTGGGGGCTCAAAAATGATGTTTTGGTTGGTCTCTGAAAAAATGATTGGTCAAAGTCGATTTTTAAAAGGCAACTTGCATCCAAGTTTGACTAGTAACAATGAAATTTTGGTTTGCCAAAAAGTTTCCGAAATCGATTTTGGATTTCACTTTTCATTATTTTGGGGGCTTAAAAATGATGTTTAGGTGGGTCTCTGAAAAAAAAGATTTGTCAAAGTCGAGTTTTAAAAGGCAACTTGTATGCAAGTTTGACTAGTGACAATGAAATTTTGGTTTGCCAAAAAGTTTCCGAAATCGATTTTGGATTTCACTTTTCATTATTTTGGGGGCTTAAAAATGATGTTTTGGTTGGTCTCTGAAAAAATGATTTGTCAAAGTCGAGTTTTAAAAGGCAACTTGCATACAAGTTTGACTAGTGACAATGAAATTTTGGTTTGCCAAAATGTTTCCGAAATCGATTTTGGATTTCACTTTTCATTATTTTGGGGGCTCAAAAATGATGTTGTCGTTGGTCTCTGAAAAAATGATTTGTCAAAGTCGAGTTTTAAAAGGCAACTTGCATACAAGTTTGGCTAGTGACAATGAAATTTTGGTTTGCCAAAAAGTTTCCGAAATCGATTTTGGATTTCACTTTTCATTATTTTGGGGGCTCAAAAATGATGTTTTGGTTGGTCTCTGAAAAAATGATTGGTCAAAGTCGATTTTTAAAAGGCAACTTGCATCCAAGTTTGACTAGTAACAATGAAATTTTGGTTTGCCAAAAAGTTTCCGAAATCGATTTTGGATTTCACTTTTCATTATTTTGGGGGCTCAAAAATGATGTTTTGGTTGGTCTCTGAAAAAATGATTGGTCAAAGTCGAGTTTTAAAAGGCAGCTTGCATACAAGTTTGACTAGTGACAATGAAATTTTGGTTTGCCAAAAAGTTTCCGAAATCGATTTTGGATTTCACTTTTCATTATTTTGGGGGCTCAAAAATGATGTTTTGGTTGGTCTCTGAAAAAATGATTGGTCAAAGTCGATTTTTAAAAGGCAACTTGCATCCAAGTTTGACTAGTAACAATGAAATTTTGGTTTGCCAAAAAGTTTCCGAAATCGATTTTGGATTTCACTTTTCATTATTTTGGGGGCTTAAAAATGATGTTTAGGTGGGTCTCTGAAAAAAAAGATTTGTCAAAGTCGAGTTTTAAAAGGCAACTTGCATACAAGTTTGACTAGTTACATTGAAATGTTGGTTTGCCAAAACGTTTCCGAAATCGATTTTGGATTTCACTTTTCATTATTTTGGGGGCTCAAAAATGATGTTTTGGTTGGTCTCTGAAAAAATGATTTGTCAAAGTCGAGTTTTAGAAGGCAACTTGCATACAAGTTTGACTAGTGACAATGAAATTTTGGTTTGCCAAAAAGTTTCCGAAATCGATTTTGGATTTCACTTTTCATTATTTTGGGGGCTTTAAAATGATGTTTTGGTTGGTCTCTGAAAAAATGATTTGTCAAAGTCGAGTTTTAAAAGGCAACTTGCATACAAGTTTGACCAGTGACAATGAAATTTTGGTTTGCCAAAAAGTTTCCGAAATCGATTTTGGATTTCACTTTTCATTATTTTGGGGGCTCAAAAATGATGTTTTGGTTGGTCTCTGAAAAAATGATTGGTCAAAGTCGATTTTTAAAAGGCAACTTGCATCCAAGTTTGACTAGTAACAATGAAATTTTGGTTTGCCAAAAAGTTTCCGAAATCGATTTTGGATTTCACTTTTCATTATTTTGGGGGCTTTAAAATGATGTTTTGGTTGGTCTCTGAAAAAATGATTTGTCAAAGTCGAGTTTTAAAAGGCAACTTGCATACAAGTTTGACTAGTGACAATGAAATTTTGGATTGCCAAAAAGTTTCCGAAATCGATTTTGGATTTCACTTTTCGTTATTTTTTGGGCTCAAAAATGATGTTTTGGTTGGTCTCTGAAAAAATGATTTGTCAAAGTCGAGTTTTAAAAGGCAACTTGCATACAAGTTTGACTAGTGACAATGAAATTTTGGTTTGCCAAAAAGTTTCCGAAATCGATTTTGGATTTCACTTTTCATTATTTTGGGGGCTCAAAAATGATGTTTTGGTTGGTCTCTGAAAAAATGATTGGTCAAAGTCGATTTTTCAAAGGCAACTTGCATACAAGTTTGACTAGTGACAATGAAATTTTGGTTTGCCAAAAAGTTTCCGAAATCGATCTTGGATTGCATTTTTCATTATTTTGGGGGCTCAAAAATGATGTTTTGGTTGGTCTCTGAAATAATGATTTGTCAACGTTGAGTTTTAAAAGGCAACTTGCATACAAGTTTGACTAGTGACAATGAAATTTTGGATTGCCAAAAAGTTTCCGAAATCGATTTTGGATTTCACTTTTCGTTATTTTTTGGGCTCAAAAATGATGTTTTGGTTGGTCTCTGAAAAAATGATTTGTCAAAGTCGAGTTTTAAAAGGCAACTTGCATACAAGTTTGACTAGTGACAATGAAATTTTGGTTTGCCAAAAAGTTTCCGAAATCGATCTTGGATTTCACTTTTCATTATTTTGGGGGCTTTAAAATGATGTTTTGGTTGGTCTCTGAAAAAATGATTGGTCAAAGTCGATTTTTAAAAGGCAACTTGCATCCAAGTTTGACTAGTAACAATGAAATTTTGGTTTGCCAAAAAGTTTCCGAAATCGATTTTGGATTTCACTTTTCATTATTTTGGGGGCTTTAAAATGATGTTTTGGTTGGTCTCTGAAAAAATGATTTGTCAAAGTCGAGTTTTAAAAGGCAACTTGCATACAAGTTTGACTAGTGACAATGAAATTTTGGATTGCCAAAAAGTTTCCGAAATCGATTTTGGATTTCACTTTTCGTTATTTTTTGGGCTCAAAAATGATGTTTTGGTTGGTCTCTGAAAAAATGATTTGTCAAAGTCGAGTTTTAAAAGGCAACTTGCATACAAGTTTGACTAGTGACAATGAAATTTTGGTTTGCCAAAAAGTTTCCGAAATCGATTTTGGATTTCACTTTTCATTATTTTGGGGGCTCAAAAATGATGTTTTGGTTGGTCTCTGAAAAAATGATTGGTCAAAGTCGATTTTTAAAAGGCAACTTGCATACAAGTTTGACTAGTGACAATGAAATTTTGGTTTGCCAAAAAGTTTCCGAAATCGATCTTGGATTGCATTTTTCATTATTTTGGGGGCTCAAAAATGATGTTTTGGTTGGTCTCTGAAATAATGATTTGTCAACGTTGAGTTTTAAAAGGCAACTTGCATACAAGTTTGACTAGTGACAATGAAATTTTGGATTGCCAAAAAGTTTCCGAAATCGATTTTGGATTTCACTTTTCGTTATTTTTTGGGCTCAAAAATGATGTTTTGGTTGGTCTCTGAAAAAATGATTTGTCAAAGTCGAGTTTTAAAAGGCAACTTGCATACAAGTTTGACTAGTGACAATGAAATTTTGGTTTGCCAAAAAGTTTCCGAAATCGATCTTGGATTTCACTTTTCATTATTTTGGGGGCTTTAAAATGATGTTTTGGTTGGTCTCTGAAAAAATGATTTGTCAAAGTCGAGTTTTAAAAGGCAACTTGCATACAAGTTTGACTAGTGACAATGAAATTTTGGATTGCCAAAAAGTTTCCGAAATCGATTTTGGATTTCACTTTTCGTTATTTTTTGGGCTCAAAAATGATGTTTTGGTTGGTCTCTGAAAAAATGATTTGTCAAAGTCGAGTTTTAAAAGGCAACTTGCATACAAGTTTGACTAGTGACAATGAAATTTTGGTTTGCCAAAAAGTTTCCGAAATCGATTTTGGATTTCACTTTTCATTATTTTGGGGGCTCAAAAATGATGTTTTGGTTGGTCTCTGAAAAAATGATTGGTCAAAGTCGATTTTTAAAAGGCAACTTGCATACAAGTTTGACTAGTGACAATGAAATTTTGGTTTGCCAAAAAGTTTCCGAAATCGATCTTGGATTGCATTTTTCATTATTTTGGGGGCTCAAAAATGATGTTTTGGTTGGTCTCTGAAATAATGATTTGTCAACGTTGAGTTTTAAAAGGCAACTTGCATACAAGTTTGACTAGTGACAATGAAATTTTGGATTGCCAAAAAGTTTCCGAAATCGATCTTGGATTGCATTTTTCATTATTTTGGGGGCTCAAAAATGATGGTTTGGTTGGTCTCTGAAAACATGATTTGTCAACGTTGAGTTTTAAAAGGCAACTTGCATACAAGTTTGACTAGTGACAATGAAATTTTGGTTTGCCAAAAAGTTTCCGAAATCGATCTTGGATTTCACTTTTCATTATTTTGGGGGCTTTAAAATGATGTTTTGGTTGGTCTCTGAAAAAATGATTTGTCAAAGTCGAGTTTTAAAAGGCAACTTGCATACAAGTTTGACTAGTGACAATGAAATTTTGGATTGCCAAAAAGTTTCCGAAATCGATCTTGGATTGCATTTTTCATTATTTTGGGGGCTCAAAAATGATGGTTTGGTTGGTCTCTGAAAACATGATTTGTCAACGTTGAGTTTTAAAAGGCAACTTGCATACAAGTTTGACTAGTGACAATGAAATTTTGGATTGCCAAAAAGTTTCCGAAATCGATTTTGGATTTCACTTTTCGTTATTTTTTGGGCTCAAAAATGATGTTTTGGTTGGTCTCTGAAAAAATGATTTGTCAAAGTCGAGTTTTAAAAGGCAACTTGCATACAAGTTTGACTAGTGACAATGAAATTTTGGTTTGCCAAAAAGTTTCCGAAATCGATCTTGGATTTCACTTTTCATTATTTTGGGGGCTCAAAAATGATGGTTTGGTTGGTCTCTGAAAAAATGATTTGTCAAAGTCGAGTTTTAAAAGGCAACTTGCATACAAGTTTGACTAGTGACAATGAAATTTTGGATTGCCAAAAAGTTTCCGAAATCGATTTTGGATTTCACTTTTCGTTATTTTTTGGGCTCAAAAATGATGTTTTGGTTGGTCTCTGAAAAAATGATTTGTCAAAGTCGAGTTTTAAAAGGCAACTTGCATACAAGTTTGACTAGTGACAATGAAATTTTGGTTTGCCAAAAAGTTTCCGAAATCGATCTTGGATTGCATTTTTCATTATTTTGGGGGCTCAAAAATGATGTTTTGGTTGGTCTTTGAAAAAAAATATTTGTCAAAGTCGAGTTTTAAAAGGCAACTTGCATACAAGTTTGACTAGTGCCAATGAAATTTTGGTTTGCCAAAAAGTTTCCGAAATCGATCTTGGATTTCACTTTTCATTATTTTGGGGGCTCAAAAATGATGTTTTGGTTGGTCTCTGAAAAAATGATTTGTCAAAGTCGAATTTTAAAAGGCAACTTGCATACAAGTTTGACTAGTTACAATGAAATTTTGGTTGGCAGAAAAGTTTCAGAAATCGATTTTGGATTTCACTTTTCATTATTTTGGGGGCTTAAAAATGATGTTTTAGTTGGTCTCTGAAAACATGATTTGTCAACGTTGAGTTTTAAAAGGCAACTTGCATACAAGTTTGACTAGTGACAATGAAATTTTGGTTTGCCAAAAAGTTTCCGAAATCGATTTTGGATTTCACTTTTCATTATTTTGGGGGCTTAAAAATGATGGTTTGGTTGGTCTCTGAAAAACTGATTTGTCAAAGTCGAGTTTTAAAAGGCAACTTGCATACAAGTTTGACTAGTGACAATGAAATTTTGGTTTGCCAAAAAGTTTCCGAAATCGATTTTGGATTTCACTTTTCATTATTTTGGGGGCTTAAAAATGATGTTTTGGTTGGTCTCTGAAAAAATGATTTGTCAAAGTCGAATTTTAAAAGGCAACTTGCATACAAGTTTGACTAGTGACAATGAAATTTTGGATTGCCAAAAAGTTTCCGAAATCGATTTTGGATTTCACTTTTCGTTATTTTTTGGGCTCAAAAATGATGTTTTGGTTGGTCTCTGAAAAAATGATTTGTCAAAGTCGAGTTTTAAAAGGCAACTTGCATACAAGTTTGACTAGTGACAATGAAATTTTGGTTTGCCAAAAAGTTTCCGAAATCGATCTTGGATTGCATTTTTCATTATTTTGGGGGCTCAAAAATGATGTTTTGGTTGGTCTTTGAAAAAAAATATTTGTCAAAGTCGAGTTTTAAAAGGCAACTTGCATACAAGTTTGACTAGTGCCAATGAAATTTTGGTTTGCCAAAAAGTTTCCGAAATCGATCTTGGATTTCACTTTTCATTATTTTGGGGGCTCAAAAATGATGTTTTGGTTGGTCTCTGAAAAAATGATTTGTCAAAGTCGAGTTTTAAAAGGCAACTTGCATACAAGTTTGACTAGTTACAATGAAATTTTGGTTGGCAGAAAAGTTTCAGAAATCGATTTTGGATTTCACTTTTCATTATTTTGGGAACTTAAAAATGATGTTTTAGTTGGTCTCTGAAAACATGATTTGTCAACGTTGAGTTTTAAAAGGCAACTTGCATACAAGTTTGACTAGTGACAATGAAATTTTGGTTTGCCAAAAAGTTTCCGAAATCGATTTTGGATTTCACTTTTCATTATTTTGGGGGCTCAAAAATGATGTTTTGGTTGGTCTCTGAAAAAATGATTGGTCAAAGTCGATTTTTAAAAGGCAACTTGCATCCAAGTTTGACTAGTAACAATGAAATTTTGGTTTGCCAAAAAGTTTCCGAAATCGATTTTGGATTTCACTTTTCATTATTTTGGGGGCTTAAAAATGATGTTTAGGTGGGTCTCTGAAAAAAAAGATTTGTCAAAGTCGAGTTTTAAAAGGCAACTTGTATGCAAGTTTGACTAGTGACAATGAAATTTTGGTTTGCCAAAAAGTTTCCGAAATCGATTTTGGATTTCACTTTTCATTATTTTGGGGGCTTAAAAATGATGTTTTGGTTGGTCTCTGAAAAAATGATTTGTCAAAGTCGAGTTTTAAAAGGCAACTTGCATACAAGTTTGACTAGTGACAATGAAATTTTGGTTTGCCAAAATGTTTCCGAAATCGATTTTGGATTTCACTTTTCATTATTTTGGGGGCTCAAAAATGATGTTGTCGTTGGTCTCTGAAAAAATGATTTGTCAAAGTCGAGTTTTAAAAGGCAACTTGCATCCAAGTTTGACTAGTGACAATGAAATTTTGGATTGCCAAAAAGTTTCCGAAATCGATTTTGGATTTCAGTTTTCATTATTTTGGGGGCTCAAAAATGATGTTTTGGTTGGTCTCTGAAAAAATGATTTGTCAAAGTCGAGTTTTAGAAGGCAACTTGCATACAAGTTTGACTAGTGACAATGAAATTTTGGTTTGCCAAAAAGTTTCCGAAATCGATTTTGGATTTCACTTTTCATTTTTTTGGGGGCTTTAAAATGATGTTTTGGTTGGTCTCTGAAAAAATGATTTGTCAAAGTCGAGTTTTAAAAGGCAACTTGCATACAAGTTTGACCAGTGACAATGAAATTTTGGTTTGCCAAAAAGTTTCCGAAATCGATTTTGGATTTCACTTTTCATTATTTTGGGGGCTCAAAAATGATGTTTTGGTTGGTCTCTGAAAAAATGATTGGTCAAAGTCGATTTTTAAAAGGCAACTTGCATCCAAGTTTGACTAGTAACAATGAAATTTTGGTTTGCCAAAAAGTTTCCGAAATCGATTTTGGATTTCACTTTTCATTATTTTGGGGGCTTTAAAATGGTGTTTTGGTTGGTCTCTGAAAAAATGATTTGTCAAAGTCGAGTTTTAAAAGGCAACTTGCATACAAGTTTGACTAGTGACAATGAAATTTTGGTTTGCCAAAAAGTTTCCGAAATCGATCTTGGATTGCATTTTTCATTATTTTGGGGGCTCAAAAATGATGGTTTGGTTGGTCTCTGAAAACATGATTTGTCAACGTTGAGTTTTAAAAGGCAACTTGCATACAAGTTTGACTAGTGACAATGAAATTTTGGATTGCCAAAAAGTTTCCGAAATCGATTTTGGATTTCACTTTTCGTTATTTTTTGGGCTCAAAAATGATGTTTTGGTTGGTCTCTGAAAAAATGATTTGTCAAAGTCGAGTTTTAAAAGGCAACTTGCATACAAGTTTGACTAGTGACAATGAAAATTTGGTTTGCCAAAAAGTTTCCGAAATCGATTTTGGATTTTACTTTTCATGATTTTGGGGGCTTAAAAATGATGGTTTGGTTGGTATCTGAAAGAATGATTTGTCAAAGTCGAGTTTTAAAAGGCAACTTGCATACAAGTTTGACTAGTGACAATGAAATTTTCTATTGCCAAAAAGTTTCCGAAATCGATCTTGGATTTCACTTTTCATTATTTTGGGGGCTCAAAAATGATGGTTTGGTCGGTCTCTGAAAAAAAATATTTGTCAAAGTCGAGTTTTAAAAGGCAACTTGCATACAAGTTTGACTAGTGACAATGAAATTTTGGATTGCCAAAAAGTTTCCGAAATCGATCTTGGATTTCACTTTTCATTATTTTGGGGGCTCAAAAATGATGGTTTGGTTGGTCTCTGAAAGAATGATTTGTCAAAGTCGAGTTTTAAAAGGCAACTTGCATACAAGTTTGACTAGTGACAATGAAATTTTGGTTTGCCAAAAAGTTTCCGAAATCGATCTTGGATTGCATTTTTCATTATTTTGGGGGCTCAAAAATGATGTTTTGGTTGGTCTTTGAAAAAAAATATTTGTCAAAGTCGAGTTTTAAAAGGCAACATGCATACAAGTTTGACTAGTGCCAATGAAATTTTGGTTTGCCAAAAAGTTTCCGAAATCGATCTTGGATTTCACTTTTCATTATTTTGGGGGCTCAAAAATGATGATGTTTTGGTTGGTCTCTGAAAAAATGATTTGTCAAAGTCGAGTTTTCAAAGGCAACTTGCATACAAGTTTGACTAGTGACAATGAAATTTTGGTTTGCCAAAAAGTTTCCGAAATCGATTTTGGATTTTACTTTTCATGATTTTGGGGGCTTAAAAATGATGGTTTGGTTGTTATCTGAAAGAATGATTTGTCAAAGTCGAGTTTTAAAAGGCAACTTGCATACAAGTTTGACTAGTGACAATGAAATTTTCTATTGCCAAAAAGTTTCCGAAATCGATCTTGGATTTCACTTTTCATTATTTTGGGGGCTCAAAAATGATGGTTTGGTCGGTCTCTGAAAAAAAATATTTGTCAAAGTCGAGTTTTAAAAGGCAACTTGCATACAAGTTTGACTAGTGACAATGAAATTTTGGATTGCCAAAAAGTTTCCGAAATCGATCTTGGATTTCACTTTTCATTATTTTGGGGGCTCAAAAATGATGGTTTGGTTGGTCTCTGAAAGAATGATTTGTCAAAGTCGAGTTTTAAAAGGCAACTTGCATACAAGTTTGACTAGTGACAATGAAATTTTGGTTTGCCAAAAAGTTTCCGAAATCGATCTTGGATTGCATTTTTCATTATTTTGGGGGCTCAAAAATGATGTTTTGGTTGGTCTTTGAAAAAAAATATTTGTCAAAGTCGAGTTTTAAAAGGCAACATGCATACAAGTTTGACTAGTGCCAATGAAATTTTGGTTTGCCAAAAAGTTTCCGAAATCGATCTTGGATTTCACTTTTCATTATTTTGGGGGCTTAAAAATAATGTTTTGGTTGGTCTCTGAAAAACTGATTTGTCAAAGTCGAGTTTTGAAAGGCAACTTGCATACAAGTTTGACTAGTGACAATGAAATTTTGGTTTGCCAAAAAGTTTCCGAAATCGATTTTGGATTTCACTTTTCATTATTTTGGGGGCTCAAAAATGATGTTTTGGTTGGTCTCTGAAAAAATGATTTGTCAAAGTCGAGTTTCAAAAGGCAACTTGCATACAAGTTTGACTAGTGACAATGAAATTTTGGTTTGCCAAAAAGTTTCCGAAATCGATTTTGGATTTCACTTTTCATTATTTTGGGGGCTCAAAAATGATGATGTTTTGGTTGGTCTCTGAAAAAATGATTTGTCAAAGTCGAGTTTTCAAAGGCAACTTGCATACAAGTTTGACTAGTGACAATGAAATTTTGGTTTGCCAAAAAGTTTCCGAAATCGATTTTGGATTTTACTTTTCATGATTTTGGGGGCTTAAAAATGATGGTTTGGTTGGTATCTGAAAGAATGATTTGTCAAAGTCGAGTTTTAAAAGGCAACTTGCATACAAGTTTGACTAGTGACAATGAAATTTTCTATTGCCAAAAAGTTTCCGAAATCGATCTTGGATTTCACTTTTCATTATTTTGGGGGCTCAAAAATGATGGTTTGGTCGGTCTCTGAAAAAAAATATTTGTCAAAGTCGAGTTTTAAAAGGCAACTTGCATACAAGTTTGACTAGTGACAATGAAATTTTGGATTGCCAAAAAGTTTCCGAAATCGATCTTGGATTTCACTTTTCATTATTTTGGGGGCTCAAAAATTATGATGGTTTGGTTGGTCTCTGAAAAAATGATTTGTCAAAGTCGAGTTTTAAAAGGCAACTTGCATACAAGTTTGACTAGTGACAATGAAATTTTGGTTTGCCAAAAAGTTTCCGAAATCGATTTTGGATTTCACTTTTCATTATTTTGGGGGCTCAAAAATGATGTTTTGGTTGGTCTCTGAAAAAATGATTGGTCAAAGTCGAGTTTAAAAAGGCAACTTGCATACAAGTTTGACTGGTAACATTGAAAATTTAGTTTGCAAAAAAGGTTCCCAAATTGGTTTTGTATTGCACTTTTTACTATTTTGGGTGCTTTAAAATGATGTTTTGGTTGGTCTCTGAAAAAATGATTTGTCAAAGTCGAGTTTTAAAAGGCAACTTGCATCCAAGTTTGACTAGTAACAATGAAATTTTGGATTGCCAAAAAGTTTCCGAAATCGATTTTGGATTTCAGTTTTCATTATTTTGGGGGCTCAAAAATGATGTTTTGGTTGGTCTCTGAAAAAATGATTTGTCAAAGTCGAGTTTAAAAAGGCAACTTGCATACAAGTTTGACTAGTGACAATGAAATTTTGGTTTGCCAAAAAGTTTCCGAAATCGATTTTGGATTTCACTTTTCATTATTTTGGGGGCTCAAAAATGATGTTTAGTTTGGTCTCTGAAAAAATGATTTGTCAAAGTCGAGTTTTAAAAGGCAACTTGCATACAAGTTTGACTAGTGACAATGAAATTTTGGTTTGCCAAAAAGTTTCCGAAATCGATTTTGGATTTCACTTTTCATTATTTTGGGGGCTCAAAATGATGTTTTGGTTGGTCTCTGAAAAAATGATTGGTCAAAGTCGAGTTTAAAAAGGCAACTTGCATACAAGTTTGACTAGTGACAATGAAATTTTGATTTGCCAAAAAGTTTCCGAAATCGATTTTGGATTTCACTTTTCATTATTTTGGGGGCTTAAAAATGGTGTTTAGGTGGGTCTCTGAAAAAATGATTTGTCAAAGTCGAGTTTTAAAAAGCAACTTGCATACAAGTTTGACTAGTGACAATGAAATTTTGGTTTGCCAAAAAGTTTCCGAAATCGATTTTGGATTTCACTTTTCATTATTTTGGGGGCTCAAAAATGATGTTTTGGTTGGTCTCTGAAAAAATGATTGGTCAAAGTCGAGTTTTAAAAGGCAACTTGCATACAAGTTTGACTAGTGACAATGAAATTTTGGTTTGCCAAAAAGTTTCCGAAATCGATTTTGGATTTCACTTTTCATTATTTTGGGTGCTTTAAAATGATGTTTTGGTTGGTCTCTGAAAAAATGATTTGTCAAAGTCGAGTTTTAAAAGGCAACTTGCATACAAGTTTGACTAGTGACAATGAAAATTTGGTTTGCCAAAAAGTTTCCGAAATCGATTTTGGATTTTACTTTTCATGATTTTGGGGGCTTAAAAATGATGGTTTGGTTGGTATCTGAAAGAATGATTTGTCAAAGTCGAGTTTTAAAAGGCAACTTGCATACAAGTTTGACTAGTGACAATGAAATTTTCTATTGCCAAAAAGTTTCCGAAATCGATCTTGGATTTCACTTTTCATTATTTTGGGGGCTCAAAAATGATGGTTTGGTCGGTCTTTGAAAAAAAATATTTGTCAAAGTCGAGTTTTAAAAGGCAACTTGCATACAAGTTTGACTAGTGACAATGAAATTTTGGATTGCCAAAAAGTTTCCGAAATCGATCTTGGATTTCACTTTTCATTATTTTGGGGGCTCAAAAATGATGGTTTGGTTGGTCTCTGAAAGAATGATTTGTCAAAGTCGAGTTTTAAAAGGCAACTTGCATACAAGTTTGACTAGTGACAATGAAATTTTGGTTTGCCAAAAAGTTTCCGAAATCGATCTTGGATTGCATTTTTCATTATTTTGGGGGCTCAAAAATGATGTTTTGGTTGGTCTTTGAAAAAAAATATTTGTCAAAGTCGAGTTTTAAAAGGCAACATGCATACAAGTTTGACTAGTGCCAATGAAATTTTGGTTTGCCAAAAAGTTTCCGAAATCGATCTTGGATTTCACTTTTCATTATTTTGGGGGCTCAAAAATGATGATGTTTTGGTTGGTCTCTGAAAAAATGATTTGTCAAAGTCGAGTTTTCAAAGGCAACTTGCATACAAGTTTGACTAGTGACAATGAAATTTTGGTTTGCCAAAAAGTTTCCGAAATCGATTTTGGATTTTACTTTTCATGATTTTGGGGGCTTAAAAATGATGGTTTGGTTGGTATCTGAAAGAATGATTTGTCAAAGTCGAGTTTTAAAAGGCAACTTGCATACAAGTTTGACTAGTGACAATGAAATTTTCTATTGCCAAAAAGTTTCCGAAATCGATCTTGGATTTCACTTTTCATTATTTTGGGGGCTCAAAAATGATGGTTTGGTCGGTCTCTGAAAAAAAATATTTGTCAAAGTCGAGTTTTAAAAGGCAACTTGCATACAAGTTTGACTAGTGACAATGAAATTTTGGATTGCCAAAAAGTTTCCGAAATCGATCTTGGATTTCACTTTTCATTATTTTGGGGGCTCAAAAATGATGATGGTTTGGTTGGTCTCTGAAAAAATGATTTGTCAAAGTCGAGTTTTAAAAGGCAACTTGCATACAAGTTTGACTAGTGACAATGAAATTTTGGATTGCCAAAAAGTTTCCGAAATCGTTCTTGGATTTCACTTTTCATTATTTTGGGGGCTCAAAAATGATGATGGTTTGGTTGGTCTCTGAAAAAATGATTTGTCAAAGTCGAGTTTTAAAAGGCAACTTGCATACAAGTTTGACTAGTGACAATGAAATTTTGGTTTGCCAAAAAGTTTCCGAAATCGATCTTGGATTTCACTTTTCATTATTTTGGGGGCTCAAAAATGATGTTTTGGTTGGTCTCTGAAAAAATGATTTGTCAAAGTCGAATTTTAAAAGGCAACTTGCATACAAGTTTGACTAGTTACAATGAAATTTTGGTTGGCAGAAAAGTTTCAGAAATCGATCTTGAAATGCACTTTTCATTCTTTTGGGGGCTTAAAAATGATGTTTTGGTTGGTCTCTGAAAAAATGATTTGTCAAAGTCGAATTTTAAAAGGCAACTTGCATACAAGTTTGACTAGTTACAATGAAATTTTGGTTGGCAGAAAAGTTTCAGAAATCGATTTTGGATTTCACTTTTCATTATTTTGGGGGCTTAAAAATGATGTTTTAGTTGGTCTCTGAAAACATGATTTGTCAACGTTGAGTTTTAAAAGGCAACTTGCATACAAGTTTGACTAGTGACAATGAAATTTTGGATTGCCAAAAAGTTTCCGAAATCGATTTTGGATTTCACTTTTCGTTATTTTTTGGGCTCAAAAATGATGTTTTGGTTGGTCTCTGAAAAAATGATTTGTCAAAGTCGAGTTTTAAAAGGCAACTTGCATACAAGTTTGACTAGTGACAATGAAATTTTGGTTTGCCAAAAAGTTTCCGAAATCGATCTTGGATTGCATTTTTCATTATTTTGGGGGCTCAAAAATGATGTTTTGGTTGGTCTTTGAAAAAAAATATTTGTCAAAGTCGAGTTTTAAAAGGCAACTTGCATACAAGTTTGACTAGTGCCAATGAAATTTTGGTTTGCCAAAAAGTTTCCGAAATCGATCTTGGATTTCACTTTTCATTATTTTGGGGGCTCAAAAATGATGTTTTGGTTGGTCTCTGAAAAAATGATTTGTCAAAGTCGAATTTTAAAAGGCAACTTGCATACAAGTTTGACTAGTTACAATGAAATTTTGGTTGGCAGAAAAGTTTCAGAAATCGATTTTGGATTTCACTTTTCATTATTTTGGGGGTTCAAAATGATGGTTTGGTTGGTCTCTGAAAAAATGATTTGTCAAAGTCGAGTTTTAAAAGGCAGCTTGCATACAAGTTTGACTAGTGACAATGAAATTTTGATTTGCCAAAAAGTTTCCGAAATCGATTTTGGATTTCACTTTTCATTATTTTGGGGGCTTAAAAATGATGTTTTAGTTGGTCTCTGAAAACATGATTTGTCAACGTTGAGTTTTAAAAGGCAACTTGCATACAAGTTTGACTAGTGACAATGAAATTTTGGATTGCCAAAAAGTTTCCGAAATCGATTTTGGATTTCACTTTTCGTTATTTTTTGGGCTCAAAAATGATGTTTTGGTTGGTCTCTGAAAAAATGATTTGTCAAAGTCGAGTTTTAAAAGGCAGCTTGCATACAAGTTTGACTAGTGACAATGAAATTTTGGTTTGCCAAAAAGTTTCCGAAATCGATCTTGGATTTCACTTTTCATTATTTTGGGGGCTCAAAAATGATGATGTTTTGGTTGGTCTCTGAAAAAATGATTTGTCAAAGTCGAGTTTTCAAAGGCAACTTGCATACAAGTTTGACTAGTGACAATGAAATTTTGGTTTGCCAAAAAGTTTCCGAAATCGATTTTGGATTTTACTTTTCATGATTTTGGGGGCTTAAAAATGATGGTTTGGTTGGTATCTGAAAGAATGATTTGTCAAAGTCGAGTTTTAAAAGGCAACTTGCATACAAGTTTGACTAGTGACAATGAAATTTTCTATTGCCAAAAAGTTTCCGAAATCGATCTTGGATTTCACTTTTCATTATTTTGGGGGCTCAAAAATGATGGTTTGGTCGGTCTCTGAAAAAAAATATTTGTCAAAGTCGAGTTTTAAAAGGCAACTTGCATACAAGTTTGACTAGTGACAATGAAATTTTGGATTGCCAAAAAGTTTCCGAAATCGATCTTGGATTTCACTTTTCATTATTTTGGGGGCTCAAAAATGATGATGGTTTGGTTGGTCTCTGAAAAAATGATTTGTCAAAGTCGAGTTTTAAAAGGCAACTTGCATACAAGTTTGACTAGTGACAATGAAATTTTGGTTTGCCAAAAAGTTTCCGAAATCGATTTTGGATTTCACTTTTCATTATTTTGGGGGCTCAAAAATGATGTTTTGGTTGGTCTCTGAAAAAATGATTGGTCAAAGTCGAGTTTAAAAAGGCAACTTGCATACAAGTTTGACTGGTAACATTGAAAATTTAGTTTGCAAAAAAGGTTCCCAAATTGGTTTTGTATTGCACTTTTTACTATTTTGGGTGCTTTAAAATGATGTTTTGGTTGGTCTCTGAAAAAATGATTTGTCAAAGTCGAGTTTTAAAAGGCAACTTGCATCCAAGTTTGACTAGTGACAATGAAATTTTGGATTGCCAAAAAGTTTCCGAAATCGATTTTGGATTTCAGTTTTCATTATTTTGGGGGCTCAAAAATGATGTTTTGGTTGGTCTCTGAAAAAATGATTTGTCAAAGTCGAGTTTAAAAAGGCAACTTGCATACAAGTTTGACTAGTGACAATGAAATTTTGGTTTGCCAAAAAGTTTCCGAAATCGATTTTGGATTTCACTTTTCATTATTTTGGGGGCTCAAAAATGATGTTTAGTTTGGTCTCTGAAAAAATGATTTGTCAAAGTCGAGTTTTAAAAGGCAACTTGCATACAAGTTTGACTAGTGACAATGAAATTTTGGTTTGCCAAAAAGTTTCCGAAATCGATTTTGGATTTCACTTTTCATTATTTTGGGGGCTCAAAATGATGTTTTGGTTGGTCTCTGAAAAAATGATTGGTCAAAGTCGAGTTTAAAAAGGCAACTTGCATACAAGTTTGACTAGTGACAATGAAATTTTGATTTGCCAAAAAGTTTCCGAAATCGATTTTGGATTTCACTTTTCATTATTTTGGGGGCTTAAAAATGGTGTTTAGGTGGGTCTCTGAAAAAATGATTTGTCAAAGTCGAGTTTTAAAAAGCAACTTGCATACAAGTTTGACTAGTGACAATGAAATTTTGGTTTGCCAAAAAGTTTCCGAAATCGATTTTGGATTTCACTTTTCATTATTTTGGGGGCTCAAAAATGATGTTTTGGTTGGTCTCTGAAAAAATGATTGGTCAAAGTCGAGTTTTAAAAGGCAACTTGCATACAAGTTTGACTAGTGACAATGAAATTTTGGTTTGCCAAAAAGTTTCCGAAATCGATTTTGGATTTCACTTTTCATTATTTTGGGTGCTTTAAAATGATGTTTTGGTTGGTCTCTGAAAAAATGATTTGTCAAAGTCGAGTTTTAAAAGGCAACTTGCATACAAGTTTGACTAGTGACAATGAAAATTTGGTTTGCCAAAAAGTTTCCGAAATCGATTTTGGATTTTACTTTTCATGATTTTGGGGGCTTAAAAATGATGGTTTGGTTGGTATCTGAAAGAATGATTTGTCAAAGTCGAGTTTTAAAAGGCAACTTGCATACAAGTTTGACTAGTGACAATGAAATTTTCTATTGCCAAAAAGTTTCCGAAATCGATCTTGGATTTCACTTTTCATTATTTTGGGGGCTCAAAAATGATGGTTTGGTCGGTCTCTGAAAAAAAATATTTGTCAAAGTCGAGTTTTAAAAGGCAACTTGCATACAAGTTTGACTAGTGACAATGAAATTTTGGATTGCCAAAAAGTTTCCGAAATCGATCTTGGATTTCACTTTTCATTATTTTGGGGGCTCAAAAATGATGGTTTGGTTGGTCTCTGAAAGAATGATTTGTCAAAGTCGAGTTTTAAAAGGCAACTTGCATACAAGTTTGACTAGTGACAATGAAATTTTGGTTTGCCAAAAAGTTTCCGAAATCGATCTTGGATTGCATTTTTCATTATTTTGGGGGCTCAAAAATGATGTTTTGGTTGGTCTTTGAAAAAAAATATTTGTCAAAGTCGAGTTTTAAAAGGCAACATGCATACAAGTTTGACTAGTGCCAATGAAATTTTGGTTTGCCAAAAAGTTTCCGAAATCGATCTTGGATTTCACTTTTCATGATTTTGGGGGCTTAAAAATGATGGTTTGGTTGGTATCTGAAAGAATGATTTGTCAAAGTCGAGTTTTAAAAGGCAACTTGCATACAAGTTTGACTAGTGACAATGAAATTTTCTATTGCCAAAAAGTTTCCGAAATCGATCTTGGATTTCACTTTTCATTATTTTGGGGGCTCAAAAATGATGGTTTGGTCGGTCTCTGAAAAAAAATATTTGTCAAAGTCGAGTTTTAAAAGGCAACTTGCATACAAGTTTGACTAGTGACAATGAAATTTTGGATTGCCAAAAAGTTTCCGAAATCGATCTTGGATTTCACTTTTCATTATTTTGGGGGCTCAAAAATGATGATGGTTTGGTTGGTCTCTGAAAAAATGATTTGTCAAAGTCGAGTTTTAAAAGGCAACTTGCATACAAGTTTGACTAGTGACAATGAAATTTTGGATTGCCAAAAAGTTTCCGAAATCGTTCTTGGATTTCACTTTTCATTATTTTGGGGGCTCAAAAATGATGATGGTTTGGTTGGTCTCTGAAAAAATGATTTGTCAAAGTCGAGTTTTAAAAGGCAACTTGCATACAAGTTTGACTAGTGACAATGAAATTTTGGTTTGCCAAAAAGTTTCCGAAATCGATCTTGGATTGCATTTTTCATTATTTTGGGGGCTCAAAAATGATGTTTTGGTTGGTCTTTGAAAAAAAATATTTGTCAAAGTCGAGTTTTAAAAGGCAACTTGCATACAAGTTTGACTAGTGCCAATGAAATTTTGGTTTGCCAAAAAGTTTCCGAAATCGATCTTGGATTTCACTTTTCATTATTTTGGGGGCTCAAAAATGATGTTTTGGTTGGTCTCTGAAAAAATGATTTGTCAAAGTCGAATTTTAAAAGGCAACTTGCATACAAGTTTGACTAGTTACAATGAAATTTTGGTTGGCAGAAAAGTTTCAGAAATCGATCTTGAAATGCACTTTTCATTCTTTTGGGGGCTTAAAAATGATGTTTTGGTTGGTCTCTGAAAAAATGATTTGTCAAAGTCGAATTTTAAAAGGCAACTTGCATACAAGTTTGACTAGTTACAATGAAATTTTGGTTGGCAGAAAAGTTTCAGAAATCGATTTTGGATTTCAGTTTTCATTATTTTGGGGGCTTAAAAATGATGTTTTAGTTGGTCTCTGAAAACATGATTTGTCAACGTTGAGTTTTAAAAGGCAACTTGCATACAAGTTTGACTAGTGACAATGAAATTTTGGATTGCCAAAAAGTTTCCGAAATCGATTTTGGATTTCACTTTTCGTTATTTTTTGGGCTCAAAAATGATGTTTTGGTTGGTCTCTGAAAAAATGATTTGTCAAAGTCGAGTTTTAAAAGGCAACTTGCATACAAGTTTGACTAGTGACAATGAAATTTTGGTTTGCCAAAAAGTTTCCGAAATCGATCTTGGATTGCATTTTTCATTATTTTGGGGGCTCAAAAATGATGTTTTGGTTGGTCTTTGAAAAAAAATATTTGTCAAAGTCGAGTTTTAAAAGGCAACTTGCATACAAGTTTGACTAGTGACAATGAAATTTTGGTTTGCCAAAAAGTTTCTGAAATCGATTTTGGATCGAACTTTTCATTATTTTGGGGGCTCAAAAATGATGTTTTGGTTGGTCTCTGAAAAAATGATTTGTCAAAGTCGAGTTTCAAAAGGCAACTTGCATACAAGTTTGACTAGTAACAATGAAATTTTGGTTTGCCAAAAAGTTTCCGACATCGATTTTGGATTTCACTTTTGATTATTTTGGGGGCACAAAAATGATGTTTTGGTTGGTCTTTTAAAAAAAGATTTGTCAAAGTCGAGTTTTAAAAGGCAACTTGCATACAAGTTTGACTAGTTACATTGAAATTTTGGTTTGCCAAAAAGTTTCCGAAATCGATTTTGGATAAAACTTTTCATTATTTTGGGGGCTTTAAAATGATGGTTTGGTTGGTCTCTGAAAAAATGATTTGTCAAAGTCGAGTTTTAAAAGGCAACTTGCATACAAGTTTGACTAGTAACAATGAAGTTTTGGTTTGCCAAAGAGTTTCCGAAATCGATTTTGGATTTCACTTTTCATTATTTTGGGGGCACAAAAATGATGTTTTGGTTGGTCTTTTAAAAAAAGATTTGTCAAAGTCGAGTTTTAAATGGCAACTTGCATACAAGTTTGACTAGTGACAATGAAATTTTGGTTTGCCAAAAAGTTTCTGAAATCGATTTTGGATCGAACTTTTCATTATTTTGGGGGCTCAAAAATGATGTTTTGGTTGGTCTCTGAAAAAATGATTTGTCAAAGTCGAGTTTCAAAAGGCAACTTGCATACAAGTTTGACTAGTAACAATGAAATTTTGGTTTGCCAAAGAGTTTCCGACATCGATTTTGGATTTCACTTTTCATTATTTTGGGGGCACAAAAATGATGTTTTGGTTGGTCTTTTAAAAAAAGATTTGTCAAAGTCGAGTTTTAAAAGGCAACTTGCATACAAGTTTGACTAGTTACATTGAAATTTTGGTTTGCCAAAAAGTTTCCGAAATCGATTTTGGATCAAACTTTTCATTATTTTGGGGGCTTTAAAATGATGGTTTGGTTGGTCTCTGAAAAAATGATTTGTCAAAGTCGAGTTTTAAAAGGCAACTTGCATACAAGTTTGACTAGTAACAATGAAGTTTTGGTTTGCCAAAGAGTTTCCGAAATCGATTTTGGATTTCACTTTTCATTATTTTGGGGGCACAAAAATGATGGTTTGGTTGGTCTCTGAAAAAATGATTTGTCAAAGTCGAGTTTCAAAAGGCAACTTGCATACAAGTTTGACTAGTGACAATGAAATTTTGGTTTGCCAAAAAGTTTCTGAAATCGATTTTGGATCGAACTTTTCATTATTTTGGGGGCTCAAAAATGATGTTTTGGTTGGTCTCTGAAAAAATGATTTGTCAAAGTCGAGTTTTAAAAAGCAACTTGCATACAAGTTTGACTAGTGACAATGAAATTTTGGTTTGCCAAAAAGTTTCCGAAATCGATTTTGGATTTCACTTTTCATTATTTTGGGGGCTCAAAAATGATGTTTTGGTTGGTCTCTGAAAAAATGATTGGTCAAAGTCGAGTTTTAAAAGGCAACTTGCATACAAGTTTGACTAGTGACAATGAAATTTTGGTTTGCCAAAAAGTTTCCGAAATCGATTTTGGATTTCACTTTTCATTATTTTGGGTGCTTTAAAATGATGTTTTGGTTGGTCTCTGAAAAAATGATTTGTCAAAGTCGAGTTTTAAAAGGCAACTTGCATACAAGTTTGACTAGTGACAATGAAAATTTGGTTTGCCAAAAAGTTTCCGAAATCGATTTTGGATTTTACTTTTCATGATTTTGGGGGCTTAAAAATGATGGTTTGGTTGGTATCTGAAAGAATGATTTGTCAAAGTCGAGTTTTAAAAGGCAACTTGCATACAAGTTTGACTAGTGACAATGAAATTTTCTATTGCCAAAAAGTTTCCGAAATCGATCTTGGATTTCACTTTTCATTATTTTGGGGGCTCAAAAATGATGGTTTGGTCGGTCTCTGAAAAAAAATATTTGTCAAAGTCGAGTTTTAAAAGGCAACTTGCATACAAGTTTGACTAGTGACAATGAAATTTTGGATTGCCAAAAAGTTTCCGAAATCGATCTTGGATTTCACTTTTCATTATTTTGGGGGCTCAAAAATGATGGTTTGGTTGGTCTCTGAAAGAATGATTTGTCAAAGTCGAGTTTTAAAAGGCAACTTGCATACAAGTTTGACTAGTGACAATGAAATTTTGGTTTGCCAAAAAGTTTCCGAAATCGATCTTGGATTGCATTTTTCATTATTTTGGGGGCTCAAAAATGATGTTTTGGTTGGTCTTTGAAAAAAAATATTTGTCAAAGTCGAGTTTTAAAAGGCAACATGCATACAAGTTTGACTAGTGCCAATGAAATTTTGGTTTGCCAAAAAGTTTCCGAAATCGATCTTGGATTTCACTTTTCATTATTTTGGGGGCTCAAAAATGATGATGTTTTGGTTGGTCTCTGAAAAAATGATTTGTCAAAGTCGAGTTTTAAAAGGCAACTTGCATACAAGTTTGACTAGTGACAATGGAATTTTGGTTTGCCAAAAAGTTTCCGAAATCGATTTTGGATTTTACTTTTCATGATTTTGGGGGCTTAAAAATGATGGTTTGGTTGGTATCTGAAAGAATGATTTGTCAAAGTCGAGTTTTAAAAGGCAACTTGCATACAAGTTTGACTAGTGACAATGAAATTTTCTATTGCCAAAAAGTTTCCGAAATCGATCTTGGATTTCACTTTTCATTATTTTGGGGGCTCAAAAATGATGGTTTGGTCGGTCTCTGAAAAAAAATATTTGTCAAAGTCGAGTTTTAAAAGGCAACTTGCATACAAGTTTGACTAGTGACAATGAAATTTTGGATTGCCAAAAAGTTTCCGAAATCGATCTTGGATTTCACTTTTCATTATTTTGGGGGCTCAAAAATGATGATGGTTTGGTTGGTCTCTGAAAAAATGATTTGTCAAAGTCGAGTTTTAAAAGGCAACTTGCATACAAGTTTGACTAGTGACAATGAAATTTTGGATTGCCAAAAAGTTTCCGAAATCGTTCTTGGATTTCACTTTTCATTATTTTGGGGGCTCAAAAATGATGATGGTTTGGTTGGTCTCTGAAAAAATGATTTGTCAAAGTCGAGTTTTAAAAGGCAACTTGCATACAAGTTTGACTAGTGACAATGAAATTTTGGTTTGCCAAAAAGTTTCCGAAATCGATCTTGGATTGCATTTTTCATTATTTTGGGGGCTCAAAAATGATGTTTTGGTTGGTCTTTGAAAAAAAATATTTGTCAAAGTCGAGTTTTAAAAGGCAACTTGCATACAAGTTTGACTAGTGCCAATGAAATTTTGGTTTGCCAAAAAGTTTCCGAAATCGATCTTGGATTTCACTTTTCATTATTTTGGGGGCTCAAAAATGATGTTTTGGTTGGTCTCTGAAAAAATGATTTGTCAAAGTCGAATTTTAAAAGGCAACTTGCATACAAGTTTGACTAGTTACAATGAAATTTTGGTTGGCAGAAAAGTTTCAGAAATCGATCTTGAAATGCACTTTTCATTCTTTTGGGGGCTTAAAAATGATGTTTTGGTTGGTCTCTGAAAAAATGATTTGTCAAAGTCGAATTTTAAAAGGCAACTTGCATACAAGTTTGACTAGTTACAATGAAATTTTGGTTGGCAGAAAAGTTTCAGAAATCGATTTTGGATTTCACTTTTCATTATTTTGGGGGCTTAAAAATGATGTTTTAGTTGGTCTCTGAAAACATGATTTGTCAACGTTGAGTTTTAAAAGGCAACTTGCATACAAGTTTGACTAGTGACAATGAAATTTTGGATTGCCAAAAAGTTTCCGAAATCGATTTTGGATTTCACTTTTCGTTATTTTTTGGGCTCAAAAATGATGTTTTGGTTGGTCTCTGAAAAAATGATTTGTCAAAGTCGAGTTTTAAAAGGCAACTTGCATACAAGTTTGACTAGTGACAATGAAATTTTGGTTTGCCAAAAAGTTTCCGAAATCGATCTTGGATTGCATTTTTCATTATTTTGGGGGCTCAAAAATGATGTTTTGGTTGGTCTTTGAAAAAAAATATTTGTCAAAGTCGAGTTTTAAAAGGCAACTTGCATACAAGTTTGACTAGTGACAATGAAATTTTGGTTTGCCAAAAAGTTTCTGAAATCGATTTTGGATCGAACTTTTCATTATTTTGGGGGCTCAAAAATGATGTTTTGGTTGGTCTCTGAAAAAATGATTTGTCAAAGTCGAGTTTCAAAAGGCAACTTGCATACAAGTTTGACTAGTAACAATGAAATTTTGGTTTGCCAAAAAGTTTCCGACATCGATTTTGGATTTCACTTTTGATTATTTTGGGGGCACAAAAATGATGTTTTGGTTGGTCTTTTAAAAAAAGATTTGTCAAAGTCGAGTTTTAAAAGGCAACTTGCATACAAGTTTGACTAGTTACATTGAAATTTTGGTTTGCCAAAAAGTTTCCGAAATCGATTTTGGATCAAACTTTTCATTATTTTGGGGGCTTTAAAATGATGGTTTGGTTGGTCTCTGAAAAAATGATTTGTCAAAGTCGAGTTTTAAAAGGCAACTTGCATACAAGTTTGACTAGTAACAATGAAGTTTTGGTTTGCCAAAGAGTTTCCGAAATCGATTTTGGATTTCACTTTTCATTATTTTGGGGGCACAAAAATGATGTTTTGGTTGGTCTTTTAAAAAAAGATTTGTCAAAGTCGAGTTTTAAATGGCAACTTGCATACAAGTTTGACTAGTGACAATGAAATTTTGGTTTGCCAAAAAGTTTCTGAAATCGATTTTGGATCGAACTTTTCATTATTTTGGGGGCTCAAAAATGATGTTTTGGTTGGTCTCTGAAAAAATGATTTGTCAAAGTCGAGTTTCAAAAGGCAACTTGCATACAAGTTTGACTAGTAACAATGAAATTTTGGTTTGCCAAAAAGTTTCCGACATCGATTTTGGATTTCACTTTTCATTATTTTGGGGGCACAAAAATGATGTTTTGGTTGGTCTTTTAAAAAAAGATTTGTCAAAGTCGAGTTTTAAAAGGCAACTTGCATACAAGTTTGACTAGTTACATTGAAATTTTGGTTTGCCAAAAAGTTTCCGAAATCGATTTTGGATCAAACTTTTCATTATTTTGGGGGCTTTAAAATGATGGTTTGGTTGGTCTCTGAAAAAATGATTTGTCAAAGTCGAGTTTTAAAAGGCAACTTGCATACAAGTTTGACTAGTAACAATGAAGTTTTGGTTTGCCAAAGAGTTTCCGAAATCGATTTTGGATTTCACTTTTCATTATTTTGGGGGCACAAAAATGATGGTTTGGTTGGTCTCTGAAAAAATGATTTGTCAAAGTCGAGTTTCAAAAGGCAACTTGCATACAAGTTTGACTAGTGACAATGAAATTTTGGTTTGCCAAAAAGTTTCTGAAATCGATTTTGGATCGAACTTTTCATTATTTTGGGGGCTCAAAAATGATGTTTTGGTTGGTCTCTGAAAAAATGATTTGTCACAGTCGAGTTTCAAAAGGCAACTTGCATACAAGTTTGACTAGTAACAATGAAATTTTGGTTTGCCAAAAAGTTTCCGACATCGATTTTGGATTTCACTTTTCATTATTTTGGGGGCACAAAAATGATGTTTTGGTTGGTCTTTTAAAAAAAGATTTGTCAAAGTCGAGTTTGAAAAGGCAACTTGCATACAAGTTTGACTAGTTACATTGAAATTTTGGTTTGCCAAAAAGTTTCCGAAATCGATTTTGGATCAAACTTTTCATTATTTTGGGGGCTTTAAAATGATGGTTTGGTTGGTCTCTGAAAAAATGATTTGTCAAAGTCGAGTTTTAAAAGGCAACTTGCATACAAGTTTGACTAGTAACAATGAAGTTTTGGTTTGCCAAAGAGTTTCCGACATCGATTTTGGATTTCACTTTTCATTATTTTGGGGGCACAAAAATGATGTTTTGGTTGGTCTTTTAAAAAAAGATTTGTCAAAGTCGAGTTTTAAAAGGCAACTTGCATACAAGTTTGACTAGTTACATTGAAATTTTGGTTTGCCAAAAAGTTTCCGAAATCGATTTTGGATCAAACTTTTCATTATTTTGGGGGCTTTAAAATGATGGTTTGGTTGGTCTCTGAAAAAATGATTTGTCAAAGTCGAGTTTTAAAAGGCAACTTGCATACAAGTTTGACTAGTAACAATGAAATTTTGGTTTGCCAAAAAGTTTCCGAAATCGATTTTGGATTTCACTTTTCATTATTTTGGGGGCTTAAAAATGATAGTTTGGTTGGTCTCTGAAAAAATGATTTGTCAAAGTCGAGTTTTAAAAGGCAACTTGCATACAAGTTTGACTAGTGACAATGAAATTTTGGTTTGCCAAAAAGTTTCCGAAATCGATTTTGGATCGAACTTTTCATTATTTTGGGGGCACAAAAATGATGTTTTGGTTGGTCTTTTAAAAAAAGATTTGTCAAAGTCGAGTTTTAAAAGGCAACTTGCATACAAGTTTGACTAGTGACAATGAAATTTTGGTTTGCCAAAAAGTTTCCGAAATCGATTTTGGATTTCACTTTTCATTATTTTGGGGGCTTAAAAATGATAGTTTGGTTGGTCTCTGAAAAAATGATTTGTCAAAGTCGAGTTTTAAAAGGCAACTTGCATACAAGTTTGACTAGTGACAATGAAATTTTGGTTTGCCAAAAAGTTTCCGAAATCGATTTTGGATCGAACTTTTCATTATTTTGGGGGCACAAAAATGATGTTTTGGTTGGTCTTTTAAAAAAAGATTTGTCAAAGTCGAGTTTTAAAAGGCAACTTGCATACAAGTTTGACTAGTTACATTGAAATTTTGGTTTGCCAAAAAGTTTCCGAAATCGATTTTGGATCAAACTTTTCATTATTTTGGGGGCTTAAAAATGATGGTTTGGTTGGTCTCTGAAAAAATGATTTGTCAAAGTCGAGTTTTAAAAGGCAACTTGCATACAAGTTTGACTAGTAACAATGAAATTTTGGTTTGCCAAAAAGATTCCGAAATCGATTTTGGATTTCACTTTTCATTATTTTGGGGGCTCAAAAATGATGGTTTGGTTGGTCTCTGAAAAAATGATTTATCAAAGTCGAGTTTTAAAAGGCAACTTGCATACAAGTTTGACTAGTGACAATGAAATTTTGGTTTGCCAAAAAGTTTCCGAAATTGATTTTGGATTTCACTTTTCATTATTTTGGGGGCTTAAAAATGATGTTTTGGTTGGTCTCTGAAAAAATGATTTGTCAAAGTCGAGTTTCAAAAGGCAACTTGCATACAAGTTTGACTAGTGACAATGAAATTTTGGTTTGCCAAAAAGTTTCTGAAATCGATTTTGGAACGAACTTTTCATTATTTTGGGGGCTTAAAAATGATGGTTTGGTTGGTCTCTGAAAAAATGATTTGTCAAAGTCGAGTTTTAAAAGGCAACTTGCATACAAGTTTGACTAGTAACAATGAAATTTTGGTTTGCCAAAAAGATTCCGAAATCGATTTTGGATTTCACTTTTCATTATTTTGGGGGCTCAAAAATGATGGTTTGGTTGGTCTCTGAAAAAATGATTTATCAAAGTCGAGTTTTAAAAGGCAACTTGCATACAAGTTTGACTAGTGACAATGAAATTTTGGTTTGCCAAAAAGTTTCCGAAATTGATTTTGGATTTCACTTTTCATTATTTTGGGGGCTTAAAAATGATGTTTTGGTTGGTCTCTGAAAACATGATTTGTCAAAGTCGAGTTTTAAAAGGCAACTTGCATACAAGTTTGACTAGTGACAATGAAATTTTGGATTGCCAAAAAGTTTCCGAAATCGATTTTGGATTTCACTTTTCATTATTTTGGGGGCTCAAAAATGATGGTTTGGTTGGTCTCTGAAAAAATGATTTATCAAAGTCGAGTTTTAAAAGGCAACTTGCATACAAGTTTGACTAGTGACATTGAAATTTTGGTTTGCCAAAAAGTTTCCGAAATCGATTTTGGATCGAACTTTTCATTATTTTGGGGGCTCAAAAATGATGGTTTGGTTGGTCTCTGAAAAAATGATTTGTCAAAGTCGAGTTTTAAAAGGCAACTTGTATACAAGTTTGACTAGTGACAATGAAATTTTGGTTTGCCAAAAAGTTTCTGAAATCGATTTTGGATCGAACTTTTCATTATTTTGGGGGCTCAAAAATGATGTTTTGGTTGGTCTCTGAAAAAATGATTTGTCAAAGTCGAGTTTTAAAAGGCAGCTTGCATACAAGTTTGACTAGTGACAATGAAATTTTGGTTTGCATAATAGTTTCTGAAATCGATCTTGGAATGCACTTTTCATTATTTTGGGGGCTCAAAAATGATGTTTTGGTTGGTCTCTGAAAACATGATTTGTCAAAGTCGAGTTTTAAAAGGCAACTTGCATACAAGTTTGACTAGTGACAATGAAATTTTGGATTGCCAAAAAGTTTCCGAAATCGATTTTGGATTTCACTTTTCATTATTTTGGGGGCTCAAAAATGATGTTTTGGTTGGTCTCTGAAAAAATGATTTGTCAAAGTCGAGTTTTAAAAGGCAACTTGCATACAAGTTTGACTAGTTACATTGAAATTTTGGTTTGCCAAAAAGTTTCCGAAATCGATTTTGGATCGAACTTTTCATTATTTTGGGGGCTCAAAAATGATGGTTTGGTTGGTCTCTGAAAAAATGATTTGTCAAAGTCGAGTTTCAAAAGGCAACTTGCATACAAGTTTGACTAGTGACAATGAAATTTTGGTTTGCCAAAAAGTTTCTGAAATCGATTTTGGATCGAACTTTTCATTATTTTGGGGGCTTAAAAATGATGGTTTGGTTGGTCTCTGAAAAAATGATTTGTCAAAGTCGAGTTTTAAAAGGCAACTTGCATACAAGTTTGACTAGTAACAATGAAATTTTGGTTTGCCAAAAAGATTCCGAAATCGATTTTGGATTTCACTTTTCATTATTTTGGGGGCTCAAAAATGATGGTTTGGTTGGTCTCTGAAAAAATGATTTATCAAAGTCGAGTTTTAAAAGGCAACTTGCATACAAGTTTGACTAGTGACAATGAAATTTTGGTTTGCCAAAAAGTTTCCGAAATTGATTTTGGATTTCACTTTTCATTATTTTGGGGGCTTAAAAATGATGTTTTGGTTGGTCTCTGAAAACATGATTTGTCAAAGTCGAGTTTTAAAAGGCAACTTGCATACAAGTTTGACTAGTGACAATGAAATTTTGGATTGCCAAAAAGTTTCCGAAATCGATTTTGGATTTCACTTTTCATTATTTTGGGGGCTCAAAAATGATGTTTTGGTTGGTCTCTGAAAAAATGATTTGTCAAAGTCGAGTTTGAAAAGGCAACTTGCATACAAGTTTGACTAGTGACAATGAAATTTTGGATTGCCAAAAAGTTTCCGAAATCGATCGTGGATTGCACTCCTCATAATTTTGGGGGCTAAAAAATGATGGTTTGGTTGGTCTTTGAAAAAATGATTTGTCAAAGTCGAGTTTCAAAAGGCAACTTGCATACAAGTTTGACTAGTGACAATGAAATTTTGGTTTGCCAAAAAGTTTCTGAAATCGATTTTGGATCGAACTTTTCATTATTTTGGGGGCTCAAAAATGATGTTTTGGTTGGTCTCTGAAAAAATGATTTGTCAAAGTCGAGTTTCAAAAGGCAACTTGCATACAAGTTTGACTAGTAACAATGAAATTTTGGTTTGCCAAAAAGTTTCCGACATCGATTTTGGATTTCACTTTTGATTATTTTGGGGGCACAAAAATGATGTTTTGGTTGGTCTTTTAAAAAAAGATTTGTCAAAGTCGAGTTTTAAAAGGCAACTTGCATACAAGTTTGACTAGTTACATTGAAATTTTGGTTTGCCAAAAAGTTTCCGAAATCGATTTTGGATCAAACTTTTCATTATTTTGGGGGCTTTAAAATGATGGTTTGGTTGGTCTCTGAAAAAATGATTTGTCAAAGTCGAGTTTTAAAAGGCAACTTGCATACAAGTTTGACTAGTAACAATGAAGTTTTGGTTTGCCAAAGAGTTTCCGAAATCGATTTTGGATTTCACTTTTCATTATTTTGGGGGCACAAAAATGATGTTTTGGTTGGTCTTTTAAAAAAAGATTTGTCAAAGTCGAGTTTTAAATGGCAACTTGCATACAAGTTTGACTAGTGACAATGAAATTTTGGTTTGCCAAAAAGTTTCTGAAATCGATTTTGGATCGAACTTTTCATTATTTTGGGGGCTCAAAAATGATGTTTTGGTTGGTCTCTGAAAAAATGATTTGTCAAAGTCGAGTTTCAAAAGGCAACTTGCATACAAGTTTGACTAGTAACAATGAAATTTTGGTTTGCCAAAAAGTTTCCGACATCGATTTTGGATTTCACTTTTCATTATTTTGGGGGCACAAAAATGATGTTTTGGTTGGTCTTTTAAAAAAAGATTTGTCAAAGTCGAGTTTTAAAAGGCAACTTGCATACAAGTTTGACTAGTTACATTGAAATTTTGGTTTGCCAAAAAGTTTCCGAAATCGATTTTGGATCAAACTTTTCATTATTTTGGGGGCTTTAAAATGATGGTTTGGTTGGTCTCTGAAAAAATGATTTGTCAAAGTCGAGTTTTAAAAGGCAACTTGCATACAAGTTTGACTAGTAACAATGAAGTTTTGGTTTGCCAAAGAGTTTCCGAAATCGATTTTGGATTTCACTTTTCATTATTTTGGGGGCACAAAAATGATGGTTTGGTTGGTCTCTGAAAAAATGATTTGTCAAAGTCGAGTTTCAAAAGGCAACTTGCATACAAGTTTGACTAGTGACAATGAAATTTTGGTTTGCCAAAAAGTTTCTGAAATCGATTTTGGATCGAACTTTTCATTATTTTGGGGGCTCAAAAATGATGTTTTGGTTGGTCTCTGAAAAAATGATTTGTCACAGTCGAGTTTCAAAAGGCAACTTGCATACAAGTTTGACTAGTAACAATGAAATTTTGGTTTGCCAAAAAGTTTCCGACATCGATTTTATATTTCACTTTTCATTATTTTGGGGGCACAAAAATGATGTTTTGGTTGGTCTTTTAAAAAAAGATTTGTCAAAGTCGAGTTTGAAAAGGCAACTTGCATACAAGTTTGACTAGTTACATTGAAATTTTGGTTTGCCAAAAAGTTTCCGAAATCGATTTTGGATCAAACTTTTCATTATTTTGGGGGCTTTAAAATGATGGTTTGGTTGGTCTCTGAAAAAATGATTTGTCAAAGTCGAGTTTTAAAAGGCAACTTGCATACAAGTTTGACTAGTAACAATGAAGTTTTGGTTTGCCAAAGAGTTTCCGACATCGATTTTGGATTTCACTTTTCATTATTTTGGGGGCACAAAAATGATGTTTTGGTTGGTCTTTTAAAAAAAGATTTGTCAAAGTCGAGTTTTAAAAGGCAACTTGCATACAAGTTTGACTAGTTACATTGAAATTTTGGTTTGCCAAAAAGTTTCCGAAATCGATTTTGGATCAAACTTTTCATTATTTTGGGGGCTTTAAAATGATGGTTTGGTTGGTCTCTGAAAAAATGATTTGTCAAAGTCGAGTTTTAAAAGGCAACTTGCATACAAGTTTGACTAGTAACAATGAAATTTTGGTTTGCCAAAAAGTTTCCGAAATCGATTTTGGATTTCACTTTTCATTATTTTGGGGGCTTAAAAATGATAGTTTGGTTGGTCTCTGAAAAAATGATTTGTCAAAGTCGAGTTTTAAAAGGCAACTTGCATACAAGTTTGACTAGTGACAATGAAATTTTGGTTTGCCAAAAAGTTTCCGAAATCGATTTTGGATCGAACTTTTCATTATTTTGGGGGCACAAAAATGATGTTTTGGTTGGTCTTTTAAAAAAAGATTTGTCAAAGTCGAGTTTTAAAAGGCAACTTGCATACAAGTTTGACTAGTGACAATGAAATTTTGGTTTGCCAAAAAGTTTCCGAAATCGATTTTGGATTTCACTTTTCATTATTTTGGGGGCTTAAAAATGATAGTTTGGTTGGTCTCTGAAAAAATGATTTGTCAAAGTCGAGTTTTAAAAGGCAACTTGCATACAAGTTTGACTAGTGACAATGAAATTTTGGTTTGCCAAAAAGTTTCCGAAATCGATTTTGGATCGAACTTTTCATTATTTTGGGGGCACAAAAATGATGTTTTGGTTGGTCTTTTAAAAAAAGATTTGTCAAAGTCGAGTTTTAAAAGGCAACTTGCATACAAGTTTGACTAGTTACATTGAAATTTTGGTTTGCCAAAAAGTTTCCGAAATCGATTTTGGATCAAACTTTTCATTATTTTGGGGGCTTAAAAATGATGGTTTGGTTGGTCTCTGAAAAAATGATTTGTCAAAGTCGAGTTTTAAAAGGCAACTTGCATACAAGTTTGACTAGTAACAATGAAATTTTGGTTTGCCAAAAAGATTCCGAAATCGATTTTGGATTTCACTTTTCATTATTTTGAGGGCTCAAAAATGATGGTTTGGTTGGTCTCTGAAAAAATGATTTATCAAAGTCGAGTTTTAAAAGGCAACTTGCATACAAGTTTGACTAGTGACAATGAAATTTTGGTTTGCCAAAAAGTTTCCGAAATTGATTTTGGATTTCACTTTTCATTATTTTGGGGGCTTAAAAATGATGTTTTGGTTGGTCTCTGAAAAAATGATTTGTCAAAGTCGAGTTTCAAAAGGCAACTTGCATACAAGTTTGACTAGTGACAATGAAATTTTGGTTTGCCAAAAAGTTTCTGAAATCGATTTTGGAACGAACTTTTCATTATTTTGGGGGCTTAAAAATGATGGTTTGGTTGGTCTCTGAAAAAATGATTTGTCAAAGTCGAGTTTTAAAAGGCAACTTGCATACAAGTTTGACTAGTAACAATGAAATTTTGGTTTGCCAAAAAGATTCCGAAATCGATTTTGGATTTCACTTTTCATTATTTTGGGGGCTCAAAAATGATGGTTTGGTTGGTCTCTGAAAAAATGATTTATCAAAGTCGAGTTTTAAAAGGCAACTTGCATACAAGTTTGACTAGTGACAATGAAATTTTGGTTTGCCAAAAAGTTTCCGAAATTGATTTTGGATTTCACTTTTCATTATTTTGGGGGCTTAAAAATGATGTTTTGGTTGGTCTCTGAAAACATGATTTGTCAAAGTCGAGTTTTAAAAGGCAACTTGCATACAAGTTTGACTAGTGACAATGAAATTTTGGATTGCCAAAAAGTTTCCGAAATCGATTTTGGATTTCACTTTTCATTATTTTGGGGGCTCAAAAATGATGGTTTGGTTGGTCTCTGAAAAAATGATTTATCAAAGTCGAGTTTTAAAAGGCAACTTGCATACAAGTTTGACTAGTAACAATGAAATTTTGGTTTGCCAAAAAGTTTCCGAAATCGATTTTGGATCGAACTTTTCATTATTTTGGGGGCTCAAAAATGATGGTTTGGTTGGTCTCTGAAAAAATGATTTGTCAAAGTCGAGTTTTAAAAGGCAACTTGTATACAAGTTTGACTAGTGACAATGAAATTTTGGTTTGCCAAAAAGTTTCTGAAATCGATTTTGGATCGAACTTTTCATTATTTTGGGGGCTTAAAAATGATGTTTTGGTTGGTCTCTGAAAAAATGATTTGTCAAAGTCGAGTTTTAAAAGGCAACTTGCATACAAGTTTGACTAGTGACAATGAAATTTTGGTTTGCATAATAGTTTCTGAAATCGATCTTGGAATGCACTTTTCATTATTTTGGGGGCTCAAAAATGATGTTTTGGTTGGTCTCTGAAAACATGATTTGTCAAAGTCGAGTTTTAAAAGGCAACTTGCATACAAGTTTGACTAGTGACAATGAAATTTTGGATTGCCAAAAAGTTTCCGAAATCGATTTTGGATTTCACTTTTCATTATTTTGGGGGCTCAAAAATGATGTTTTGGTTGGTCTCTGAAAAAATGATTTGTCAAAGTCGAGTTTTAAAAGGCAACTTGCATACAAGTTTGACTAGTTACATTGAAATTTTGGTTTGCCAAAAAGTTTCCGAAATCGATTTTGGATCGAACTTTTCATTATTTTGGGGGCTCAAAAATGATGGTTTGGTTGGTCTCTGAAAAAATGATTTGTCAAAGTCGAGTTTCAAAAGGCAACTTGCATACAAGTTTGACTAGTGACAATGAAATTTTGGTTTGCCAAAAAGTTTCTGAAATCGATTTTGGATCGAACTTTTCATTATTTTGGGGGCTTAAAAATGATGGTTTGGTTGGTCTCTGAAAAAATGATTTGTCAAAGTCGAGTTTTAAAAGGCAACTTGCATACAAGTTTGACTAGTAACAATGAAATTTTGGTTTGCCAAAAAGATTCCGAAATCGATTTTGGATTTCACTTTTCATTATTTTGGGGGCTCAAAAATGATGGTTTGGTTGGTCTCTGAAAAAATGATTTATCAAAGTCGAGTTTTAAAAGGCAACTTGCATACAAGTTTGACTAGTGACAATGAAATTTTGGTTTGCCAAAAAGTTTCCGAAATTGATTTTGGATTTCACTTTTCATTATTTTGGGGGCTTAAAAATGATGTTTTGGTTGGTCTCTGAAAACATGATTTGTCAAAGTCGAGTTTTAAAAGGCAACTTGCATACAAGTTTGACTAGTGACAATGAAATTTTGGATTGCCAAAAAGTTTCCGAAATCGATTTTGGATTTCACTTTTCATTATTTTGGGGGCTCAAAAATGATGTTTTGGTTGGTCTCTGAAAAAATGATTTGTCAAAGTCGAGTTTTAAAAGGCAACTTGCATACAAGTTTGACTAGTGACAATGAAATTTTGGATTGCCAAAAAGTTTCCGAAATCGATCGTGGATTGCACTCCTCATTATTTTGGGGGCTCAAAAATGATGTTTTGGTTGGTCTCTGAAAAAATGATTTGTCAAAGTCGAGTTTTAAAAGGCAACTTACATACAAGTTTGACTAGTGACAATGATATTTTGGTTTGCCAAAAAGTTTCCGAAATTGATTTTGGATTTCACTTTTCGTTATTTTGGGGGCTCAAAAATGATGGTTTGGTTGGTCTCTGAAAAAATGATTTGTCAAAGTCGAGTTTTAAAAGGCAACTTGCATACAAGTTTGACTAGTGACAATGAAATTTTGGTTTGCCAAAAAGTTTCCGAAATCGATTTTGGATTTCACTTTTCATTATTTTGGGGGCTCAAAAATAATGTTTTGGTTGGTCTCTGAAAAAATGATTTGTCAAAGTCGAGTTTTAAAAGGCAACTTGCATACAAGTTTGACTAGTTACATTGAAATTTTGGTTTGCCAAAAAGTTTCCGAAATCGATTTTGGATGGAACTTTTCATTATTTTGGGGGCTCAAAAATGATGGTTTGGTTGGTCTCTGAAAAAATGATTTGTCAAAGTCGAGTTTCAAAAGGCAACTTGCATACAAGTTTGACTAGTGAGAATGAAATTTTGGTTTGCCAAAAAGTTTCTGAAATCGATTTTGGATCGAAATTTTCATTATTTTGGGGGCTCAAAAATGATGTTTTGGTTGGTCTCTGAAAAAATGATTTGTCAAAGTCGAGTTTTAAAAGGCAACTTGCATACAAGTTTGACTAGTGACAATGAAATTTTGGTTTGCATAATAGTTTCTGAAATCGATCTTGGAATGCACTTTTCATTATTTTGGGGGCTCAAAAATGATGTTTTGGTTGGTCTCTGAAAACATGATTTGTCAAAGTCGAGTTTTAAAAGGCAACTTGCATACAAGTTTGACTAGTGACAATGAAATTTTGGATTGCCAAAAAGTTTCCGAAATCGATTTTGGATTTCACTTTTCATTATTTTGGGGGCTCAAAAATGATGGTTTGGTTGGTCTCTGAAAAAATGATTTGTCAAAGTCGAGTTTTAAAAGGCAACTTGCATACAAGTTTGACTAGTGACAATGAAATTTTGGTTTGCCACAAAGTTTCCGAAATCGATTTTGGATTTCACTTTTCATTATTTTGGGGGCTCAAAAATGATGTTTTGGTTGGTCTCTGAAAAAATGATTTGTCAAAGTCGAGTTTGAAAAGGCAACTTGCATACAAGTTTGACTAGTGACAATGAAATTTTGGATTGCCAAAAAGTTTCCGAAATCGATCGTGGATTGCACTCCTCATTATTTTGGGGGCTCAAAAATGATGTTTTGGTTGGTCTCTGAAAAAATGATTTGTCAAAGTCGAGTTTTAAAAGGCAACTTACATACAAGTTTGACTAGTGACAATGATATTTTGGTTTGCCAAAAAGTTTCCGAAATCGATTTTGGATTTCATTTTTTATTATTTTGGGGGCTCAAAAATAATGTTTTGGTTGGTCTCTGAAAAAATGATTTGTCAAAGTCGAGTTTTAAAAGGCAACTTGCATACAAGTTTGACTAGTTACATTGAAATTTTGGTTTGCCAAAAAGTTTCCGAAATCGATTTTGGATGGAACTTTTCATTATTTTGGGGGCTCAAAAATGATGGTTTGGTTGGTCTCTGAAAAAATGATTTGTCAAAGTCGAGTTTCAAAAGGCAACTTGCATACAAGTTTGACTAGTGACAATGAAATTTTGGTTTGCCAAAAAGTTTCTGAAATCGATTTTGGATCGAACTTTTCATTATTTTGGGGGCTCAAAAATGATGTTTTGGTTGGTCTCTGAAAAAATGATTTGTCAAAGTCGAGTTTTAAAAGGCAACTTGCATACAAGTTTGACTAGTGACAATGAAATTTTGGTTTGCATTATAGTTTCTGAAATCGATCTTGGAATGCACTTTTCATTATTTTGGGGGCTCAAAAATGATGTTTTGGTTGGTCTCTGAAAACATGATTTGTCAAAGTCGAGTTTTAAAAGGCAACTTGCATACAAGTTTGACTAGTGACAATGAAATTTTGGATTGCCAAAAAGTTTCCGAAATCGATTTTGGATTTCACTTTTCATTATTTTGGGGGCTCAAAAATGATGTTTTGGTTGGTCTCTGAAAAAATGATTTGTCAAAGTCGAGTATTAAAAGGCAACTTGCATACAAGTTTGACTAGTGACAATGAAATTTTGGTTTGCCAAAAAGTTTCCGAAATCGATTTTGGATTTCACTTTTCATTATTTTGGGGGCTCAAAAATGATGTTTTGGTTGGTCTCTGAAAAAATGATTTGTCAAAGTCGAGTTTTAAAAGGCAACTTGCATACAAGTTTGACCAGTGACAATGAAATTTTGGTTTGCCAAAAAGTTTCCGAAATCGATTTTGGATCGAACTTTTCATTATTTTGGGGGCTTAAAAATGATGTTTTGGTTGGTCTCTGAAAAAATGATTTGTCAAAGTCGAGTTTTAAAAGGCAACTTGCATACAAGTTTGACTAGTGACAATGAAATTTTGGTTTGCCAAAAAGTTTCCGAAATCGATTTTGGATTTCACTATTAATTATTTTGGGGGCTTAAAATGATGTTTTGGTTGGTCTCTGAAAAAATGATTTGTCAAAGTCGAGTTTTAAAAGGCAACTTGCGTACAAGTTTGACTAGTGACAATGAAATTTTGGTTTGCCAAAAAGTTTCCGAAATCGATTTTGGATTTCACTTTTCATTATTTTCGGGGCTTAAAAATAATGTTTTGGTTGGTCTCTGAAAAAATGATTTGTCGAAGTCGAGTTTTAAAAGGCAACTTGCATACAAGTTTGACTAGTGACAATGAAATTTTGGTTTGCCAAAAAGTTTCCGAAATCGATTTTGGATTTCACTTTTCATTATTTTGGGGGCTTAAAAATAATGTTTTGGTTGGTCTCTGAAAAAATGATTTTTCAAAGTCGAGTTTTAAAAGGCAACTTGCATACAAGTTTGACCAGTGACAATGAAATTTTGGTTTGCCAAAAAGTTTCCGAAATCGATTTTGGATCGAACTTTTCATTAGTTTGGGGGCTTAAAAATGATGTTTTGGTTGGTCTCTGAAAAAATGATTTGTCAAAGTCGAGTTTTAAAAGACAACTTGCATACAAGTTTGACTAGTGACAATGAAATTTTGGTTTGCCAAAAAGTTTCCGAAATCGATTTTGGATTTCACTATTAATTATTTTGGGGGCTTAAAAATGATGTTTTGGTTGGTCTCTGAAAAAATGATTTGTCAAAGTCGAGTTTTAAAAGGCAACTTGCATACAAGTTTGACTAGTGACAATGAAATTTTGGTTTGCCAAAAAGTTTCCGAAATCGATTTTGGATTTCACTTTTCATTATTTTGGGGGCTTAAAAATAATGTTTTGGTTGGTCTCTGAAAAAATGATTTGTCAAAGTCGAGTTTTAAAAGGCAACTTGCATACAAGTTTGACTAGTGACAATGAAATTTTGGTTTGCCAAAAAGTTTCCGAAATCGATTTTGGATTTCAATTTTCATTATTTTGGGGGCTTAAAAATGATGGTTTGGTTGGTCTCTGAAAAAATGATTTGTCAAAGTCGAGTTTTAAAAGGCAGCTTGCTTACAAGTTTGACTAGTGACAATGAAATTTTGGTTTGCCAAAAAGTTTCCGAAATCGATTTTGGATTTCACTTTTCATTATTTTGGGGGCTCAAAAATGATGGTTTTGTTGGTCTCTGAAAAAATGATTTGTCAAAGTCGAGTTTCAAAAGGCAACTTGCATACAAGTTTGACTAGTGACAATGAAATTTTGGTTTGCCAAAAAGTTTCCGAAATCGATTTTGGATCGAACTTTTCATTATTTTGGGGGCTTAAAAATGATGTTTTGGTTGGTCTCTGAAAAACTGATTTGTCACAGTCGAGTTTTAAAAGGCAACTTGCATACAAGTTTTACTAGTAACAATGAAATTATGGTTTGCAGAAAAGTTTCAGAAATCGATCTTGGATGGCACTTTTCATTATTTTGGGGGCTCAAAAATGATGGTTTGGTTGGTCTCTGAAAAAATGATTTGTCAAAGTCGAGTTTTAAAAGGCAACTTGCATACAAGTTTGACTAGTGACAATGAAATTTTGGATTGCCAAAAAGTTTCCGAAATCGATTTTGGATTTTACTTTTCATTATTTTGGGGGCTCAAAAATGATGTTTTGGTTGGTCTCTGAAAATATGATTTGTCAAAGTCGAGTTTAAAAAGGCAACTTGCATACAAGTTTGACTAGTGACAATGAAATTCTGGTTTGCCAAAAAGTTTCCGAAATCGATTTTGGATCGAACTTTTCATTATTTTGGGGGCTTAAAAATGATGTTTTGGTTGGTCTCTGAAAAACTGATTTGTCACAGTCGAGTTTTAAAAGGCAACTTGCATACAAGTTTTACTAGTAACAATGAAATTATGGTTTGCAGAAAAGTTTCAGAAATCGATCTTAGATGGCACTTTTCATTATTTTGGGGACTCAAAAATGATGGTTTGGTTGTCCTTTAAAAAATGATTTGTCACAGTCGAGTTTTAAAAGGCAACTTGCATACAAGTTTTACTAGTAACAATGAAATTTTGGATTGCCAAAAAGTTTCCGAAATCGATTTTGGATTTCAATTTTCATTATTTTGGGGGCTCAAAAATGATGGTTTGGTTGGTCTCTGAAAAAATGATTTGTCAAAGTCGAGTTTAAAAAGGCAACTTGCATACAAGTTTGACTAGTGACAATGAAATTTTGGATTGCCAAAAAGTTTCCGAAATCGATTTTGGATTTTACTTTTCATTATTTTGGGGGCTCAAAAATGATGTTTTGGTTGGTCTCTGAAAATATGATTTGTCAAAGTCGAGTTTTAAAAGGCAACTTGCATACAAGTTTGACTAGTGACAATGAAATTTTGGTTTGCCAAAAAGTTTCCGAAATCGATTTTGGATCGAACTTGTCATTATTTTGGGGGCTTAAAATGATGTTTTGGTTGGTCTCTGAAAAAATGATTTGTCAAAGTCGAGTTTTAAAAGGCAACTTGCATACAAGTTTGACCAGTGACAATGAAATTTTGGTTTGCCAAAAAGTTTCCGAAATCGATTTTGGATCGAACTTTTCATTATTTTGGGGGCTTAAAAATGATGTTTTGGTTGGTCTCTGAAAAAATGATTTGTCAAAGTCGAGTTTTAAAAGGCAACTTGCATACAAGTTTGACTAGTGACAATGAAATTTTGGTTTGCCAAAAAGTTTCCGAAATCGATTTTGGATTTCACTTTTCATTATTTTGGGGGCTTAAAAATGATGGTTTGGTTGGTCTCTGAAAAAATGATTTGTCAAAGTCGAGTTTTAAAAGGCAGCTTGCTTACAAGTTTGACTAGTGACAATGAAATTTTGGTTTGCCAAAAAGTTTCCGAAATCGATTTTGGATTTCACTTTTCATTATTTTGGGGGCTCAAAAATGATGGTTTTGTTGGTCTCTGAAAAAATGATTTGTCAAAGTCGAGTTTCAAAAGGCAACTTGCATACAAGTTTGACTAGTGACAATGAAATTTTGGTTTGCCAAAAAGTTTCCGAAATCGATTTTGGATCGAACTTTTCATTATTTTGGGGGTTTAAAAATGATGTGTTGGTTGGTCTCTGAAAAACTGATTTGTCAAAGTCGAGTTTCAAAAGGCAACTTGCATACAAGTTTGACTAGTGACAATGAAATTTTGGATTGCCAAAAAGTTTCCGAAATCGATTTTGGATTTTACTTTTCATTATTTTGGGGGCTCAAAAATGATGTTTTGGTTGGTCTCTGAAAATATGATTTGTCAAAGTCGAGTTTAAAAAGGCAACTTGCATACAAGTTTGACTAGTGACAATGAAATTCTGGTTTGCCAAAAAGTTTCCGAAATCGATTTTGGATCGAACTTTTCATTATTTTGGGGGCTTAAAAATGATGTTTTGGTTGGTCTCTGAAAAACTGATTTGTCACAGTCGAGTTTTAAAAGGCAACTTGCATACAAGTTTTACTAGTAACAATGAAATTATGGTTTGCAGAAAAGTTTCAGAAATCGATCTTGGATGGCACTTTTCATTATTTTGGGGGCTCAAAAATGATGGTTTGGTTGGTCTCTGAAAAAATGATTTGTCACAGTCGAGTTTTAAAAGGCAACTTGCATACAAGTTTTACTAGTGACAATGAAATTTTGGATTGCCAAAAAGTTTCCGAAATCGATTTTGGATTTCAATTTTCATTATTTTGGGGGCTCAAAAATGATGGTTTGGTTGGTCTCTGAAAAAATGATTTGTCAAAGTCGAGTTTAAAAAGGCAACTTGCATACAAGTTTGACTAGTGACAATGAAATTTTGGATTGCCAAAAAGTTTCCGAAATCGATTTTGGATTTTACTTTTCATTATTTTGGGGGCTCAAAAATGATGTTTTGGTTGGTCTCTGAAAATATGATTTGTCAAAGTCGAGTTTTAAAAGGCAACTTGCATACAAGTTTGACTAGTGACAATGAAATTTTGGTTTGCCAAAAAGTTTCCGAAATCGATTTTGGATCGAACTTGTCATTATTTTGGGGGCTTAAAAATGATGTTTTGGTTGGTCTCTGAAAAAATGATTTGTCAAAGTCGAGTTTTAAAAGGCAACTTGCATACAAGTTTGACCAGTGACAATGAAATTTTGGTTTGCCAAAAAGTTTCCGAAATCGATTTTGGATCGAACTTTTCATTATTTTGGGGGCTTAAAAATGATGTTTTGGTTGGTCTCTGAAAAAATGATTTGTCAAAGTCGAGTTTTAAAAGGCAACTTGCATACAAGTTTGACTAGTGACAATGAAATTTTGGTTTGCCAAAAAGTTTCCGAAATCGATTTTGGATTTCACTTTTCATTATTTTGGGGGCTCAAAAATGATGTTTTGGTTGGTCTCTGAAAAAATGATTTGTCAAAGTCGAGTTTTAAAAGGCAACTTGCATACAAGTTTGACCAGTGACAATGAAATTTTGGTTTGCCAAAAAGTTTCCGAAATCGATTTTGGATCGAACTTTTCATTATTTTGGGGGCTTAAAAATGATGTTTTGGTTGGTCTCTGAAAAAATGATTTGTCAAAGTCGAGTTTTAAAAGGCAACTTGCATACAAGTTTGACTAGTGACAATGAAATTTTGGTTTGCCAAAAAGTTTCCGAAATCGATTTTGGATTTCACTATTAATTATTTTGGGGGCTTAAAATGATGTTTTGGTTGGTCTCTGAAAAAATGATTTGTCAAAGTCGAGTTTTAAAAGGCAACTTGCATACAAGTTTGACTAGTGACAATGAAATTTTGGTTTGCCAAAAAGTTTCCGAAATCGATTTTGGATCGAACTTTTCATTATTTTGGGGGCTTAAAAATGATGTTTTGGTTGGTCTCTGAAAAACTGATTTGTCACAGTCGAGTTTTAAAAGGCAACTTGCATACAAGTTTGACTAGTGACAATGAAATTTTGGTTTGCCAAAAAGTTTCCGAAATCGATTTTGGATTTCACTTTTCATTATTTTGGGGGCTCAAAAATGATGTTTTGGTTGGTCTCTGAAAAAATGATTTGTCAAAGTCGAGTTTTAAAAGGCAACTTGCATACAAGTTTGACTAGTGACAATGAAATTTTGGTTTGCCAAAAAGTTTCCGAAATCGATTTTGGATTTCACTTTTCATTATTTTGGGGGCTCAAAAATGATGTTTTGGTTGGTCTCTGAAAAAATGATTTGTCAAAGTCGAGTATTAAAAGGCAACTTGCATACAAGTTTGACTAGTGACAATGAAATTTTGGTTTGCCAAAAAGTTTCCGAAATCGATTTTGGATTTCACTTTTCATTATTTTGGGGGCTCAAAAATGATGTTTTGGTTGGTCTCTGAAAAAATGATTTGTCAAAGTCGAGTTTTAAAAGGCAACTTGCATACAAGTTTGACCAGTGACAATGAAATTTTGGTTTGCCAAAAAGTTTCCGAAATCGATTTTGGATCGAACTTTTCATTATTTTGGGGGCTTAAAAATGATGTTTTGGTTGGTCTCTGAAAAAATGATTTGTCAAAGTCGAGTTTTAAAAGGCAACTTGCATACAAGTTTGACTAGTGACAATGAAATTTTGGTTTGCCAAAAAGTTTCCGAAATCGATTTTGGATTTCACTATTAATTATTTTGGGGGCTTAAAATGATGTTTTGGTTGGTCTCTGAAAAAATGATTTGTCAAAGTCGAGTTTTAAAAGGCAACTTGCGTACAAGTTTGACTAGTGACAATGAAATTTTGGTTTGCCAAAAAGTTTCCGAAATCGATTTTGGATTTCACTTTTCATTATTTTCGGGGCTTAAAAATAATGTTTTGGTTGGTCTCTGAAAAAATGATTTGTCAAAGTCGAGTTTTAAAAGGCAACTTGCATACAAGTTTGACTAGTGACAATGAAATTTTGGTTTGCCAAAAAGTTTCCGAAATCGATTTTGGATTTCACTTTTCATTATTTTGGGGGCTTAAAAATAATGTTTTGGTTGGTCTCTGAAAAAATGATTTGTCAAAGTCGAGTTTTAAAAGGCAACTTGCAAACAAGTTTGACTAGTGACAATGAAATTTTGGTTTGCCAAAAAGTTTCCGAAATCGATTTTGGATTTCACTTTTCATTATTTTGGGGGCTTAAAAATGATGTTTTGGTTGGTCTCTGAAAAAATGATTTGTCAAAGTCGAGTTTTAAAAGGCAACTTGCATACAAGTTTGACCAGTGACAATGAAATTTTGGTTTGCCAAAAAGTTTCCGAAATCGATTTTGGATCGAACTTTTCATTAGTTTGGGGGCTTAAAAATGATGTTTTGGTTGGTCTCTGAAAAAATGATTTGTCAAAGTCGAGTTTTAAAAGACAACTTGCATACAAGTTTGACTAGTGACAATGAAATTTTGGTTTGCCAAAAAGTTTCCGAAATCGATTTTGGATTTCACTATTAATTATTTTGGGGGCTTAAAAATGATGTTTTGGTTGGTCTCTGAAAAAATGATTTGTCAAAGTCGAGTTTTAAAAGGCAACTTGCATACAAGTTGACTAGTGACAATGAAATTTTGGTTTGCCAAAAAGTTTCCGAAATCGATTTTGGATTTCACTTTTCATTATTTTGGGGGCTTAAAAATAATGTTTTGGTTGGTCTCTGAAAAAATGATTTGTCAAAGTCGAGTTTTAAAAGGCAACTTGCATACAAGTTTGACTAGTGACAATGAAATTTTGGTTTGCCAAAAAGTTTCCGAAATCGATTTTGGATTTCAATTTTCATTATTTTGGGGGCTTAAAAATGATGGTTTGGTTGGTCTCTGAAAAAATGATTTGTCAAAGTCGAGTTTTAAAAGGCAGCTTGCTTACAAGTTTGACTAGTGACAATGAAATTTTGGTTTGCCAAAAAGTTTCCGAAATCGATTTTGGATTTCACTTTTCATTATTTTGGGGGCTCAAAAATGATGGTTTTGTTGGTCTCTGAAAAAATGATTTGTCAAAGTCGAGTTTCAAAAGGCAACTTGCATACAAGTTTGACTAGTGACAATGAAATTTTGGTTTGCCAAAAAGTTTCCGAAATCGATTTTGGATCGAACTTTTCATTATTTTGGGGGCTTAAAAATGATGTTTTGGTTGGTCTCTGAAAAACTGATTTGTCACAGTCGAGTTTTAAAAGGCAACTTGCATACAAGTTTTACTAGTAACAATGAAATTATGGTTTGCAGAAAAGTTTCAGAAATCGATCTTGGATGGCACTTTTCATTATTTTGGGGGCTCAAAAATGATGGTTTGGTTGGTCTCTGAAAAAATGATTTGTCAAAGTCGAGTTTTAAAAGGCAACTTGCATACAAGTTTGACTAGTGACAATGAAATTTTGGATTGCCAAAAAGTTTCCGAAATCGATTTTGGATTTTACTTTTCATTATTTTGGGGGCTCAAAAATGATGTTTTGGTTGGTCTCTGAAAATATGATTTGTCAAAGTCGAGTTTAAAAAGGCAACTTGCATACAAGTTTGACTAGTGACAATGAAATTCTGGTTTGCCAAAAAGTTTCCGAAATCGATTTTGGATCGAACTTTTCATTATTTTGGGGGCTTAAAAATGATGTTTTGGTTGGTCTCTGAAAAACTGATTTGTCACAGTCGAGTTTTAAAAGGCAACTTGCATACAAGTTTTACTAGTAACAATGAAATTATGGTTTGCAGAAAAGTTTCAGAAATCGATCTTAGATGGCACTTTTCATTATTTTGGGGGCTCAAAAATGATGGTTTGGTTGGTCTCTGAAAAAATGATTTGTCACAGTCGAGTTTTAAAAGGCAACTTGCATACAAGTTTTACTAGTAACAATGAAATTTTGGATTGCCAAAAAGTTTCCGAAATCGATTTTGGATTTCAATTTTCATTATTTTGGGGGCTCAAAAATGATGGTTTGGTTGGTCTCTGAAAAAATGATTTGTCAAAGTCGAGTTTAAAAAGGCAACTTGCATACAAGTTTGACTAGTGACAATGAAATTTTGGATTGCCAAAAAGTTTCCGAAATCGATTTTGGATTTTACTTTTCATTATTTTGGGGGCTCAAAAATGATGTTTTGGTTGGTCTCTGAAAATATGATTTGTCAAAGTCGAGTTTTAAAAGGCAACTTGCATACAAGTTTGACTAGTGACAATGAAATTTTGGTTTGCCAAAAAGTTTCCGAAATCGATTTTGGATCGAACTTGTCATTATTTTGGGGGCTTAAAATGATGTTTTGGTTGGTCTCTGAAAAAATGATTTGTCAAAGTCGAGTTTTAAAAGGCAACTTGCATACAAGTTTGACCAGTGACAATGAAATTTTGGTTTGCCAAAAAGTTTCCGAAATCGATTTTGGATCGAACTTTTCATTATTTTGGGGGCTTAAAAATGATGTTTTGGTTGGTCTCTGAAAAAATGATTTGTCAAAGTCGAGTTTTAAAAGGCAACTTGCATACAAGTTTGACTAGTGACAATGAAATTTTGGTTTGCCAAAAAGTTTCCGAAATCGATTTTGGATTTCACTTTTCATTATTTTGGGGGCTTAAAAATGATGGTTTGGTTGGTCTCTGAAAAAATGATTTGTCAAAGTCGAGTTTTAAAAGGCAGCTTGCTTACAAGTTTGACTAGTGACAATGAAATTTTGGTTTGCCAAAAAGTTTCCGAAATCGATTTTGGATTTCACTTTTCATTATTTTGGGGGCTCAAAAATGATGGTTTTGTTGGTCTCTGAAAAAATGATTTGTCAAAGTCGAGTTTCAAAAGGCAACTTGCATACAAGTTTGACTAGTGACAATGAAATTTTGGTTTGCCAAAAAGTTTCCGAAATCGATTTTGGATCGAACTTTTCATTATTTTGGGGGTTTAAAAATGATGTGTTGGTTGGTCTCTGAAAAACTGATTTGTCAAAGTCGAGTTTCAAAAGGCAACTTGCATACAAGTTTGACTAGTGACAATGAAATTTTGGATTGCCAAAAAGTTTCCGAAATCGATTTTGGATTTTACTTTTCATTAGTTTGGGGGCTCAAAAATGATGTTTTGGTTGGTCTCTGAAAATATGATTTGTCAAAGTCGAGTTTAAAAAGGCAACTTGCATACAAGTTTGACTAGTGACAATGAAATTCTGGTTTGCCAAAAAGTTTCCGAAATCGATTTTGGATCGAACTTTTCATTATTTTGGGGGCTTAAAAATGATGTTTTGGTTGGTCTCTGAAAAACTGATTTGTCACAGTCGAGTTTTAAAAGGCAACTTGCATACAAGTTTTACTAGTAACAATGAAATTATGGTTTGCAGAAAAGTTTCAGAAATCGATCTTGGATGGCACTTTTCATTATTTTGGGGGCTCAAAAATGATGGTTTGGTTGGTCTCTGAAAAAATGATTTGTCACAGTCGAGTTTTAAAAGGCAACTTGCATACAAGTTTTACTAGTGACAATGAAATTTTGGATTGCCAAAAAGTTTCCGAAATCGATTTTGGATTTCAATTTTCATTATTTTGGGGGCTCAAAAATGATGGTTTGGTTGGTCTCTGAAAAAATGATTTGTCAAAGTCGAGTTTAAAAAGGCAACTTGCATACAAGTTTGACTAGTGACAATGAAATTTTGGATTGCCAAAAAGTTTCCGAAATCGATTTTGGATTTTACTTTTCATTATTTTGGGGGCTCAAAAATGATGTTTTGGTTGGTCTCTGAAAATATGATTTGTCAAAGTCGAGTTTTAAAAGGCAACTTGCATACAAGTTTGACTAGTGACAATGAAATTTTGGTTTGCCAAAAAGTTTCCGAAATCGATTTTGGATCGAACTTGTCATTATTTTGGGGGCTTAAAAATGATGTTTTGGTTGGTCTCTGAAAAAATGATTTGTCAAAGTCGAGTTTTAAAAGGCAACTTGCATACAAGTTTGACCAGTGACAATGAAATTTTGGTTTGCCAAAAAGTTTCCGAAATCGATTTTGGATCGAACTTTTCATTATTTTGGGGGCTTAAAAATGATGTTTTGGTTGGTCTCTGAAAAAATGATTTGTCAAAGTCGAGTTTTAAAAGGCAACTTGCATACAAGTTTGACTAGTGACAATGAAATTTTGGTTTGCCAAAAAGTTTCCGAAATCGATTTTGGATTTCACTATTAATTATTTTGGGGGCTTAAAAATGATGTTTTGGTTGGTCTCTGAAAAAATGATTTGTCAAAGTCGAGTTTTAAAAGGCAACTTGCGTACAAGTTTGACTAGTGACAATGAAATTTTGGTTTGCCAAAAAGTTTCCGAAATCGATTTTGGATTTCACTTTTCATTATTTTGGGGGCTCAAAAATGATGGTTTTGTTGGTCTCTGAAAAAATGATTTGTCAAAGTCGAGTTTCAAAAGGCAACTTGCATACAAGTTTGACTAGTGACAATGAAATTTTGGTTTGCCAAAAAGTTTCCGAAATCGATTTTGGATCGAACTTTTCATTATTTTGGGGGCTCAAAAATGATGTTTTGGTTGGTCTCTGAAAAAATGATTTGTCAAAGTCGAATTTCAAAAGGCAACTTGCAAACAAGTTTGACTAGTGACAATGAAATTTTAGATTGCCAAAAAGGTTCCGAAATCGATTTTTGATTTTACTTTCCATTATTTTGGGGGCTCAAAAATGATGTTTTGATGGGTCTCTGAAAAAATGATTTGTCAAAGTCGAGTTTTAAAAGGCAACTTGCATACAAGTTTGACTAGTGATAATGAAATTTTGGTTTGCCAAAAAGTTTCCGAAATCGATTTTGGATTTTACTTTTCATTATTTTGGGGGCTTAAAAATGATGTTTTGGTTGGTCTCTGAAAAAATGATTTGTCAAAGTCGAGTTTTAAAAGGCAACTTGCATACAAGCTTGACCAGTGACAATGAAATTTTGGTTTGCCAAAAAGTTTCCGAAATCGATTTTGGATTTCACTTTTCATTATTTTGGGGGCTTAAAAATGATGTTTTGGTTGGTCTCTGAAAAAATGATTTGTCAAAGTCGAGTTTTAAAAGGCAACTTGCATACAAGTTTGACTAGTGACAATGAAATTTTGGATTGCCAAAAAGTTTCCGAAATCGATTTTGGATTTTACTTTCCATTATTTTGGGGGCTCAAAAATGATGTTTTGATGGGTCTCTGAAAAAATGATTTGTCAAAGTCGAGTTTTAAAAGGCAACTTGCATACAAATTTGACTAGTGACAATGAAATTTTAGATTGCCAAAAAGTTTCCGAAATCGATTTTTGATTTTACTTTCCATTATTTTGGGGGCTCAAAAATGATGTTTTGATGGGTCTCTGAAAAAATGATTTGTCAAAGTCGAGTTTTAAAAGGCAACTTGCATACAAGTTTGACTAGTGACAATGAAATTTTGGTTTGCCAAAAAGTTTCCGAAATCGATTTTGGATCGAACTTTTCATGATTTTGGGGGCTTAAAAATGATGTTTTGGTTGGTCTCTGAAAAAATGATTTGTCAAAGTCGAGTTTTAAAAGGCAACTTGCATACAAGTTTGACTAGTGACAATGAAATTTTGGTTTGCCAAAAAGTTTCCGAAATCGATTTTGGATTTTACTTTTCATTATTTTGGGGGCTTAAAAATGATGTTTTGGTTGGTCTCTGAAAAAATGATTTGTCAAAGACGAGTTTGAAAAGGCAACTTGCATACAAATTCGACTAGTGACAATGAAATTTTGGATTGCCAAAAAGTTTCCGAAATCGATTTTGGATTTTACTTTCCATTATTTTGGGGGCTCAAAAATGATGTTTTGATGGGTCTCTGAAAAAATGATTTGTCAAAGTCGAGTTTTAAAAGGCAACTTGCATACAAGTTTGACTAGTGACAATGACATTTTAGTTTGCCAAAAAGTTTCCGAAATCGATTTTGGATTTCACTTTTCATTATTTTGGGGGCTTAAAAATTATGTTTTGGTTGGTCTCTGAAAAAATGATTTGTCAAAGTCGAGTTTTAAAAGGCAACTTGCATACAAGTTTGACTAGTGACAATGAAATTTTGGTTTGCCAAAAAGTTTCCGAAATCGATTTTGGATTTCACTTTTCATTAGTTTGGGGGTTCAAAAATAATGTTTTGGTTGGTCTCTGAAAAAATGATTTGTCAAAGTCGAGTTTTAAAAGGCAACTTGCATACAAGTTTGACTAGTGACAATGAAATTTTGGATTGCCAAAAAGTTTCCGAAATCGATTGCGGATTTCACTTTTCATTATTTTGGGGGCTTAAAAATGATGTTTTGGTTGGTCTCTGAAAAAATGATTTGTCAAAGTCGAGTTTTAAAAGGCAACTTGCATACAAGTTTGACTAGTGACAATGAAATTTTGGTTTGCCAAAAAGTTTCCGAAATCGATTTTGGATTTCACTATTAATTATTTTGGGGGCTCAAAAATGATGTTTTGGTTGGTCTCTGAAAATATGATTTGTCAAAGTCGAGTTTTAAAAGGCAACTTGCATACAAGTTTGACTAGTGACAATGAAATTTTGGTTTGCCAAAAAGTTTCCGAAATCGATTTTGGATTTTACTTTTCATTAGTTTGGGGGTTCAAAAATAATGTTTTGGTTGGTCTCTGAAAAAATGAATTGTCAAAGTCGAGTTTTGAAAGGCAACTTGCATACAAGTTTGACTAGTGACAATGAAATTTTGGTTTGCCAAAAAGTTTCCGAAATCGATTTTGGATCGAACTTTTCATTATTTTGGGAGCTCAAAAATGATGTTTTGGTTGGTCTCTGAAAAAATGATTTGTCAAAGTCGAGTTTTAAAAGGCAACTTGCATACAAGTTTGACTAGTGACAATGACATTTTGGTTTGCCAAAAAGTTTCCGAAATCGATTTTGGATTTCACTTTTCATTATTTTGGGGGCTCAAAAATGATGGTTTGGTTGGTCTTAGAAAAAATGATTTGTCAAAGTCGAGTTTTAAAAGGCAACTTGCATACAAGTTTGACTAGTGACAATGAAATTTTGGTTTGCCAAAAAGTTTCCGAAATCGATTTTGGATTTCACTTTTCATTATTTTGGGGGCTCAAAAATGATGTTTTGGTTGGTCTCTGAAAAAATGATTTGTCAAAGTCGAGTTTTAAAAGGCAACTTGCATACAAGTTTGACTAGTGACAATGAAATTTTGGTTTGCCAAAAAGTTTCCGAAATCGATTTTGGATTTCACTTTTCATTATTTTGGATGCTTAAAAATGATTTTTTGGTGGGTCTCTGAAAAAAATGATTCGTCAAAGTCGAGTTTTAAAAGGCAACTTGCATACAAGTTTGACTAGTGACAATGAAATTTTGGTTTGCCAAAAAGTTTCCGAAATCGATTTTGGATTTCACTTTTCATTATTTTGGGGGCTTAACAATGATGTTTTGGTTGGTCTCTGAAAAAATGATTTGTCAAAGTCGAGTTTTAAAAGGCAACTTGCATACAAGTTTGACTAGTGACAATGAAATTTTGGTTTGCCAAAAAGTTTCCGAAATCGATTTTGGATTTCACTTTTCATTATTTTGGGGGCTTAAAAATGATATTTTGGTTGGTCTCTGAAAAAATGATTTGTCAAAGTCGAGTTTTAAAAGGCAACTTGCATACAAGTTTGACTAGTGACAATGAAATTTTGGTTTGCCAAAAAGTTTCCGAAATCGATTTTGGATTTCACTTTTCATTATTTTGGGGGCTTAAAAATGATGTTTTGGTTGGTCTCTGAAAAAATGATTTGTCAAAGTCGAGTTTTAAAAGGCAACTTGCATACAAGTTTGACTAGTAACAATGAAATTTTGGTTTGCCGAAAAGTTTCCGAAATCGATTTTGGATTTTACTTTTCATTATTTTGGGGGCTTAAAAATGATGTTTTGGTTGGTCTCTGAAAAAATGATTTGTCAAAGTCGAGTTTTAAAAGGCAACTTGCATACAAGTTTGACTAGTGACAATGACATTTTGGTTTGCCAAAAAGTTTCCGAAATCGATTTTAAATTTTACTTTTCATTATTTTGGGGGCTTAAAAATTATGTTTTGGTTGGTCTCTGAAAAAATGATTTGTCAAAGTCGAGTTTTAAAAGGCAACTTGCATACAAGTTTGACTAGTGACAATGACATTTTGGTTTGCCAAAAAGTTTCCGAAATCGATTTTGGATTTTACTTTTCATTATTTTAGGAGCTTAAAAATGATGTTTTGGTTGGTCTCTGAAAAAATGATTTGTCAAAGTCGAGTTTTAAAAGGCAACTTGCATACAAGTTTGACTAGTGACAATGACATTTTGGTTTGCCAAAAAGTTTCCGAAATCGATTTTGGATTTTACTTTTCATTATTTTGGGGGCTTAAAAAGAATGTTTTGGTTGGTCTCTGAAAAAATGATTTGTCAAAGTCGAGTTTTAAAAGGCAACTTGCATACAAGTTTGACTAGTGACAATGACATTTTGGTTTGCCAAAAAGTTTCCGAAATCGATTTTGGATTTCACTTTTCATTATTTTGGGGGCTTAAAAATGATGTTTTGGTTGGTCTCTGGAAAAATGATTTGTCAAAGTCGAGTTTTAAAAGGCAACTTGCATACAAGTTTGACTAGTGACAATGACATTTTGGTTTGCCAAAAAGTTTCCGAAATCGATTTTGGATTTCACTTTTCATTATTTTGGGGGCTTAAAAATGATGTTTTGGTTGGTCTCTGAAAAAATGATTTGTCAAAGTCGAGTTTTAAAAGGCAACTTGCATACAAGTTTGACTAGTGACAATGACATTTTGGTTTGCCAAAAAGTTTCCGAAATCGATTTTAAATTTTACTTTTCATTATTTTGGGGGCTTAAAAATGATGTTTTGGTTGGTCTCTGAAAAAATGATTTGTCAAAGTCGAGTTTTAAAAGGCAACTTGCATACAAGTTTGACTAGTGACAATGACATTTTGGTTTGCCAAAAAGTTTCCGAAATCGATTTTGGATTTTACTTTTCATTATTTTGGGAGCTTAAAAATTATGTTTTGGTTGGTCTCTGAAAAAATGATTTGTCAAAGTCGAGTTTTAAAAGGCAACTTGCATACAAGTTTGACTAGTGACAATGACATTTTGGTTTGCCAAAAAGTTTCCGAAATCGATTTTGGATTTTACTTTTCATTATTTTGGGGCTTAAAAATGATGTTTTGTTGGTCTCTGAAAAAATGATTTGTCAAAGTCGAGTTTTAAAAGGCAACTTGCATACAAGTTTGACTAGTGACAATGAAATTTTGGTTTGCCAAAAAGTTTCCGAAATCGATTTTGGATCGAACTTTTCATTATTTTGGGAGCTTAAAAATGATGTTTTGGTTGGTCTCTGAAAAAATGATTTGTCAAAGTCGAGTTTTAAAAGGCAACTTGCATACAAGTTTGACTAGTGACAATGACATTTTGGTTTGCCAAAAAGTTTCCGAAATCGATTTTGGATTTCACTTTTCATTATTTTGGGGGCTTAAAAATGATGTTTTGGGTGGTCTCTGAAAAAATGATTTGTCAAAGTCGAGTTTTAAAAGGCAACTTGCATACAAGTTTGACTAGTGACAATGACATTTTGGTTGGCCAAAAAGTTTCCGAAATCGATTTTGGATTTTACTTTTCATTATTTTGGCGGCTTAAAAATTATGTTTTGGTTGGTCTCTGAAAAAATGATTTGTCAAAGTCGAGTTTTAAAAGGCAACTTGCATACAAGTTTGACTAGTGACAATGACATTTTGGTTTGCCAAAAAGTTTCCGAAATCGATTTTGGATTTCACTTTTAATTATTTTGGGGGCTCAAAAATGATGTTTTGATTGGTCTCTGAAAAAATGATTTGTCAAAGTCGAGTTTTAAAAGGCAACTTGCATACAAGTTTGACTAGTGACAATGACATTTTGGTTTGCCAAAAAGTTTCCGAAATCGATTTTGGATTTCACTTTTCATTATTTTGGGGGCTCAAAAATTATGTTTTGGTTGGTCTCTGAAAAAATGATTTGTCAAAGTCTAGTTTGAAAAGGCAACTTGCATACAAGTTTGACTAGTAACAATGAAATTTTGGTTTGCCAAAAAGTTTCCGAAATCGATTTTGGATTTTACTTTTCATTATTTTGGGGGCTTAAAAATTATGTTTTGGTTGGTCTCTGAAAAAATGATTTGTCAAAGTCGAGTTTTAAAAGGCAACTTGCATACAAGTTTGACTAGTGACAATGACATTTTGGTTTGCCAAAAAGTTTCCGAAATCGATTTTGGATTTCACTTTTCATTATTTTGGGGGCTTAAAAATTATGTTTTGGTTGGTCTCTGAAAAAATGATTTGTCAAAGTCGAGTTTTAAAAGGCAACTTGCATACAAGTTTGACTAGTGACAATGAAATTTTGGTTTGCCAAAAAGTTTCCGAAATCGATTTTGGATTTCACTTTTCATTATTTTGGGGGCTTAAAAATTATGTTTTGGTTGGTCTCTGAAAAAATGATTTGTCAAAGTCGAGTTTTAAAAGGCAACTTGCATACAAGTTTGACTAGTGACAATGAAATTTTGGTTTGCCAAAAAGTTTCCGAAATCGATTTTGGATTTCACTTTTCATTATTTTGGGGGCTTAAAAATTATGTTTTGGTTGGTCTCTGAAAAAATGATTTGTCAAAGTCTAGTTTGAAAAGGCAACTTGCATACAAGTTTGACTAGTAACAATGAAATTTTGGTTTGCCAAAAAGTTTCCGAAATCGATTTTGGATTTTACTTTTCATTATTTTGGGGGCTTAAAAATGATGTTTTGGTTGGTCTCTGAAAAAATGATTTGTCAAAGTCGAGTTTTAAAAGGCAACTTGCATACAAGTTTGACTAGTAACAATGAAATTTTGGTTTGCCAAAAAGTTTCCGAAATCGATTTTGGATTTTACTTTTCATTATTTTGGGAGCTTAAAAATGATGTTTTGGTTGGTCTCTGAAAAAATGATTTGTCAAAGTCGAGTTTTAAAAGGCAACTTGCATACAAGTTTGACTAGTGACAATGACATTTTGGTTTGCCAAAAAGTTTCCGAAATCGATTTTGGATTTCACTTTTCATTATTTTGGGCGCTTAAAAATGATGTTTTGGTTGGTCTCTGAAAAAATGATTTGTCAAAGTCGAGTTTTAAAAGGCAACTTGCATACAAGTTTGACTAGTGACAATAAAATTTTGGTTTGCCAAAAAGTTTCCGAAATCGATTTTGGATTTCACTTTTCATTATTTTGGGGGCTCAAAAATGATGTTTTGGTTGGTCTCTGAAAAAAAGATTTGTCAAAGTCGAGTTTTAAAAGGCAACTTGCATACAAGTTTGACTAGTGACAATGAAATTTTGGATTGCCAAAAAGTTTCCGAAATCGATTTGGATTTTACTTTTCATTATTTTGGGAGCTTGAAAATGATGTTTTGGTTGGTCTCTGAAAAAATGATTTGTCAAAGTCGAGTTTAAAAGAGCAACTTGCATACAAGTTTGACTAGTGACAATGACATTTTGGTTTGCCAAAAAGTTTCCGAAATCGATTTTGGATTTTACTTTTCATTATTTTGAGAGCTTAAAAATGATGTTTTGGTTGGTCTCTGAAAAAATGATTTGTCAAAGTCGAGTTTTAAAAGGCAACTTGCATACAAGTTTGACTAGTGACAATGACATTTTGGTTTGCCAAAAGGTTTCCGAAATCGATTTGGATTTTACTTTTCATTATTTTGGGAGCTTGAAAATGATGTTTTGGTTGGTCTCTGAAAAAATGATTTGTCAAAGTCGAGTTTAAAAGAGCAACTTGCATACAAGTTTGACTAGTGACAATGACATTTTGGTTTGCCAAAAAGTTTCCGAAATCGATTTTGGATTTTACTTTTCATTATTTTGGGGGCTTAAAAATGATGTTTTGGTTGGTCTCTGAACAAATGATTTGTCAAAGTCGAGTTTTAAAAGGCAACTTGCATACAAGTTTGACTAGTGACAATGACATTTTGGTTTGCCAAAAAGTTTCCGAAATCGATTTTGGATTTCACTTTTCATTATTTTGGGGGCTTAAAAATTATGTTTTGGTTGGTCTCTGAAAAAATGATTTGTCAAAGTCGAGTTTTAAAAGGCAACTTGCATACAAGTTTGACTAGTGACAATGACATTTTGGTTTGCCAAAAAGTTTCCGAAATCGATTTTGGATTTCACTTTTCATTATTTTGGGGGCTTAAAAATTATGTTTTGGTTGGTCTCTGAAAAAATGATTTGTCAAAGTCTAGTTTGAAAAGGCAACTTGCATACAAGTTTGACTAGTGACAATGAAATTTTGGATTGCCAAAAAGTTTCCGAAATCGATTTTGGATTTTACTTTTCATTATTTTGGGAGCTTGAAAATGATGTTTTGGTTGGTCTCTGAAAAAATGATTTGTCAAAGTCGAGTTTAAAAGAGCAACTTGCATACAAGTTTGACTAGTGACAATGACATTTTGGTTTGCCAAAAAGTTTCCGAAATCGATTTTGGATTTTACTTTTCATTATTTTGAGAGCTTAAAAATGATGTTTTGGTTGGTCTCTAAAAAAATGATTTGTCAAAGTCGAGTTTTAAAAGGCAACTTGCATACAAGTTTGACTAGTGACAATGACATTTTGGTTTGCCAAAAAGTTTCCGAAATCGATTTTGGATTTCACTTTTCATTATTTTGGGGGCTTAAAAATTATGTTTTGGTTGGTCTCTGAAAAAATGATTTGTCAAAGTCGAGTTTTAAAAGGCAACTTGCATACAAGTTTGACTAGTGACAATGACATTTTGGTTTGCCAAAAAGTTTCCGAAATCGATTTTGGATTTCACTTTTCATTATTTTGGGGGCTTAAAAATTATGTTTTGGTTGGTCTCTGAAAAAATGATTTGTCAAAGTCTAGTTTGAAATGGCAACTTGCATACAAGTTTGACTAGTGACAATGAAATTTTGGATTGCCAAAAAGTTTCCGAAATCGATTTTGGATTTCATTTTTCATTATTTTGGTGGCTTAAAAATGATGGTTTGACTGGTCTCTGAAAACATGATTTGTCACAGTCGAGTTTGAAAGGGCAACTTGCATACAAGTTTGACCAGTGACAATGAAATTTTGGTTTGCCAAAAAGTTTCCGAAATCGATTTTGGATTTCACTTTTCATTGTTTTGGGGGCTTAAAAATGATGGTTTGGTTGGTCTCTGAAAAATGATTTGTCAAAGTCGAGTTTGAAAAGGCAACTTGCATACAAGTTTGACTAGTGACAATGAAATTTTGGTTTGCCAAAATGTTTCCGAAATCGATTTTGGATTTTATTTTTCATTATTTTGGGGGCTCAAAAATGATGTTTTGGTTGGTCTCTGAAAAAATGATTTGTCAAAGTCGAGTTTTAAAAGACAACTTGCATACAAGTTTGACTAGTTACATTGAAATTTTGGTTTGCCAAAAAGTTTCCGAAAACGATTTTGGATCGAACTTTTCATTATTTTGGGGGCTTAAAAATGATGGTTTGGTTGGTCTCTGAAAAAATGATTTGTCAAAGTTGAGTTTTAAAAGGCAACTTGCATACAAGTTTGACTAGTGACAATGAAATTTTGGTTTGCCAAAAAGTTTCCGAAATCGATTTTGGATCGAACTTTTCATTATTTTGGGGGCTTAAAAATGATGGTTTGGTTGGTCTCTGAAAAATGATTTGTCAAAGTCGAGTTTTAAAAGGCAACTTGCATACAAGTTTGACTAGTGACAATGAAATTTTGGTTTGCTAAAAAGTTTCCGAAATCGATTTTGGATTTCACTTTTCATTATTTTGGGGGCTCAAAAATGATGGTTTGGTTGGTCTCTGAAAAAATGATTTGTCAAAGTCGAGTTTTAAAAGGCAACTTGCATACAAGTTTGACTAGTGACAATGAAATTTTGGTTTGCCAAAAAGTTTCCGAAATCGATTTTGGATTTCACTTTTCATTATTTTGGGGGTTCAAAAATGATGTTTAGGTGGGTCTCTGAAAAAATGATTTGTCAAAGTCGAGTTTTAAAAGGCAACTTGCATCCAAATTTGACAAGTGACAATGAAATTTTGGTTTGCCAAAAAGTTTCCGAAATCGATTTTGGATTTCACTTTTCATTATTTTGGGGGCTCAAAAATGATGTTTTGGTTGGTCTCTGAAAAAATGATTTGTCAAAGTTGAGTTTTAAAAGGCAACTTGCATACAAGTTTGAATAGTGACAATGAAATTTTGGTTTGCCAAAAAGTTTCCGAAATCGATTTTGGATTTCACTTTTCATTGTTTTGGGGGCTTAAAAATGATGGTTTGGTTGGTCTCTGAAAAATGATTTGTCAAAGTCGAGTTTGAAAAGGCAACTTGCATACAAGTTTGACTAGTGACAATGAAATTTTGGTTTGCCAAAATGTTTCCGAAATCGATTTTGGATTTCATTTTTCATTATTTTGGGGGCTCAAAAATGATGTTTTGGTTGGTCTCTGAAAAAATGATTTGTCAAAGTCGAGTTTTAAAAGACAACTTGCATACAAGTTTGACTAGTTACATTAAAATTTTGGTTTGCCAAAAAGTTTCCGAAAACGATTTTGGATTTCACTTTTCATTATTTTGGAGGCTCAAAAATGATGTTTTGGTTAGTCTTTGAAAAAATGATTTGTCAAAGTCGAGTTTTAAAAGGCAACTTGCATACAAGTTTGACTAGTGACAATGAAATTTTGGTTTGCCAAAAAGTTTCCGAAATCGATTTTGGATTTCACTTTTCATTATTTTGGGGGCTCAAAAATGATGGTTTGGTTGGTCTCTGAAAAAATGATTTGTCAAAGTCGAGTTTTAAAAGGCAACTTGCATACAAGTTTGACTAGTGACAATGAAATTTTGGTTTGCCAAAAAGTTTCCGAAATCGATTTTGGATTTCACTTTTCATTATTTTGGGGGTTCAAAAATGATGTTTTGGTTGGTCTCTGAAGAAATGATTTGTCAAAGTCGAGTTTTAAAAGGCAACTTGCATACAAGTTTGACTAGTGACAATGAAATTTTGGTTTGCCAAAAAGTTTCCGAAATCGATTTTGGATTTCACTTTTCATTATTTTGGGGGCTTAAAAATGATGGTTTGGTTGGTCTCTAAAAAAATGATTTGTCAAAGTCGAGTTTTAAAAGGCAACTTGCATACAAGTTTGACTAGTAACAATGAAATTTTGGATTGCCAAAAAGTTTCCGAAATCGATTTTGGATTTCACTTTTCATTATTTTGGTGGCTTAAAAATGATGGTTTGGTTGGTCTCTGAAAAAATGATTTGTCAAAGTCGAGTTTTATAAGGCAACTTGCATACAAGTTAGACTAGTGACAATGAAATTTTGGTTTGCCAAAAAGTTTCCGAAATCGATTTTGGATTTCACTTTTCATTATTTTGGGGGCTTAAAAATGATGGTTTGGTTGGTCTCTAAAAAAATGATTTGTCAAAGTCGAGTTTTAAAAGGCAACTTGCATACAAGTTTGACTAGTAACAATGAAATTTTGGATTGCCAAAAAGTTTCCGAAATCGATTTTGGATTTCACTTTTCATTATTTTGGGGGCTCAAAAATGATGGTTTGGTTGGTCTCTGAAAAAATGATTTGTCAAAGTCGAGTTTTAAAAGGCAACTTGCATACAAGTTTGACTAGTGACAATGAAATTTTGGTTTGCCAAAAAGTTTCCGAAATCGATTTTGGATTTCACTTTTCATTATTTTCGGGGCTCAAAAATGATGTCTTGGTTGGTCTCTGAAAAAATGATTTGTCAAAGTCGAGTTTTAAAAGGCAACATGCATACAAGTTTGACTAGTGACAATGAAATTTTGGTTTGCCAAAAAGTTTCCGAAATCGATTTTGGATTGTACTTTTCATTATTTTGGGGGCTCAAAAATGATGTTTTGGTTGGTCACTGAAAAAATGATTTGTCAAAGTCGAGTTTTAAAAGGCAACTTGCATACAAGTTTGACTAGTTACAATGAAATTTTGGTTTGCCAAAAAGTTTCCGAAATCGATCTTGGATTGCATTTTTCATTATTTTCGGGGCTCAAAAATGATGTTTTGGTTGGTCTCTGAAAAAATGATTTGTCAAAGTCGAGTTTTAAAAGGCAACTTGCATACAAGTTCGACTAGTGACAATGAAATTTTGGTTTGCCAAAAAGTTTCCGAAATCGATTTTGGATTTCACTTTTCATTATTTTGGGGGCTTAAAAATGATGGTTTGGTTGGTCTCTGAAAAAATGATTTGTCAAAGTCGAGTTTTAAAAGGCAACTTGCATACAAGTTTGACTAGTGACAATGAAATTTTGGTTTGCCAAAAAGTTTCCGAAATCGATTTTGGATCGAACTTTTCATTATTTTGGGGGCTTAAAAATGATGTTTTGGTGGGTTTCTGAAAAAAAAGATTTGTCAAAGTCGAGTTTTAAAAAGCAACTTGCATACAAGTTTGACTAGTGACAATGAAATTTTGGTTTGCCAAAAAGTTTCCGAAATCGATTTTGGATTGCATTTTTCATTATTTTGGGGGCTTAAAAATGTTGTTTTTGTTGGTCTCTGAAAAAATGATTTGTCAAAGTCGAGTTTTAAAAGGCAACTTGCATACAAGTTTGACTAGTGACAATGAAATTTTGGTTTGCCAAAAAGTTTCCGAAATCGATTTTGTATTTAACTTTTCATTATTTTGGGGGCTTAAAAAGGATGGTATGGTTGGTCTCTGAAAAAATGATTTGTCAAAGTCGAGTTTTAAAAGGCAACTTGCATACAAGTTTGACTAGTGACAATGAAATTTTGGTTTGCCAAAAAGTTTCCGAAATCGATCTTGGATTTCACTTTTCATTATTTTGGGGGCTCAAAAATGATGTTTTGGTTGGTCTCTGAAAAAATGATTTGTCAAAGTCGAGTTTTAAAAGGCAACTTGCATACAAGTTTGACTAGTGACAATCAAATTTTGGTTTGCCAAAAAGTTTCCGAAATCGATTTTAGAATTCACTTTTCATTATTTTGGGGGCTTAAAAATGATGTTTTGGTTGGTCTCTGAAAAAATGATTTGTCACAGTCGAGTTTTAAAAGGCAACTTGCATACAAGTTTGACTAGTGACAATGAAATTTTGGTTTGCCAAAAAGTTTCCGAAATCGATTTTGGATTTCACTTTTCAATATTTTGGAGGCTCAAAAATGATGTTTTTGTTGGTCTTTGTTTGACTAGTGACAATGAAACTTTGGTTTGCCAAAAAGTTTCCGAAATCGATTTTGGATCGAACTTTTCATTATTTTGGGGCCTCAAAAATTATGTTTTGGTTGGTCTCTGAAAAAATGATTTGTCAAAGTCGAGTTTGAAAAGGCAACTTGCATACAAGTTTGACTAGTGACAATGAAATTTTGGTTTGCCAAAAAGTTTCCGAAATCGATTTTAGAATTCACTTTTCATTATTTTGGGGGCTTAAAAATGATGTTTTGGTTGGTCTCTGAAAAAATGATTTGTCACAGTCGAGTTTTAAAAGGCAACTTGCATACAAGTTTGACTAGTGACAATGAAATTTTGGTTTGCCAAAAAGTTTCCGAAATCGATTTTGGATTTCACTTTTCAATATTTTGGAGGCTCAAAAATGATGTTTTTGTTGGTCTTTGTTTGACTAGTGACAATGAAACTTTGGTTTGCCAAAAAGTTTCCGAAATCGATTTTGGATCGAACTTTTCATTATTTTGGGGGCTCAAAAATGATGTTTTGGTTGGTCTCTGAAAAAATGATTTGTCAAAGTCGAGTTTGAAAAGGCAACTTGCATACAAGTTTGACTAGTGACAATGAAATTTTGGTTTGCCAAAAAGTTTCCGAAATCGATTTTAGATTTCACTTTTCATTATTTTGGGGGCTTAAAAATGATGTTTTGGTTGGTCTCTGAAAAAATGATTTGTCACAGTCGAGTTTTAAAAGGCAACTTGCATACAAGTTTGACTAGTAACAATGAAATTTTGGTTTGCCAAAAAGTTTCCGAAATTGATTTTGGATTTCACTTTTCATTATTTTGGGGGCCTAAAAATGATGGTTTGGTTGGTCTCTGAAAAAATGATTTGTCAAAGTCGAGTTTTAAAAGGCAACTTGCATACAAGTTTGACTAGTGACAATGAAATTTTGGATTGCCAAAAAGTTTCCGAAATCGATTTTGGATTTCACTTTTCATTATTTTGGGGGCTTAAAAATGATGTTTTGGTTGGTCTCTGAAAAAATGATTTGTCAAAGTCGAGTTTGAAAAGGCAACTTGCATACAAGTTTGACTAGTGACAATGAAATTTTGGGTTGCCAAAAAGTTTCCGAAATTGATTTTGGATTTCACTTTTCATTATTTTGGGGGCTTAAAAATGATGTTTTGGTTGGTCTCTGAAAAAATGATTTGTCAAAGTCGAGTTTGAAAAGGCAACTTGCATACAAGTTTGACTAGTGACAATGAAATTTTGGTTTGCCAAAAAGTTTCCGAAATCGATTTTGGATTTCACTTTTCATTATTTTGGGGGCTTAAAAATGATGTTTTGGTTGGTCTCTGAAAAAATTATTTGTCAAAGTCGAGTTTTAAAAGGCAACTTGCATACAAGTTTGACTAGTGACAATGAAATTTTGGGTTGCCAAAAAGTTTCCGAAATTGATTTTGGATCGAACTTTTCATTATTTTGGGGGCTTAAAAATGATGTTTTGGTTGGTCTCTGAAAAAATGATTTGTCAAAGTCGAGTTTTAAAAGGCAACTTGCATACAAGTTTGACTAGTGACAATGAAATTTTGGTTTGCCAAAAAGTTTCCGAAATCGATTTTGGATCGAACTTTTCATTATTTTGGGGGCTTAAAAATGATGGTTTGGTTGGTCTCTGAAAAAATGATTTGTCAAAGTCGAGTTTTAAAAGGCAACTTGCATACAAGTTTGACTAGTGACAATGAAATTTTGGTTTGCCAAAAAGTTTCCGAAATCGATTTTGGATTTCACTTTTCATTATTTTGGGGTCTTAAAAATGATGTTTTGGTTGGTCTCTGAAAAAATGATTTGTCAAAGTCGAGTTTTAAAAGGCAACTTGCATACAAGTTTGACTAGTGACAATGAAATTTTGGTTTGCCAAAAAGTTTCCGAAATCGATTTTGGATTTCACTTTTCATTATTTTGGGGGCTCAAAAATGATGTTTTGGTTGGTCTCTGAAAAAATGATTTGTCAAAGTCGAGTTTTAAAAGGCAACTTGCATACAAGTTTGACTAGTGACAATGAAATTTTAGTTTGCCAAAAAGATTCCGATATCGATTTTCTATTTCACTTTTCATTATTTTGGGGGCTCAAAAATGATGTTTTGGTTGGTCTCTGAAAAAATGATTTGTCAAAGTCGAGTTTTAAAAGGCAACTTGCATACAAGTTTGACTAGTGACAATGAAATTTTGGTTTGCCAAAAAGTTTCCGAAATCGATTTTGGATTTCACTTTTCATTATTTTGGGAGCTTAAAAATGATGTTTTGGTTGGTCTCTGAAAAAATGATTTGTCAAAGTCGAGTTTTAAAAGGCAACTTGCATACAAGTTTGACTAGTGACAATGAAATTTTGGTTTGCCAAAAAGTTTCCGAAATCGATTTTGGATTTAACTTTTCATTATTTTGGGGGCTCAAAAATGATGTTTTGGTTGGTCTCTGAAAAAATGATTTGTCAAAGTCGAGTTTGAAAAGGCAACTTGCATACAAGTTTGACTAGTGACAATGAAATTTTGGATTGCCAAAAAATTTCCGAAATCGATTTTGGATCGAACTTTTCATTATTTTGGGGGCTTAAAAATGATGTTTTGGTTGGTCTCTGAAAAAATGATTTGTCAAAGTCGAGTTTTAAAAGGCAACTTGCATACAAGTTTGACTAGTGACAATGAAATTTTGGATTGCCAAAAAGTTTCCGAAATCGATTTTGGATTTCAATTTTCATTATTTTGGGGGCTCAAAAATGATGTTTTGGTTGGTCTCTGAAAAAATGATTTGTCAAAGTCGAGTTTTAAAAGGCAACTTGCATACAAGTTTGACTAGTGACAATGAAATTTTGGATTGCCAAAAAGTTTCCGAAATCGATTTTGGATCGAACTTTTCATTATTTTGGGGGCTTAAAAATGATGGTTTGGCTGGTCTCTGAAAAAATGATTTGTCAAAGCCGAGTTTTAAAAGGCAACTTGCATACAAGTTTGACTAGTGACAATAAAATTTTGGTTTGCCAAAAAGTTTCCGAAATCGATTTTGGATTTTACTTTTCATTATTTTGGGAGCTTAAAAATGATGTTTTGGTTGGTCTCTGAAAAAATGATTTGTCAAAGTCGAGTTTTAAAAGGCAACTTGCATACAAGTTTGACTAGTGACAATGAAATTTTGGATTGCCAAAAAAGTTTCCGAAATCGATTTTGGATTTCACTTTTCATTATTTTGGGGGCTTAAAAATGATGTTTTGGTTGGTCTCTGAAAAAATGATTTGTCAAAGTCGAGTTTTAAAAGGCAACTTGCATACAAGTTTGACTAGTGACAATGAAATTTTGGATTGCCAAAAAGTTTCCGAAATCGATTTTGGATTTCACTTTTCATTATTTTGGGGGCTTAAAAATGATGTTTTGGTTGGTCTCTGAAAAAATGATTTGTCAAAGTCGAGTTTTAAAAGGCAACTTGCATACAAGTTTGACTAGTGACAATGAAATTTTGGTTTGCCAAAAAGTTTCCGAAATCGATTTTGGATTTCACTTTTCATTATTTTGGGGGCTCAAAAATGATGTTATGGTTGGTCTCTGAAAAAAAGATTTGTCAAAGTCGAGTTTTAAAAGGCAACTTGCATACAAGTTTCACTAGTGACAATGAAATTTTGATTTGCCAAAAAGTTTCCGAAATCGATTTTGGATTTCACTTTTCATTATTTTGGGGGCTTAAAAATGATGTTTTGGTTGGTCTCTGAAAAAATGATTTGTCAAAGTCGAGTTTTAAAAGGCAACTTGCATACAAGTTTGACTAGTGACAATGAAATTTTGGTTTGCCAAAAAGTTTCCGAAATCGATTTTGGATTTCACTTTTCATTATTTTGGGAGCTTAAAAATGATGTTTTGGTTGGTCTCTGAAAAAATGATTTGTCAAAGTCGAGTTTTAAAAGGCAACTTGCATACAAGTTTGACTAGTGACAATGAAATTTTGGATTGCCAAAAAGTTTCCGAAATCGATTTTGGATTTCACTTTTCATTATTTTGGGGGCTTAAAAATGATGTTTTGGTTGGTCTCTGAAAAAATGATTTGTCAAAGTCGAGTTTTAAAAGGCAACTTGCATACAAGTTTCACTAGTGACAATGAAATTTTGATTTGCCAAAAAGTTTCCGAAATCGATTTTGGATTTCACTTTTCATTATTTTGGGGGCTTAAAAATGATGTTTTGGTTGGTCTCTGAAAAAATGATTTGTCAAAGTCGAGTTTTAAAAGGCAACTTGCATACAAGTTTGACTAGTGACAATAAAATTTTGGTTTGCCAAAAAGTTTCCGAAATCGATTTTGGATTTTACTTTTCATTATTTTGGGAGCTTAAAAATGATGTTTTGGTTGGTCTCTGAAAAAATGATTTGTCAAAGTCGAGTTTTAAAAGGCAACTTGCATACAAGTTTGACTAGTGACAATGAAATTTTGGATTGCCAAAAAGTTTCCGAAATCGATTTTGGATTTCACTTTTCATTATTTTGGGGGCTTAAAAATGATGTTTTGGTTGGTCTCTGAAAAAATGATTTGTCAAAGTCGAGTTTTAAAAGGCAACTTGCATACAAGTTTGACTAGTGACAATGAAATTTTGGATTGCCAAAAAGTTTCCGAAATCGATTTTGGATTTCACTTTTCATTATTTTGGGGGCTTAAAAATGATGTTTTGGTTGGTCTCTGAAAAAATGATTTGTCAAAGTCGAGTTTTAAAAGGCAACTTGCATACAAGTTTGACTAGTGGCAATGAAATTTTGGTTTGCCAAAAAGTTTCCGAAATCGATTTTGGATTTCACTTTTCATTATTTTGGGGGCTCAAAAATGATGTTTTGGTTGGTCTCTGAAAAAATGATTTGTCAAAGTCGAGTTTTAAAAGGCAACTTGCATACAAGTTTAACTAGTGCCAATAAAATTTTGGTTTGCCAAAAAGTTTCCGAAATCGATTTTGGATTTCACTTTTCATTATTTTGGGGGCTTAAAAATGATGTTTTGGTTGGTCTCTGAAAAAAATATTTGTCGAAGTCGGGTTTTAAAAGGCAACTTGAATACAAGTTTGACTAGTGACAATGAAATTTTGGTTTGCCAAAAAGTTTCCGAAATCGATTTTGGATTTCACTTTTCATTATTTTGGGGGCTTAAAAATGATGATTTGGTTGGTCTCTGAAAAAATGATTTGTCAAAGTCGAGTTTTAAAAGGCAACTTGCATACAAGTTTGACTAGTGACAATGAAATTTTGGTTTGCCAAAAAGTTTCCGAAATCGATTTTGGATTTCACTTTTCATTATTTTGGGGGCTCAAAAATGATGTTTTGGTTGGTCTCTGAAAAAAATATTTGTCGAAGTCGGGTTTTAAAAGGCAACTTGCATACAAGTTTGACTAGTGACAATGAAATTTTGGTTTGCCAAAAAGTTTCCGAAATCGATTTTGGATTTCACTTTTCATTATTTTGGGGGCTTAAAAATGATGTTTTGGTTGGTCTCTGAAAAAATGATTTGTCAAAGTCGAGTTTTAAAAGGCAACTTGCATACAAGTTTGACTAGTGACAATGAAATTTTGGTTTGCCAAAAAGTTTCCGAAATAGATTTTGGATTTCACTTTTCATTATTTTGGGGGCTCAAAAATGATGTTTTGGTTGGTCTCTGTAAAAATGATTTGTCAAAGTCGAGTTTTAAAAGGCAACTTGCATACAAGTTTGACTAGTGACAATGAAATTTTGGTTTGCCAAAAAGTTTACGAAATCGATTTTGGATTTCACTTTTCATTATTTTGGGGGCTCAAAAATGATGTTTTGGTTGTTCTTAAAAAAAATGATTTGTCAAAGTCGAGTTTTAAAAGGCAACTTGCATACAAGTTTGATTAGTGACAATGAAATTTTGGTTTGCCAAAAAGTTTACGAAATCGATTTTGGATTTCACTTTTCATTATTTTGGGGGCTCAAAAATGATGTTTTGGTTGTTCTTAAAAAAAATGATTTGCCAAAGTCGAGTTTTAAAAGGCAACTTGCATACAAGTTTGACTAGTGACAATGAAATTTTGGTTTGCCAAAAAGTTTCCGAAATCGATTTTGGATTTCACTTTTCATTATTTTGGGGGCTTAAAAATGATGTTTTGGTTGGTCTCTGAAAAAATGATTTGTCAAAGTCGAGTTTTAAAAGGCAACTTGCATACAAGTTTGACTAGTGACAATGAAATTTTGGTTTACCAAAAAGTTTCCGAAATCGATTTTGGATTTCACTTTTCATTATTTTGGGGGCTTAAAAATGATGTTTTGGTTGGTCTTAGAAAAACTGATTTGCCAAAGTCGAGTTTTAAAAGGCAACTTGCATACAAGTTTGACTAGTGACAATGAAATTTTGGTTTGCCAAAAAGTTTCCGAAATCGATTTTGGATTTCACTTTTCATTATTTTGGGGGCTCAAAAATGATGTTTTGGTTGGTCTCTGAAAAAAATATTTGTCGAAGTCGGGTTTTAAAAGGCAACTTGCATACAAGTTTGACTAGTGACAATGAAATTTTGGTTTGCCAAAAAGTTTCCGAAATCGATTTTGGATTTCACTTTTCATTATTTTGGGGGCTTAAAAATGATGTTTTGGTTGGTCTCTGAAAAAATGATTTGTCAAAGTCGAGTTTTAAAAGGCAACTTGCATACAAGTTTGACTAGTGACAATGAAATTTTGGTTTACCAAAAAGTTTCCGAAATCGATTTTGGATTTCACTTTTCATTATTTTGGGAGCTTACAAATGATGTTTTGGTTGGTCTCTGAAAAAATGATTTGTCAAAGTCGAGTTTTAAAAGGCAACTTGCATACAAGTTTGACTAGTGACAATGAAATTTTGGTTTGCCAAAAAGTTTCCGAAATCGATTTTGGATTTCACTTTTCATTATTTTGGGGGCTTAAAAATGATGTTTTGGTTGGTCTCTGAAAAAATGATTGGTCAAAGTCGAGTTTTAAAAGGCAACTTGCATACAAGTTTGACTAGTGACAATGAAATTTTGGTTTGCCAAAAAGTTTCCGAAATCGATTTTGGATTTCACTTTTCATTATTTTGGGGGCTCAAAAATGATGTTTTGGTTGGTCTCTGAAAAAAATATTTGTCGAAGTCGGGTTTTAAAAGGCAACTTGCATACAAGTTTGACTAGTGACAATGAAATTTTGGTTTGCCAAAAAGTTTCCGAAATCGATTTTGGATTTCACTTTTCATTATTTTGGGGGCTTAAAAATGATGTTTTGGTTGGTCTCTGAAAAAATGATTTGTCAAAGTCGAGTTTTAAAAGGCAACTTGCATACAAGTTTGACTAGTGACAATGAAATTTTGGTTTGCCAAAAAGTTTCCGAAATAGATTTTGGATTTCACTTTTCATTATTTTGGGGGCTCAAAAATGATGTTTTGGTTGGTCTCTGTAAAAATGATTTGTCAAAGTCGAGTTTTAAAAGGCAACTTGCATACAAGTTTGACTAGTGACAATGAAATTTTGGTTTGCCAAAAAGTTTACGAAATCGATTTTGGATTTCACTTTTCATTATTTTGGGGGCTCAAAAATGATGTTTTGGTTGTTCTTAAAAAAAATGATTTGCCAAAGTCGAGTTTTAAAAGGCAACTTGCATACAAGTTTGACTAGTGACAATGAAATTTTGGTTTGCCAAAAAATTTCCGAAATCGATTTTGGATTTCACTTTTCATTATTTTGGGGGCTTAAAAATGATGTTTTGGTTGGTCTCTGAAAAAATGATTTGTCAAAGTCGAGTTTTAAAAGGCAACTTGCATACAAGTTTGACTAGTGACAATGAAATTTTGGTTTACCAAAAAGTTTCCGAAATCGATTTTGGATTTCACTTTTCATTATTTTGGGGGCTTAAAAATGATGTTTTGGTTGGTCTCTGAAAAAAATATTTGTCGAAGTCGGGTTTTAAAAGGCAACTTGCATACAAGTTTGACTAGTGACAATGAAATTTTGGTTTGCCAAAAAGTTTACGAAATCGATTTTGGATTTCACTTTTCATTATTTTGGGGGCTCAAAAATGATGTTTTGGTTGTTCTTAAAAAAAATGATTTGCCAAAGTCGAGTTTTAAAAGGCAACTTGCATACAAGTTTGACTAGTGACAATGAAATTTTGGTTTACCAAAAAGTTTCCGAAATCGATTTTGGATTTCACTTTTCATTATTTTGGGGGCTTAAAAATGATGTTTTGGTTGGTCTTAGAAAAACTGATTTGCCAAAGTCGAGTTTTAAAAGGCAACTTGCATACAAGTTTGACTAGTGACAATGAAATTTTGGTTTGCCAAAAAGTTTCCGAAATCGATTTTGGATTTCACTTTTCATTATTTTGGGGGCTTAAAAATGATGTTTTGGTTGGTCTCTGAAAAAATGATTTGTCAAAGTCGAGTTTTAAAAGGCAACTTGCATACAAGTTTGACTAGTGACAATGAAATTTTGGTTTACCAAAAAGTTTCCGAAATCGATTTTGGATTTCACTTTTCATTATTTTGGGAGCTTACAAATGATGTTTTGGTTGGTCTCTGAAAAAATGATTTGTCAAAGTCGAGTTTTAAAAGGCAACTTGCATACAAGTTTGACTAGTGACAATGAAATTTTGGTTTACCAAAAAGTTTCCGAAATCGATTTTGGATTTCACTTTTCATTATTTTGGGGGCTTAAAAATGATGTTTTGGTTGGTCTTAGAAAAACTGATTTGCCAAAGTCGAGTTTTAAAAGGCAACTTGCATACAAGTTTGACTAGTGACAATGAAATTTTGGTTTGCCAAAAAGTTTCCGAAATCGATTTTGGATTTCACTTTTCATTATTTTGGGGGCTCAAAAATGATGTTTTGGTTGGTCTCTGAAAAAAATATTTGTCGAAGTCGGGTTTTAAAAGGCAACTTGCATACAAGTTTGACTAGTGACAATGAAATTTTGGTTTGCCAAAAAGTTTCCGAAATCGATTTTGGATTTCACTTTTCATTATTTTGGGGGCTTAAAAATGATGTTTTGGTTGGTCTCTGAAAAAATGATTTGTCAAAGTCGAGTTTTAAAAGGCAACTTGCATACAAGTTTGACTAGTGACAATGAAATTTTGGTTTACCAAAAAGTTTCCGAAATCGATTTTGGATTTCACTTTTCATTATTTTGGGAGCTTACAAATGATGTTTTGGTTGGTCTCTGAAAAAATGATTTGTCAAAGTCGAGTTTTAAAAGGCAACTTGCATACAAGTTTGACTAGTGACAATGAAATTTTGGTTTACCAAAAAGTTTCCGAAATCGATTTTGGATTTCACTTTTCATTATTTTGGGGGCTTAAAAATGATGTTTTGGTTGGTCTTAGAAAAACTGATTTGCCAAAGTCGAGTTTTAAAAGGCAACTTGCATACAAGTTTGACTAGTGACAATGAAATTTTGGTTTGCCAAAAAGTTTCCGAAATCGATTTTGGATTTCACTTTTCATTATTTTGGGGGCTCAAAAATGATGTTTTGGTTGGTCTCTGAAAAAAATATTTGTCGAAGTCGGGTTTTAAAAGGCAACTTGCATACAAGTTTGACTAGTGACAATGAAATTTTGGTTTGCCAAAAAGTTTCCGAAATCGATTTTGGATTTCACTTTTCATTATTTTGGGGGCTCAAAAATGATGTTTTGGTTGGTCTCTGAAAAAAATATTTGTCGAAGTCGGGTTTTAAAAGGCAACTTGCATACAAGTTTGACTAGTGACAATGAAATTTTGGTTTGCCAAAAAGTTTCCGAAATCGATTTTGGATTTCACTTTTCATTATTTTGGGGGCTTAAAAATGATGTTTTGGTTGGTCTCTGAAAAAATGATTTGTCAAAGTCGAGTTTTAAAAGGCAACTTGCATACAAGTTTGACTAGTGACAATGAAATTTTGGTTTACCAAAAAGTTTCCGAAATCGATTTTGGATTTCACTTTTCATTATTTTGGGAGCTTACAAATGATGTTTTGGTTGGTCTCTGAAAAAATGATTTGTCAAAGTCGAGTTTTAAAAGGCAACTTGCATACAAGTTTGACTAGTGACAATGAAATTTTGGTTTACCAAAAAGTTTCCGAAATCGATTTTGGATTTCACTTTTCATTATTTTGGGGGCTTAAAAATGATGTTTTGGTTGGTCTTAGAAAAACTGATTTGCCAAAGTCGAGTTTTAAAAGGCAACTTGCATACAAGTTTGACTAGTGACAATGAAATTTTGGTTTGCCAAAAAGTTTCCGAAATCGATTTTGGATTTCACTTTTCATTATTTTGGGGGCTCAAAAATGATGTTTTGGTTGGTCTCTGAAAAAAATATTTGTCGAAGTCGGGTTTTAAAAGGCAACTTGCATACAAGTTTGACTAGTGACAATGAAATTTTGGTTTGCCAAAAAGTTTCCGAAATCGATTTTGGATTTCACTTTTCATTATTTTGGGGGCTTAAAAATGATGTTTTGGTTGGTCTCTGAAAAAATGATTTGTCAAAGTCGAGTTTTAAAAGGCAACTTGCATACAAGTTTGACTAGTGACAATGAAATTTTGGTTTACCAAAAAGTTTCCGAAATCGATTTTGGATTTCACTTTTCATTATTTTGGGGGCTTAAAAATGATGTTTTGGTTGGTCTTAGAAAAACTGATTTGCCAAAGTCGAGTTTTAAAAGGCAACTTGCATACAAGTTTGACTAGTGACAATGAAATTTTGGTTTGCCAAAAAGTTTCCGAAATCGATTTTGGATTTCACTTTTCATTATTTTGGGGGCTTAAAAATGATGTTTTGGTTGGTCTCTGAAAAAATGATTTGTCAAAGTCGAGTTTTAAAAGGCAACTTGCATACAAGTTTGACTAGTGACAATGAAATTTTGGTTTACCAAAAAGTTTCCGAAATCGATTTTGGATTTCACTTTTCATTATTTTGGGGGCTTAAAAATGATGTTTTGGTTGGTCTTAGAAAAACTGATTTGCCAAAGTCGAGTTTTAAAAGGCAACTTGCATACAAGTTTGACTAGTGACAATGAAATTTTGGTTTGCCAAAAAGTTTCCGAAATCGATTTTGGATTTCACTTTTCATTATTTTGGGGGCTCAAAAATGATGTTTTGGTTGGTCTCTGAAAAAAATATTTGTCGAAGTCGAGTTTTAAAAGGCAACTTGCATACAAGTTTGACTAGTGACAATGAAATTTTGGATTGCCAAAAAGTTTCCGAAATCGATTTTGGATTTCACTTTTCATTATTTTGGGGGCTCAAAAATGATGTTTTGGTTGGTCTCTGAAAAAATGATTTGTCAAAGTCGAGTTTTAAAAGGCAACTTGCATACAAGTTTGACTAGTGACAATGAAATTTTGGATTGCCAAAAAGTTTCCGAAATCGATTTTGGATTTCACTTTTCATTATTTTGGGGGCTCAAAAATGATGTTTTGGTTGGTCTCTGAAAAAATGATTTGTCAAAGTCGAGTTTTAAAAGGCAACTTGCATACAAGTTTGACTAGTGACAATGAAATTTTGGTTTGCCAAAAAGTTTCCGAAATCGATTTTGGATTTCACTTTTCATTATTTTGGGGGCTCAAAAATGATGTTTTGGTTGGTCTCTGAAAAAATGATTTGTCAAAGTCGAGTTTTAAAAGGCAACTTGCATACAAGTTTGACTAGTGACAATGAAATTTTGGATTGCCAAAAAGTTTCCGAAATCGATTTTGGATTTCACTTTTCATTATTTTGGGGGCTCAAAAATGATGTTTTGGTTGGTCTCTGAAAAAATGATTTGTCAAAGTCGAGTTTTAAAAGGCAACTTGCATACAAGTTTGACTAGTGACAATGAAATTTTGGATTGCCAAAAAGTTTCCGAAATCGATTTTGGATTTCACTTTTCATTATTTTGGGGGCTCAAAAATGATGTTTTGGTTGGTCTCTGAAAAAATGATTTGTCAAAGTCGAGTATTAAAAGGCAACTTGCATACAAGTTTGACTAGTGACAATGAAATTTTGGATTGCCAAAAAGTTTCCGAAATCGATTTTGGATTTTACTTTTTATTATTTTGGGGGCTTAAAAATGATGTTTTGGTTGGTCTCTGAAAAAATGATTTGTCAAAGTCGAGTTTTAAAAGGCAACTTGCATACAAGTTTGACTAGTGACAATGAAATTTTGGTTTGCCAAAAAGTTTCCGAAATCGATTTTGGATTTCACTTTTCATTATTTTGGGAGCTTACAAATGATGTTTTGGTTGGTCTCTGAAAAAATGATTTGTCAAAGTCGAGTTTTAAAAGGCAACTTGCATACAAGTTTGACTAGTGACAATGAAATTTTGGTTTACCAAAAAGTTTCCGAAATCGATTTTGGATTTCACTTTTCATTATTTTGGGAGCTTACAAATGATGTTTTGGTTGGTCTCTGAAAAAATGATTTGTCAAAGTCGAGTTTTAAAAGGCAACTTGCATACAAGTTTGACTAGTGACAATGAAATTTTGGTTTACCAAAAAGTTTCCGAAATCGATTTTGGATTTCACTTTTCATTATTTTGGGGGCTTAAAAATGATGTTTTGGTTGGTCTTAGAAAAACTGATTTGCCAAAGTCGAGTTTTAAAAGGCAACTTGCATACAAGTTTGACTAGTGACAATGAAATTTTGGTTTGCCAAAAAGTTTCCGAAATCGATTTTGGATTTCACTTTTCATTATTTTGGGGGCTCAAAAATGATGTTTTGGTTGGTCTCTGAAAAAAATATTTGTCGAAGTCGGGTTTTAAAAGGCAACTTGCATACAAGTTTGACTAGTGACAATGAAATTTTGGTTTGCCAAAAAGTTTCCGAAATCGATTTTGGATTTCACTTTTCATTATTTTGGGGGCTCAAAAATGATGTTTTGGTTGGTCTCTGAAAAAAATATTTGTCGAAGTCGGGTTTTAAAAGGCAACTTGCATACAAGTTTGACTAGTGACAATGAAATTTTGGTTTGCCAAAAAGTTTCCGAAATCGATTTTGGATTTCACTTTTCATTATTTTGGGGGCTTAAAAATGATGTTTTGGTTGGTCTTAGAAAAACTGATTTGCCAAAGTCGAGTTTTAAAAGGCAACTTGCATACAAGTTTGACTAGTGACAATGAAATTTTGGTTTGCCAAAAAGTTTCCGAAATCGATTTTGGATTTCACTTTTCATTATTTTGGGGGCTTAAAAATGATGTTTTGGTTGGTCTCTGAAAAAAATATTTGTCGAAGTCGGGTTTTAAAAGGCAACTTGCATACAAGTTTGACTAGTGACAATGAAATTTTGGTTTGCCAAAAAGTTTCTGAAATCGATTTTGGATTTCACTTTTCATTATTTTGGGGGCTTAAAAATGATGTTTTGGTTGGTCTCTGAAAAAATGATTTGTCAAAGTCGAGTGTTAAAAGGCAACTTGCATACAAGTTTGACTAGTGACAATGAAATTTTGGTTTGCCAAAAAGTTTCCGAAATCGATTTTGGATCGAACTGTTCATTATTTTGGGGGCTTAAAAATGATGTTCTGGGTGGTCTCTGAAAAAATGATTTGTCAAAGTCGAGTTTTAAAAGGCAACTTGCATACAAGTTTGACTAGTGACAATGAAATTTTGGTTTGCCAAAAAGTTTCCGAAATAGATTTTGGATTTCACTTTTCATTATTTTGGGGGCTCAAAAATGATGTTTTGGTTGGTCTCTGTAAAAATGATTTGTCAAAGTCGAGTTTTAAAAGGCAACTTGCATACAAGTTTGACTAGTGACAATGAAATTTTGGTTTGCCAAAAAGTTTCCGAAATCGATTTTGGATTTCACTTTTCATTATTTTGGGGGCTCAAAAATGATGTTTTGGTTGGTCTCTGAAAAAAATATTTGTCGAAGTCGGGTTTTAAAAGGCAACTTGCATACAAGTTTGACTAGTGACAATGAAGTTTTGGTTTGCCAAAAAGTTTCCGAAATCGATTTTGGATTTCACTTTTCATTATTTTGGGGGCTTAAAAATGATGTTTTGGTTGGTCTCTGTAAAAATGATTTGTCAAAGTCGAGTTTTAAAAGGCAACTTACATACAAGTTTGACTTGTGACAATGAAATTTTGGTTTGCCAAAAAGTTTCCGAAATCGATTTTGGATCGAACTTTTCATTATTTTGGGGGCTTAAAAATGATGTTTTGGTTGGTCTCTGAAAAAATGATTTGTCAAAGTCGAGTTTTAAAAGGCAACTTGCATACAAGTTTGACTAGTGACAATGAAATTTTGGTTTGCCAAAAAGTTTCCGAAATAGATTTTGGATTTCACTTTTCATTATTTTGGGGGCTCAAAAATGATGTTTTGGTTGGTCTCTGTAAAAATGATTTGTCAAAGTCGAGTTTTAAAAGGCAACTTGCATACAAGTTTGACTAGTGACAATGAAATTTTGGTTTGCCAAAAAGTTTACGAAATCGATTTTGGATTTCACTTTTCATTATTTTGGGGGCTCAAAAATGATGTTTTGGTTGTTCTTAAAAAAAATGATTTGCCAAAGTCGAGTTTTAAAAGGCAACTTGCATACAAGTTTGACTAGTGACAATGAAATTTTGGTTTACCAAAAAGTTTCCGAAATCGATTTTGGATTTCACTTTTCATTATTTTGGGGGCTTAAAAATGATGTTTTGGTTGGTCTCTGAAAAAAATATTTGTCGAAGTCGGGTTTTAAAAGGCAACTTGCATACAAGTTTGACTAGTGACAATGAAATTTTGGTTTGCCAAAAAGTTTACGAAATCGATTTTGGATTTCACTTTTCATTATTTTGGGGGCTCAAAAATGATGTTTTGGTTGTTCTTAAAAAAAATGATTTGCCAAAGTCGAGTTTTAAAAGGCAACTTGCATACAAGTTTGACTAGTGACAATGAAATTTTGGTTTGCCAAAAAGTTTCCGAAATCGATTTTGGATTTCACTTTTCATTATTTTGGGGGCTTAAAAATGATGTTTTGGTTGGTCTCTGAAAAAATGATTTGTCAAAGTCGAGTTTTAAAAGGCAACTTGCATACAAGTTTGACTAGTGACAATGAAATTTTGGTTTACCAAAAAGTTTCCGAAATCGATTTTGGATTTCACTTTTCATTATTTTGGGAGCTTACAAATGATGTTTTGGTTGGTCTCTGAAAAAATGATTTGTCAAAGTCGAGTTTTAAAAGGCAACTTGCATACAAGTTTGACTAGTGACAATGAAATTTTGGTTTACCAAAAAGTTTCCGAAATCGATTTTGGATTTCACTTTTCATTATTTTGGGGGCTTAAAAATGATGTTTTGGTTGGTCTTAGAAAAACTGATTTGCCAAAGTCGAGTTTTAAAAGGCAACTTGCATACAAGTTTGACTAGTGACAATGAAATTTTGGTTTGCCAAAAAGTTTCCGAAATCGATTTTGGATTTCACTTTTCATTATTTTGGGGGCTCAAAAATGATGTTTTGGTTGGTCTCTGAAAAAAATATTTGTCGAAGTCGGGTGTTAAAAGGCAACTTGCATACAAGTTTGACTAGTGACAATGAAATTTTGGTTTGCCAAAAAGTTTCCGAAATCGATTTTGGATTTCACTTTTCATTATTTTGGGGGCTTAAAAATGATGTTTTGGTTGGTCTCTGAAAAAATGATTTGTCAAAGTCGAGTTTTAAAAGGCAACTTGCATACAAGTTTGACTAGTGACAATGAAATTTTGGTTTACCAAAAAGTTTCCGAAATCGATTTTGGATTTCACTTTTCATTATTTTGGGGGCTTAAAAATGATGTTTTGGTTGGTCTTAGAAAAACTGATTTGCCAAAGTCGAGTTTTAAAAGGCAACTTGCATACAAGTTTGACTAGTGACAATGAAATTTTGGTTTGCCAAAAAGTTTCCGAAATCGATTTTGGATTTCACTTTTCATTATTTTGGGGGCTTAAAAATGATGTTTTGGTTGGTCTCTGAAAAAATGATTTGTCAAAGTCGAGTTTTAAAAGGCAACTTGCATACAAGTTTGACTAGTGACAATGAAATTTTGGTTTGCCAAAAAGTTTCCGAAATCGATTTTGGATTTCACTTTTCATTATTTTGGGGGCTCAAAAATGATGTTTTGGTTGGTCTCTGAAAAAATGATTTGTCAAAGTCGAGTTTTAAAAGGCAACTTGCATACAAGTTTGACTAGTGACAATGAAATTTTGGTTTGCCAAAAAGTTTCCGAAATCGATTTTGGATTTCACTTTTCATTATTTTGGGGGCTCAAAAATGATGTTTTGGTTGGTCTCTGAAAACATGATTTGTCAAAGTCGAGTTTTAAAAGGCAACTTGCATACGAGTTTGACTAGTGACAATGAAATTTTGGTTTGCCAAAAAGTTTTCGAAATCGATTTTGGATCGAACTTTTCATTATTTTGGGGGCTTAAAAATGATGTTTTGGTTGGTCTCTGAAAAAATGATTTGTCAAAGTCGAGTTTAAAAAGGCAACTTGCATACGAGTTTGACTAGTGACAATGAAATTTTGGTTTGCCAAAAAGTTTCCGAAATCGATTTTGGATTTCACTTTTCATTATTTTGGGGGCTCAAAAATGATGTTTTGGTTGGTCTCTGAAAAAATGATTTGTCAAAGTCGAGTTTTAAAAGGCAACTTGCATACAAGTTTGACTAGTGACAATGAAATTTTGGTTTGCCAAAAAGTTTCCGAAATCGATTTTGGATTTCACTTTTCATTATTTTGGGGGCTCAAAAATGATGTTTTGGTTGGTCTCTGAAAAAATGATTTGTCAAAGTCGAGTTTTAAAAGGCAACTTGCATACAAGTTTGACTAGTGACAATGAAATTTTGGTTTGCCAAAAAGTTTCCGAAATCGATTTTGGATTTCACTTTTCATTATTTTGGGGGCTCAAAAATGATGTTTTGGTTGGTCTCTGAAAACATGATTTGTCAAAGTGGAGTTTTAAAAGGCAACTTGCATACGAGTTTGACTAGTGACAATGAAATTTTGGTTTGCCAAAAAGTTTCCGAAATCGATTTTGGATTTCACTTTTCATTATTTTGGGGGCTCAAAAATGATGTTTTGGTTGGTCTCTGAAAAAATGATTTGTCAAAGTCGAGTTTTAAAAGGCAACTTGCATACGAGTTTGACTAGTGACAATGAAATTTTGGTTTGCCAAAAAGTTTCCGAAATCGATTTTGGATTTCACTTTTCATTATTTTGGGGGCTCAAAAATGATGTTTTGGTTGGTCTCTGAAAAAATGATTTGTCAAAGTCGAGTTTAAAAAGGCAACTTGCATACGAGTTTGACTAGTGACAATGAAATTTTGGTTTGCCAAAAAGTTTCCGAAATCGATTTTGGATTTCACTTTTCATTATTTTGGGGGCTCAAAAATGATGTTTTGGTTGGTCTCTGAAAACATGATTTGTCAAAGTCGAGTTTTAAAAGGCAACTTGCATACAAGTTTGACTAGTGACAATGAAATTTTGGTTTGCCAAAAAGTTTTCGAAATCGATTTTGGATCGAACTTTTCATTATTTTGGGGGCTTAAAAATGATGTTTTGGTTGGTCTCTGAAAAAATGATTTGTCAAAGTCGAGTTTAAAAAGGCAACTTGCATACGAGTTTGACTAGTGACAATGAAATTTTGGTTTGCCAAAAAGTTTCCGAAATCGATTTTGGATTTCACTTTTCATTATTTTGGGGGCTCAAAAATGATGTTTTGGTTGGTCTCTGAAAAAATGATTTGTCAAAGTCGAGTTTTAAAAGGCAACTTGCATACAAGTTTGACTAGTGACAATGAAATTTTGGTTTGCCAAAAAGTTTCCGAAATCGATTTTGGATTTCACTTTTCATTATTTTGGGGGCTCAAAAATGATGTTTTGGTTGGTCTCTGAAAACATGATTTGTCAAAGTCGAGTTTTAAAAGGCAACTTGCATACGAGTTTGACTAGTGACAATGAAATTTTGGTTTGCCAAAAAGTTTTCGAAATCGATTTTGGATCGAACTTTTCATTATTTTGGGGGCTTAAAAATGATGTTTTGGTTGGTCTCTGAAAAAATGATTTGTCAAAGTCGAGTTTAAAAAGGCAACTTGCATACGAGTTTGACTAGTGACAATGAAATTTTGGTTTGCCAAAAAGTTTCCGAAATCGATTTTGGATTTCACTTTTCATTATTTTGGGGGCTCAAAAATGATGTTTTGGTTGGTCTCTGAAAAAATGATTTGTCAAAGTCGAGTTTTAAAAGGCAACTTGCATACAAGTTTGACTAGTGACAATGAAATTTTGGTTTGCCAAAAAGTTTCCGAAATCGATTTTGGATTTCACTTTTCATTATTTTGGGGGCTCAAAAATGATGTTTTGGTTGGTCTCTGAAAAAATGATTTGTCAAAGTCGAGTTTTAAAAGGCAACTTGCATACAAGTTTGACTAGTGACAATGAAATTTTGGTTTGCCAAAAAGTTTCCGAAATCGATTTTGGATTTCACTTTTCATTATTTTGGGGGCTCAAAAATGATGTTTTGGTTGGTCTCTGAAAACATGATTTGTCAAAGTGGAGTTTTAAAAGGCAACTTGCATACGAGTTTGACTAGTGACAATGAAATTTTGGTTTGCCAAAAAGTTTCCGAAATCGATTTTGGATTTCACTTTTCATTATTTTGGGGGCTCAAAAATGATGTTTTGGTTGGTCTCTGAAAAAATGATTTGTCAAAGTCGAGTTTTAAAAGGCAACTTGCATACGAGTTTGACTAGTGACAATGAAATTTTGGTTTGCCAAAAAGTTTCCGAAATCGATTTTGGATTTCACTTTTCATTATTTTGGGGGCTCAAAAATGATGTTTTGGTTGGTCTCTGAAAAAATGATTTGTCAAAGTCGAGTTTTAAAAGGCAACTTGCATACGAGTTTGACTAGTGACAATGAAATTTTGGTTTGCCAAAAAGTTTCCGAAATCGATTTTGGATTTCACTTTTCATTATTTTGGGGGCTCAAAAATGATGTTTTGGTTGGTCTCTGAAAAAATGATTTGTCAAAGTCGAGTTTAAAAAGGCAACTTGCATACGAGTTTGACTAGTGACAATGAAATTTTGGTTTGCCAAAAAGTTTCCGAAATCGATTTTGGATTTCACTTTTCATTATTTTGGGGGCTCAAAAATGATGTTTTGGTTGGTCTCTGAAAAAATGATTTGTCAAAGTCGAGTTTTAAAAGGCAACTTGCATACAAGTTTGACTAGTGACAATGAAATTTTGGTTTGCCAAAAAGTTTCCGAAATCGATTTTGGATTTCACTTTTCATTATTTTGGGGTCTCAAAAATGATGTTTTGGTTGGTCTCTGAAAACATGATTTGTCAAAGTCGAGTTTTAAAAGGCAACTTGCATACGAGTTTGACTAGTGACAATGAAATTTTGGTTTGCCAAAAAGTTTTCGAAATCGATTTTGGATCGAACTTTTCATTATTTTGGGGGCTTAAAAATGATGTTTTGGTTGGTCTCTGAAAAAATGATTTGTCAAAGTCGAGTTTAAAAAGGCAACTTGCATACGAGTTTGACTAGTGACAATGAAATTTTGGTTTGCCAAAAAGTTTCCGAAATCGATTTTGGATTTCACTTTTCATTATTTTGGGGGCTCAAAAATGATGTTTTGGTTGGTCTCTGAAAACATGATTTGTCAAAGTCGAGTTTTAAAAGGCAACTTGCATACGAGTTTGACTAGTGACAATGAAATTTTGGTTTGCCAAAAAGTTTTCGAAATCGATTTTGGATCGAACTTTTCATTATTTTGGGGGCTCAAAAATGATGTTTTGGTTGGTCTCTGAAAAAATGATTTGTCAAAGTCGAGTTTTAAAAGGCAACTTGCATACAAGTTTGACTAGTGACAATGAAATTTTGGTTTGCCAAAAAGTTTCCGAAATCGATTTTGGATTTCACTTTTCATTATTTTGGGGGCTTAAAAATGATGTTTTGGTTGGTCTCTGAAAAAATGATTTGTCAAAGTCGAGTTTTAAAAGGCAACTTGCATACAAGTTTGACTAGTGACAATGAAATTTTGGTTTACCAAAAAGTTTCCGAAATCGATTTTGGATTTCACTTTTCATTATTTTGGGAGCTTACAAATGATGTTTTGGTTGGTCTCTGAAAAAATGATTTGTCAAAGTCGAGTTTTAAAAGGCAACTTGCATACAAGTTTGACTAGTGACAATGAAATTTTGGTTTACCAAAAAGTTTCCGAAATCGATTTTGGATTTCACTTTTCATTATTTTGGGGGCTTAAAAATGATGTTTTGGTTGGTCTTAGAAAAACTGATTTGCCAAAGTCGAGTTTTAAAAGGCAACTTGCATACAAGTTTGACTAGTGACAATGAAATTTTGGTTTGCCAAAAAGTTTCCGAAATCGATTTTGGATTTCACTTTTCATTATTTTGGGGGCTCAAAAATGATGTTTTGGTTGGTCTCTGAAAAAAATATTTGTCGAAGTCGGGTTTTAAAAGGCAACTTGCATACAAGTTTGACTAGTGACAATGAAATTTTGGTTTGCCAAAAAGTTTCCGAAATCGATTTTGGATTTCACTTTTCATTATTTTGGGGGCTCAAAAATGATGTTTTGGTTGGTCTCTGAAAAAATGATTTGTCGAAGTCGGGTTTTAAAAGGCAACTTGCATACAAGTTTGACTAGTGACAATGAAATTTTGGTTTACCAAAAAGTTTCCGAAATCGATTTTGGATTTCACTTTTCATTATTTTGGGGGCTCAAAAATGATGTTTTGGTTGGTCTCTGAAAACATGATTTGTCAAAGTCGAGTTTTAAAAGGCAACTTGCATACGAGTTTGACTAGTGACAATGAAATTTTGGTTTGCCAAAAAGTTTTCGAAATCGATTTTGGATCGAACTTTTCATTATTTTGGGGGCTTAAAAATGATGTTTTGGTTGGTCTCTGAAAAAATGATTTGTCAAAGTCGAGTTTAAAAAGGCAACTTGCATACGAGTTTGACTAGTGACAATGAAATTTTGGTTTGCCAAAAAGTTTCCGAAATCGATTTTGGATTTCACTTTTCATTATTTTGGGGGCTCAAAAATGATGTTTTGGTTGGTCTCTGAAAAAATGATTTGTCAAAGTCGAGTTTTAAAAGGCAACTTGCATACAAGTTTGACTAGTGACAATGAAATTTTGGTTTGCCAAAAAGTTTCCGAAATCGATTTTGGATTTCACTTTTCATTATTTTGGGGGCTCAAAAATGATGTTTTGGTTGGTCTCTGAAAAAATGATTTGTCAAAGTCGAGTTTTAAAAGGCAACTTGCATACAAGTTTGACTAGTGACAATGAAATTTTGGTTTGCCAAAAAGTTTCCGAAATCGATTTTGGATTTCACTTTTCATTATTTTGGGGGCTCAAAAATGATGTTTTGGTTGGTCTCTGAAAAAATGATTTGTCAAAGTCGAGTTTTAAAAGGCAACTTGCATACAAGTTTGACTAGTGACAATGAAATTTTGGTTTGCCAAAAAGTTTCCGAAATCGATTTTGGATTTCACTTTTCATTATTTTGGGGGCTCAAAAATGATGTTTTGGTTGGTCTCTGAAAACATGATTTGTCAAAGTCGAGTTTTAAAAGGCAACTTGCATACGAGTTTGACTAGTGACAATGAAATTTTGGTTTGCCAAAAAGTTTTCGAAATCGATTTTGGATCGAACTTTTCATTATTTTGGGGGCTTAAAAATGATGTTTTGGTTGGTCTCTGAAAAAATGATTTGTCAAAGTCGAGTTTAAAAAGGCAACTTGCATACGAGTTTGACTAGTGACAATGAAATTTTGGTTTGCCAAAAAGTTTCCGAAATCGATTTTGGATTTCACTTTTCATTATTTTGGGGGCTCAAAAATGATGTTTTGGTTGGTCTCTGAAAAAATGATTTGTCAAAGTCGAGTTTTAAAAGGCAACTTGCATACAAGTTTGACTAGTGACAATGAAATTTTGGTTTGCCAAAAAGTTTCCGAAATCGATTTTGGATTTCACTTTTCATTATTTTGGGGGCTCAAAAATGATGTTTTGGTTGGTCTCTGAAAAAATGATTTGTCAAAGTCGAGTTTTAAAAGGCAACTTGCATACAAGTTTGACTAGTGACAATGAAATTTTGGTTTGCCAAAAAGTTTCCGAAATCGATTTTGGATTTCACTTTTCATTATTTTGGGGGCTCAAAAATGATGTTTTGGTTGGTCTCTGAAAAAATGATTTGTCAAAGTCGAGTTTAAAAAGGCAACTTGCATACAAGTTTGACTAGTGACAATGAAATTTCGGTTTGCCAAAAAGTTTACGAAATCGATTTTGGATTTCACTTTTCATTATTTTGGGAGCTTACAAATGATGTTTTGGTTGGTCTCTGAAAAAATGATTTGCCAAAGTCGAGTTTTAAAAAGCAACTTGCATACAAGTTTGACTAGTGACAATGAAATTTTGGTTTGCCAAAAAGTTTCCGAAATCGATTTTGGATTTCACTTTTTCATTAATTTGGGGGCTTAAAAATAATGTTTTGGTTGGTCTCTGAAAAAATGATTTGTCAAAGTCGAGTTTAAAAAGGCAACTTGCATACAAGTTTGACTAGTGACAACGAAATTTTGGTTTGCCAAAAAGTTTCCGAAATCGATTTTGGATTTCACTTTTCATTATTTTGGGGGCTCAAAAATGATGTTTTGGTTGGTCTCTGAAAAAATGATTTGTCAAAGTCGAGTTTTAAAAGGCAACTTGCATACAAGTTTGACTAGTGACAATGAAATTTGGGTTTGCCAAAAAGTTTCCGAAATCGATTTTGGATTTCACTTTTCATTATTTTGGGGGCTCAAAAATGATGTTTTGGTTGGTCTCTGAAAAAATGATTTGTCAAAGTCGAGTTTTAAAAGGCAACTTGCATACAAGTTTGACTAGTGACAATGAAATTTTGGTTTGCCAAAAAGTTTCCGAAATCGATTTTGGATTTCACTTTTCATTATTTTGGGGGCTCAAAAATGATGTTTTGGTTGGTCTCTGAAAAAATGATTTGTCAAAGTCGAGTTTTAAAAGGCAACTTGCATACAAGTTTGACTAGTGACAATGAAATTTTGGTTTGCCAAAAAGTTTCCGAAATCGATTTTGGATTTCACTTTTCATTATTTTGGGGGCTCAAAAATGATGTTTTGGTTGGTCTCTGAAAAAAATATTTGTCGAAGTCGGGTTTTAAAAGGCAACTTGCATACAAGTTTGACTAGTGACAATGAAATTTTGGTTTGCCAAAAAGTTTCCGAAATCGATTTTGGATTTCACTTTTCATTATTTTGGGGGCTTAAAAATGATGATTTGGTTGGTCTCTGAAAAAATGATTTGTCAAAGTCAAGTTTTAAAAGGCAACTTGCATACAAGTTTGACTAGTGACAATGAAATTTTGGTTTGCCAAAAAGTTTCCGAAATCGATTTTGGATTTCACTTTTCATTATTTTGGGGGCTCAAAAATGATGTTTTGGTTGGTCTCTGAAAAAATGATTTGTCAAAGTCGAGTTTTAAAAGGCAACTTGCATACAAGTTTGACTAGTGACAATGAAATTTTGGTTTGCCAAAAAGTTTCCGAAATCGATTTTGGATTTCACTTTTCATTATTTTGGGGGCTCAAAAATGATGTTTTGGTTGGTCTCTGAAAACATGATTTGTCAAAGTCGAGTTTTAAAAGGTAACTTGCATACAAGTTTGACTAGTGACAATGAAATTTTGGTTTGCCAAAAAGTTTCCGAAATCGATTTTGGATTTCACTTTTCATTATTTTGGGGGCTCAAAAATGATGTTTTGGTTGTTCTTAAAAAAAATGATTTGCCAAAGTCGAGTTTTAAAAGGCAACTTGCATACAAGTTTGACTAGTGACAATGAAATTTTGGTTTGCCAAAAAGTTTCCGAAATCGATTTTGGATTTCACTTTTCATTATTTTGGGGGCTTAAAAATGATGTTTTGGTTGTTCTTAGAAAAAATGATTTGCCAAAGTCGAGTTTTAAAAGGCAACTTGCATACAAGTTTGACTAGTGACAATGAAATTTTGGTTTGCCAAAAAGTTTCCGAAATCGATTTTGGATTTCACTTTTCATTATTTTGGGGGCTCAAAAATGATGTTTTGGTTGGTCTCTGAAAAAAATATTTGTCGAAGTCGGGTTTTAAAAGGCAACTTGCATACAAGTTTGACTAGTGACAATGAAATTTTGGTTTGCCAAAAAGTTTCCGAAATCGATTTTGGATTTCACTTTTCATTATTTTGGGGGCTTAAAAATGATGATTTGGTTGGTCTCTGAAAAAATGATTTGTCAAAGTCAAGTTTTAAAAGGCAACTTGCATACAAGTTTGACTAGTGACAATGAAATTTTGGTTTGCCAAAAAGTTTACGAAATCGATTTTGGATTTCACTTTTCATTATTTTGGGGGCTCAAAAATGATGTTTTGGTTGGTCTTAGAAAAAATGATTTGTCAAAGTCGAGTTTTAAAAGGCAACTTGCATACAAGTTTGACTAGTGACAATGAAATTTTGGTTTGCCAAAAAGTTTCCGAAATCGATTTTGGATTTCACTTTTCATTATTTTGGGGGCTCAAAAATGATGTTTTGGTTGGTCTCTGAAAAAATGATTTGTCAAAGTCGAGTTTTAAAAGGCAACTTGCATACAAGTTTGACTAGTGACAATGAAATTTTGGTTTGCCAAAAAGTTTCCGAAATCGATTTTGGATTTCACTTTTCATTATTTTGGGGGCTCAAAAATGATGTTTTGGTTGGTCTCTGAAAACATGATTTGTCAAAGTCGAGTTTTAAAAGGTAACTTGCATACAAGTTTGACTAGTGACAATGAAATTTCGGTTTGCCAAAAAGTTTACGAAATCGATTTTGGATTTCACTTTTCATTATTTTGGGAGCTTACAAATGATGTTTTGGTTGGTCTCTGAAAAAATGATTTGCCAAAGTCGAGTTTTAAAAAGCAACTTGCATACAAGTTTGACTAGTGACAATGAAATTTTGGTTTGCCAAAAAGTTTCCGAAATCGATTTTGGATTTCACTTTTTCATTAATTTGGGGGCTTAAAAATAATGTTTTGGTTGGTCTCTGAAAAAATGATTTGTCAAAGTCGAGTTTAAAAAGGCAACTTGCATACAAGTTTGACTAGTGACAACGAAATTTTGGTTTGCCAAAAAGTTTCCGAAATCGATTTTGGATTTCACTTTTCATTATTTTGGGGGCTCAAAAATGATGTTTTGGTTGGTCTCTGAAAAAATGATTTGTCAAAGTCGAGTTTTAAAAGGCAACTTGCATACAAGTTTGACTAGTGACAATGAAATTTGGGTTTGCCAAAAAGTTTCCGAAATCGATTTTGGATTTCACTTTTCATTATTTTGGGGGCTCAAAAATGATGTTTTGGTTGGTCTCTGAAAAAATGATTTGTCAAAGTCGAGTTTTAAAAGGCAACTTGCATACAAGTTTGACTAGTGACAATGAAATTTTGGTTTGCCAAAAAGTTTCCGAAATCGATTTTGGATTTCACTTTTCATTATTTTGGGGGCTTAAAAATGATGTTTTGGTTGTTCTTAGAAAAAATGATTTGCCAAAGTCGAGTTTTAAAAGGCAACTTGCATACAAGTTTGACTAGTGACAATGAAATTTTGGTTTGCCAAAAAGTTTCCGAAATCGATTTTGGATTTCACTTTTCATTATTTTGGGGGCTCAAAAATGATGTTTTGGTTGGTCTCTGAAAAAAATATTTGTCGAAGTCGGGTTTTAAAAGGCAACTTGCATACAAGTTTGACTAGTGACAATGAAATTTTGGTTTGCCAAAAAGTTTCCGAAATCGATTTTGGATTTCACTTTTCATTATTTTGGGGGCTTAAAAATGATGATTTGGTTGGTCTCTGAAAAAATGATTTGTCAAAGTCAAGTTTTAAAAGGCAACTTGCATACAAGTTTGACTAGTGACAATGAAATTTTGGTTTGCCAAAAAGTTTACGAAATCGATTTTGGATTTCACTTTTCATTATTTTGGGGGCTCAAAAATGATGTTTTGGTTGGTCTTAGAAAAAATGATTTGTCAAAGTCGAGTTTTAAAAGGCAACTTGCATACAAGTTTGACTAGTGACAATGAAATTTTGGTTTGCCAAAAAGTTTCCGAAATCGATTTTGGATTTCACTTTTCATTATTTTGGGGGCTCAAAAATGATGTTTTGGTTGGTCTCTGAAAAAATGATTTGTCGAAGTCGGGTTTTAAAAGGCAACTTGCATACAAGTTTGACTAGTGACAATGAAATTTTGGTTTGCCAAAAAGTTTCCGAAATCGATTTTGGATTTCACTTTTCATTATTTTGGGGGCTTAAAAATGATGGTTTGGTTGGTCTCTGAAAAAATGATTTGTCAAAGTCGAGTTTTAAAAGGCAACTTGCATACAAGTTTGACTAGTTACATTGAAATTTTGGTTTGCCAAAAAGTTTCCGAAATAGATTTTGGATTTCACTTTTAATTATTTTGGGGGCTCAAAAATGATGTTTTGGTTGTTCTTAGAAAAAATGATTTGCCAAAGTCGAGTTTTAAAAGGCAACTTGCATACAAGTTTGACTAGTGACAATGAAATTTTGGTTTGCCAAAAAGTTTCCGAAATCGATTTTGGATTTCACTTTTCATTATTTTGGGGGCTCAAAAATGATGTTTTGGTTGGTCTCTGAAAAAAATATTTGTCGAAGTCGGGTTTTAAAAGGCAACTTGCATACAAGTTTGACTAGTGACAATGAAATTTTGGTTTGCCAAAAAGTTTCCGAAATCGATTTTGGATTTCACTTTTCATTATTTTGGGGGCTTAAAAATGATGATTTGGTTGGTCTCTGAAAAAATGATTTGTCAAAGTCAAGTTTTAAAAGGCAACTTGCATACAAGTTTGACTAGTGACAATGAAATTTTGGTTTGCCTAAAAGTTTACGAAATCGATTTTGGATTTCACTTTTCATTATTTTGGGGGCTCAAAAATGATGTTATGGTTGGTCTCTGAAAAAAATATTTGTCGAAGTCGGGTTTTAAAAGGCAACTTGCATACAAGTTTGACTAGTGACAATGAAATTTTGGTTTGCCAAAAAGTTTCCGAAATCGATTTTGGATTTCACTTTTCATTATTTTGGGGGCTCAAAAATGATGGTTTGGTTGGTCTCTGAAAAAATGATTTGTCAAAGTCGAGTTTTAAAAGGCAACTTGCATACAAGTTTGACTAGTGACAATGAAATTTTGGTTTGCCAAAAAGTTTCCGAAATCGATTTTGGATTTCACTTTTCATTATTTTGGGGGCTCAAAAATGATGTTTTGGTTGGTCTTAGAAAAAATGATTTGTCAAAGTCGAGTTTTAAAAGGCAACTTGCATACAAGTTTGACTAGTGACAATGAAATTTTGGTTTGCCAAAAAGTTTCCGAAATCGATTTTGGATTTCACTTTTCATTATTTTGGGGGCTCAAAAATGATGTTTTGGTTGTTCTTAGAAACAATGATTTGCCAAAGTCGAGTTTTAAAAGGCAACTTGCATACAAGTTTGACTAGTGACAATGAAATTTTGGTTTGCCAAAAGGTTTCCGAAATCGATTTTGGATTTCACTTTTCATTATTTTGGGGGCTTAAAAATGATGTTTTGGTTGGTCTCTGAAAAAATGATTTGTCAAAGTCGAGTTTTAAAAGGCAACTTGCATACAAGTTTGACTAGTGACAATGAAATTTTGGTTTGCCAAAAAGTTTACGAAATCGATTTTGGATTTCACTTTTCATTATTTTGGGGGCTCAAAAATGATGTTTTGGTTGTTCTTAAAAAAAATGATTTGCCAAAGTCGAGTTTTAAAAGGCAACTTGCATACAAGTTTGACTAGTGACAATGAAATTTTGGTTTGCCAAAAAGTTTCCGAAATCGATTTTGGATTTCACTTTTCATTATTTTGGGGGCTTAAAAATGATGTTTTGGTTGGTCTCTGAAAAAATGATTTGTCAAAGTCGAGTTTTAAAAGGCAACTTGCATACAAGTTTGACTAGTGACAATGAAATTTTGGATTGCCAAAAAGTTTCCGAAATCGATTTTGGATTTCACTTTTCATTATTTTGGGGGCTCAAAAATGATGTTTTGGTTGGTCTCTGAAAAAATGATTTGTCAAAAGGGAAGTTTTAAAAGGCAACTTGCATACAAGTTTGACTAGTGACAATGAAATTTTGGTTTGCCAAAAAGTTTCCGAAATCGATTTTGGATTTAACTTTTCATTATTTTGGGGGCTCAAAAATGATGTTTTGGTTGGTCTCTGAAAAAATGATTTGTCAAAGTCGAGTTTGAAAAGGCAACTTGCATACAAGTTTGACTAGTGACAATGAAATTTTGGATTGCCAAAAAGTTTCCGAAATCGATTTTGGATTTCACTTTTCATTATTTTGGGGGCTCAAAAATGATGTTTTGGTTGGTCTCTGAAAAAATGATTTGTCAAAAGGGAAGTTTTAAAAGGCAACTTGCATACAAGTTTGACTAGTGACAATGAAATTTTGGTTTGCCAAAAAGTTTCCGAAATCGATTTTGGATTTAACTTTTCATTATTTTGGGGGCTCAAAAATGATGTTTTGGTTGGTCTCTGAAAAAATGATTTGTCAAAAGGGAAGTTTTAAAAGGCAACTTGCATACAAGTTTGACTAGTGACAATGAAATTTTGGTTTGCCAAAAAGTTTACGAAATCGATTTTGGATTTCACTTTTCATTATTTTGGGGGCTTAAAAATGATGTTTTGGTTGGTCTCTGAAAAAATGATTTGTCAAAGTCGAGTTATAAAAGGCAACTTGCATACAAGTTTGACTAGTGACAATGAAATTTTGGATTGCCAAAAAGTTTCCGAAATCGATTTTGGATTTCACTTTTCATTATTTTGGGGGCTCAAAAATGATGTTTTGGTTGGTCTCTGAAAAAATGATTTGTCAAAGTCGAGTTATAAAAGGCAACTTGCATACAAGTTTGACTAGTGACAATGAAATTTTGGATTGCCAAAAAGTTTCCGAAATCGATTTTGGATTTCACTTTTCATTATTTTGGGGGCTCAAAAATGATGTTTTGGTTGGTCTCTGAAAAAATGATTTGTCAAAAGGGAAGTTTTAAAAGGCAACTTGCATACAAGTTTGACTAGTGACAATGAAATTTTGGTTTGCCAAAAAGTTTCCGAAATCGATTTTGGATTTAACTTTTCATTATTTTGGGGGCTCAAAAATGATGTTTTGGTTGGTCTCTGAAAAAATGATTTGTCAAAAGGGAAGTTTTAAAAGGCAACTTGCATACAAGTTTGACTAGTGACAATGAAATTTTGGTTTGCCAAAAAGTTTACGAAATCGATTTTGGATTTCACTTTTCATTATTTTGGGGGCTCAAAAATGATGTTTTGGTTGTTCTTAAAAAAAATGATTTGCCAAAGTCGAGTTTTAAAAGGCAACTTGCATACAAGTTTGACTAGTGACAATGAAATTTTGGATTGCCAAAAAGTTTCCGAAATCGATTTTGGATTTCACTTTTCATTATTTTGGGGGCTCAAAAATGATGTTTTGGTTGGTCTCTGAAAAAATGATTTGTCAAAAGGGAAGTTTTAAAAGGCAACTTGCATACAAGTTTGACTAGTGACAATGAAATTTTGGTTTGCCAAAAAGTTTCCGAAATCGATTTTGGATTTAACTTTTCATTATTTTGGGGGCTCAAAAATGATGTTTTGGTTGGTCTCTGAAAAAATGATTTGTCAAAGTCGAGTTTGAAAAGGCAACTTGCATACAAGTTTGACTAGTGACAATGAAATTTTGGATTGCCAAAAAGTTTCCGAAATCGATTTTGGATTTCACTTTTCATTATTTTGGGGGCTCAAAAATGATGTTTTGGTTGGTCTCTGAAAAAATGATTTGTCAAAAGGGAAGTTTTAAAAGGCAACTTGCATACAAGTTTGACTAGTGACAATGAAATTTTGGATTGCCAAAAAGTTTCCGAAATCGATTTTGGATTTCACTTTTCATTATTTTGGGGGCTCAAAAATGATGTTTTGGTTGGTCTCTGAAAAAATGATTTGTCAAAAGGGAAGTTTTAAAAGGCAACTTGCATACAAGTTTGACTAGTGACAATGAAATTTTGGTTTGCCAAAAAGTTTCCGAAATCGATTTTGGATTTCACTTTTCATTATTTTGGGGGCTCAAAAATGATGTTTTGGTTGGTCTCTGAAAAAATGATTTGTCAAAGTCGAGTTATAAAAGGCAACTTGCATACAAGTTTGACTAGTGACAATGAAATTTTGGATTGCCAAAAAGTTTCCGAATTCGATTTTGGATTTCACTTTTCATTATTTTGGGGGCTCAAAAATGATGTTTTGGTTGGTCTCTGAAAAAATGATTTGTCAAATGGGAAGTTTTAAAAGGCAACTTGCATACAAGTTTGACTAGTGACAATGAAATTTTGGTTTGCCAAAAAGTTTCCGAAATCGATTTTGGATTTAACTTTTCATTATTTTGGGGGCTCAAAAATGATGTTTTGGTTGGTCTCTGAAAAAATGATTTGTCAAAAGGGAAGTTTTAAAAGGCAACTTGCATACAAGTTTGACTAGTGACAATGAAATTTTGGTTTGCCAAAAAGTTTACGAAATCGATTTTGGATTTCACTTTTCATTATTTTGGGGGCTCAAAAATGATGTTTTGGTTGTTCTTAAAAAAAATGATTTGCCAAAGTCGAGTTTTAAAAGGCAACTTGCATACAAGTTTGACTAGTGACAATGAAATTTTGGATTGCCAAAAAGTTTCCGAAATCGATTTTGGATTTCACTTTTCATTATTTTGGGGGCTCAAAAATGATGTTTTGGTTGGTCTCTGAAAAAATGATTTGTCAAAAGGGAAGTTTTAAAAGGCAACTTGCATACAAGTTTGACTAGTGACAATGAAATTTTGGTTTGCCAAAAAGTTTCCGAAATCGATTTTGGATTTAACTTTTCATTATTTTGGGGGCTCAAAAATGATGTTTTGGTTGGTCTCTGAAAAAATGATTTGTCAAAAGGGAAGTTTTAAAAGGCAACTTGCATACAAGTTTGACTAGTGACAATGAAATTTTGGTTTGCCAAAAAGTTTACGAAATCGATTTTGGATTTCACTTTTCATTATTTTGGGGGCTTAAAAATGATGTTTTGGTTGGTCTCTGAAAAAATGATTTGTCAAAGTCGAGTTATAAAAGGCAACTTGCATACAAGTTTGACTAGTGACAATGAAATTTTGGATTGCCAAAAAGTTTCCGAAATCGATTTTGGATTTCACTTTTCATTATTTTGGGGGCTCAAAAATGATGTTTTGGTTGGTCTCTGAAAAAATGATTTGTCAAAGTCGAGTTATAAAAGGCAACTTGCATACAAGTTTGACTAGTGACAATGAAATTTTGGATTGCCAAAAAGTTTCCGAAATCGATTTTGGATTTCACTTTTCATTATTTTGGGGGCTCAAAAATGATGTTTTGGTTGGTCTCTGAAAAAATGATTTGTCAAAAGGGAAGTTTTAAAAGGCAACTTGCATACAAGTTTGACTAGTGACAATGAAATTTTGGTTTGCCAAAAAGTTTCCGAAATCGATTTTGGATTTAACTTTTCATTATTTTGGGGGCTCAAAAATGATGTTTTGGTTGGTCTCTGAAAAAATGATTTGTCAAAAGGGAAGTTTTAAAAGGCAACTTGCATACAAGTTTGACTAGTGACAATGAAATTTTGGTTTGCCAAAAAGTTTACGAAATCGATTTTGGATTTCACTTTTCATTATTTTGGGGGCTCAAAAATGATGTTTTGGTTGTTCTTAAAAAAAATGATTTGCCAAAGTCGAGTTTTAAAAGGCAACTTGCATACAAGTTTGACTAGTGACAATGAAATTTTGGATTGCCAAAAAGTTTCCGAAATCGATTTTGGATTTCACTTTTCATTATTTTGGGGGCTCAAAAATGATGTTTTGGTTGTTCTTAAAAAAAATGATTTGCCAAAGTCGAGTTTTAAAAGGCAACTTGCATACAAGTTTGACTAGTGACAATGAAATTTTGGATTGCCAAAAAGTTTCCGAAATCGATTTTGGATTTCACTTTTCATTATTTTGGGGGCTCAAAAATGATGTTTTGGTTGGTCTCTGAAAAAATGATTTGTCAAAAGGGAAGTTTTAAAAGGCAACTTGCATACAAGTTTGACTAGTGACAATGAAATTTTGGTTTGCCAAAAAGTTTACGAAATCGATTTTGGATTTCACTTTTCATTATTTTGGGGGCTCAAAAATGATGTTTTGGTTGTTCTTAAAAAAAATGATTTGCCAAAGTCGAGTTTTAAAAGGCAACTTGCATACAAGTTTGACTAGTGACAATGAAATTTTGGTTTGCCAAAAAGTTTACGAAATCGATTTTGGATTTCACTTTTCATTATTTTGGGGGCTCAAAAATGATGTTTTGGTTGTTCTTAAAAAAAATGATTTGCCAAAGTCGAGTTTTAAAAGGCAACTTGCATACAAGTTTGACTAGTGACAATGAAATTTTGGATTGCCAAAAAGTTTCCGAAATCGATTTTGGATTTCACTTTTCATTATTTTGGGGGCTCAAAAATGATGTTTTGGTTGGTCTCTGAAAAAATGATTTGTCAAAAGGGAAGTTTTAAAAGGCAACTTGCATACAAGTTTGACTAGTGACAATGAAATTTTGGTTTGCCAAAAAGTTTCCGAAATCGATTTTGGATTTAACTTTTCATTATTTTGGGGGCTCAAAAATGATGTTTTGGTTGGTCTCTGAAAAAATGATTTGTCAAAAGGGAAGTTTTAAAAGGCAACTTGCATACAAGTTTGACTAGTGACAATGAAATTTTGGTTTGCCAAAAAGTTTACGAAATCGATTTTGGATTTCACTTTTCATTATTTTGGGGGCTTAAAAATGATGTTTTGGTTGGTCTCTGAAAAAATGATTTGTCAAAGTCGAGTTTTAAAAGGCAACTTGCATACAAGTTTGACTAGTGACAATGAAATTTTGGTTTGCCAAAAAGTTTACGAAATCGATTTTGGATTTCACTTTTCATTATTTTGGGGGCTCAAAAATGATGTTTTGGTTGTTCTTAAAAAAAAATGATTTGCCAAAGTCGAGTTTTAAAAGGCAACTTGCATACAAGTTTGACTAGTGACAATGAAATTTTGGTTTGCCAAAAAGTTTACGAAATCGATTTTGGATTTCACTTTTCATTATTTTGGGGGCTCAAAAATGATGTTTTGGTTGTTCTTAAAAAAAATGATTTGCCAAAGTCGAGTTATAAAAGGCAACTTGCATACAAGTTTGACTAGTGACAATGAAATTTTGGATTGCCAAAAAGTTTCCGAAATCGATTTTGGATTTCACTTTTCATTATTTTGGGGGCTCAAAAATGATGTTTTGGTTGGTCTCTGAAAAAATGATTTGTCAAAAGGGAAGTTTTAAAAGGCAACTTGCATACAAGTTTGACTAGTGACAATGAAATTTTGGTTTGCCAAAAAGTTTCCGAAATCGATTTTGGATTTAACTTTTCATTATTTTGGGGGCTCAAAAATGATGTTTTGGTTGGTCTCTGAAAAAATGATTTGTCAAAAGGGAAGTTTTAAAAGGCAACTTGCATACAAGTTTGACTAGTGACAATGAAATTTTGGTTTGCCAAAAAGTTTACGAAATCGATTTTGGATTTCACTTTTCATTATTTTGGGGGCTCAAAAATGATGTTTTGGTTGGTCTCTGAAAAAATGATTTGTCAAAAGGGAAGTTTTAAAAGGCAACTTGCATACAAGTTTGACTAGTGACAATGAAATTTTGGTTTGCCAAAAAGTTTACGAAATCGATTTTGGATTTCACTTTTCATTATTTTGGGGGCTCAAAAATGATGTTTTGGTTGTTCTTAAAAAAAATGATTTGCCAAAGTCGAGTTTTAAAAGGCAACTTGCATACAAGTTTGACTAGTGACAATGAAATTTTGGATTGCCAAAAAGTTTCCGAAATCGATTTTGGATTTCACTTTTCATTATTTTGGGGGCTCAAAAATGATGTTTTGGTTGGTCTCTGAAAAAATGATTTGTCAAAGTCGAGTTATAAAAGGCAACTTGCATACAAGTTTGACTAGTGACAATGAAATTTTGGATTGCCAAAAAGTTTACGAAATCGATTTTGGATTTCACTTTTCATTATTTTGGGGGCTCAAAAATGATGTTTTGGTTGTTCTTAAAAAAAATGATTTGCCAAAGTCGAGTTTTAAAAGGCAACTTGCATACAAGTTTGACTAGTGACAATGAAATTTTGGTTTGCCAAAAAGTTTACGAAATCGATTTTGGATTTCACTTTTCATTATTTTGGGGGCTCAAAAATGATGTTTTGGTTGTTCTTAAAAAAAATGATTTGCCAAAGTCGAGTTATAAAAGGCAACTTGCATACAAGTTTGACTAGTGACAATGAAATTTTGGATTGCCAAAAAGTTTCCGAAATCGATTTTGGATTTCACTTTTCATTATTTTGGGGGCTCAAAAATGATGTTTTGGTTGGTCTCTGAAAAAATGATTTGTCAAAGTCGAGTTATAAAAGGCAACTTGCATACAAGTTTGACTAGTGACAATGAAATTTTGGATTGCCAAAAAGTTTCCGAAATCGATTTTGGATTTCACTTTTCATTATTTTGGGGGCTCAAAAATGATGTTTTGGTTGGTCTCTGAAAAAATGATTTGTCAAAAGGGAAGTTTTAAAAGGCAACTTGCATACAAGTTTGACTAGTGACAATGAAATTTTGGTTTGCCAAAAAGTTTCCGAAATCGATTTTGGATTTAACTTTTCATTATTTTGGGGGCTCAAAAATGATGTTTTGGTTGGTCTCTGAAAAAATGATTTGTCAAAAGGGAAGTTTTAAAAGGCAACTTGCATACAAGTTTGACTAGTGACAATGAAATTTTGGTTTGCCAAAAAGTTTACGAAATCGATTTTGGATTTCACTTTTCATTATTTTGGGGGCTCAAAAATGATGTTTTGGTTGTTCTTAAAAAAAATGATTTGCCAAAGTCGAGTTTTAAAAGGCAACTTGCATACAAGTTTGACTAGTGACAATGAAATTTTGGATTGCCAAAAAGTTTCCGAAATCGATTTTGGATTTCACTTTTCATTATTTTGGGGGCTCAAAAATGATGTTTTGGTTGGTCTCTGAAAAAATGATTTGTCAAAAGGGAAGTTTTAAAAGGCAACTTGCATACAAGTTTGACTAGTGACAATGAAATTTTGGTTTGCCAAAAAGTTTCCGAAATCGATTTTGGATTTAACTTTTCATTATTTTGGGGGCTCAAAAATGATGTTTTGGTTGGTCTCTGAAAAAATGATTTGTCAAAGTCGAGTTTGAAAAGGCAACTTGCATACAAGTTTGACTAGTGACAATGAAATTTTGGATTGCCAAAAAGTTTCCGAAATCGATTTTGGATTTCACTTTTCATTATTTTGGGGGCTCAAAAATGATGTTTTGGTTGGTCTCTGAAAAAATGATTTGTCAAAAGGGAAGTTTTAAAAGGCAACTTGCATACAAGTTTGACTAGTGACAATGAAATTTTGGATTGCCAAAAAGTTTCCGAAATCGATTTTGGATTTCACTTTTCATTATTTTGGGGGCTCAAAAATGATGTTTTGGTTGGTCTCTGAAAAAATGATTTGTCAAAAGGGAAGTTTTAAAAGGCAACTTGCATACAAGTTTGACTAGTGACAATGAAATTTTGGTTTGCCAAAAAGTTTCCGAAATCGATTTTGGATTTCACTTTTCATTATTTTGGGGGCTCAAAAATGATGTTTTGGTTGGTCTCTGAAAAAATGATTTGTCAAAGTCGAGTTATAAAAGGCAACTTGCATACAAGTTTGACTAGTGACAATGAAATTTTGGATTGCCAAAAAGTTTCCGAAATCGATTTTGGATTTCACTTTTCATTATTTTGGGGGCTCAAAAATGATGTTTTGGTTGGTCTCTGAAAAAATGATTTGTCAAAAGGGAAGTTTTAAAAGGCAACTTGCATACAAGTTTGACTAGTGACAATGAAATTTTGGTTTGCCAAAAAGTTTCCGAAATCGATTTTGGATTTAACTTTTCATTATTTTGGGGGCTCAAAAATTATGTTTTGGTTGGTCTCTGAAAAAATGATTTGTCAAAAGGGAAGTTTTAAAAGGCAACTTGCATACAAGTTTGACTAGTGACAATGAAATTTTGGTTTGCCAAAAAGTTTACGAAATCGATTTTGGATTTCACTTTTCATTATTTTGGGGGCTCAAAAATGATGTTTTGGTTGTTCTTAAAAAAAATGATTTGCCAAAGTCGAGTTTTAAAAGGCAACTTGCATACAAGTTTGACTAGTGACAATGAAATTTTGGATTGCCAAAAAGTTTCCGAAATCGATTTTGGATTTCACTTTTCATTATTTTGGGGGCTCAAAAATGATGTTTTGGTTGGTCTCTGAAAAAATGATTTGTCAAAAGGGAAGTTTTAAAAGGCAACTTGCATACAAGTTTGACTAGTGACAATGAAATTTTGGTTTGCCAAAAAGTTTCCGAAATCGATTTTGGATTTAACTTTTCATTATTTTGGGGGCTCAAAAATGATGTTTTGGTTGGTCTCTGAAAAAATGATTTGTCAAAGTCGAGTTTGAAAAGGCAACTTGCATACAAGTTTGACTAGTGACAATGAAATTTTGGATTGCCAAAAAGTTTCCGAAATCGATTTTGGATTTCACTTTTCATTATTTTGGGGGCTCAAAAATGATGTTTTGGTTGGTCTCTAAAAAAATGATTGGTCAAAGTCGAGTTTTAAAAGGCAATTTGCATACAAGTTTGACTAGTGACAATGAAATTTTGGTTTGCCAAAAAGTTTCCGAAATCGATTTTGGATTTTACTTTTCATTATTTTGGGGGCTCAAAAATGATGTTTTGGTTGGTCTCTGAAAAAATGATTTGTCAAAAGGGAAGTTTTAAAAGGCAACTTGCATACAAGTTTGACTAGTGACAATGAAATTTTGGTTTGCCAAAAAGTTTCCGAAATCGATTTTGGATTTAACTTTTCATTATTTTGGGGGCTCAAAAATGATGTTTTGGTTGGTCTCTGAAAAAATGATTTGTCAAAGTCGAGTTTGAAAAGGCAACTTGCATACAAGTTTGACTAGTGACAATGACATTTTGGTTTGCCAAAAAGTTTCCGAAATCGATTTTGGATTTTACTTTTCATTATTTTGGGGGCTCAAAAATGATGTTTTGGTTGGTCTCTGAAAAAATGATTTGTCAAAAGGGAAGTTTTAAAAGGCAACTTGCATACAAGTTTGACTAGTGACAATGAAATTTTGGATTGCCAAAAAGTTTCCGAAATCGATTTTGGATTTCACTTTTCATTATTTTGGGGGCTCAAAAATGATGTTTTGGTTGGTCTCTGAAAAAATGATTTGTCAAAAGGGAAGTTTTAAAAGGCAACTTGCATACAAGTTTGACTAGTGACAATGAAATTTTGGTTTGCCAAAAAGTTTCCGAAATCGATTTTGGATTTAACTTTTCATTATTTTGGGGGCTCAAAAATGATGTTTTGGTTGGTCTCTGAAAAAATGATTTGTCAAAGTCGAGTTTGAAAAGGCAACTTGCATACAAGTTTGACTAGTGACAATGAAATTTTGGATTGCCAAAAAGTTTCCGAAATCGATTTTGGATTTCACTTTTCATTATTTTGGGGGCTCAAAAATGATGTTTTGGTTGGTCTCTGAAAAAATGATTTGTCAAAAGGGAAGTTTTAAAAGGCAACTTGCATACAAGTTTGACTAGTGACAATGAAATTTTGGTTTGCCAAAAAGTTTCCGAAATCGATTTTGGATTTAACTTTTCATTATTTTGGGGGCTCAAAAATGATGTTTTGGTTGGTCTCTGAAAAAATGATTTGTCAAAAGGGAAGTTTTAAAAGGCAACTTGCATACAAGTTTGACTAGTGACAATGAAATTTTGGTTTGCCAAAAAGTTTACGAAATCGATTTTGGATTTCACTTTTCATTATTTTGGGGGCTTAAAAATGATGTTTTGGTTGGTCTCTGAAAAAATGATTTGTCAAAGTCGAGTTATAAAAGGCAACTTGCATACAAGTTTGACTAGTGACAATGAAATTTTGGATTGCCAAAAAGTTTCCGAAATCGATTTTGGATTTCACTTTTCATTATTTTGGGGGCTCAAAAATGATGTTTTGGTTGGTCTCTGAAAAAATGATTTGTCAAAGTCGAGTTATAAAAGGCAACTTGCATACAAGTTTGACTAGTGACAATGAAATTTTGGATTGCCAAAAAGTTTCCGAAATCGATTTTGGATTTCACTTTTCATTATTTTGGGGGCTCAAAAATGATGTTTTGGTTGGTCTCTGAAAAAATGATTTGTCAAAAGGGAAGTTTTAAAAGGCAACTTGCATACAAGTTTGACTAGTGACAATGAAATTTTGGTTTGCCAAAAAGTTTCCGAAATCGATTTTGGATTTAACTTTTCATTATTTTGGGGGCTCAAAAATGATGTTTTGGTTGGTCTCTGAAAAAATGATTTGTCAAAAGGGAAGTTTTAAAAGGCAACTTGCATACAAGTTTGACTAGTGACAATGAAATTTTGGTTTGCCAAAAAGTTTACGAAATCGATTTTGGATTTCACTTTTTATTATTTTGGGGGCTCAAAAATGATGTTTTGGTTGTTCTTAAAAAAAATGATTTGCCAAAGTCGAGTTTTAAAAGGCAACTTGCATACAAGTTTGACTAGTGACAATGAAATTTTGGTTTGCCAAAAAGTTTCCGAAATCGATTTTGGATTTCACTTTTCATTATTTTGGGGGCTTAAAAATGATGTTTTGGTTGGTCTCTGAAAAAATGATTTGTCAAAGTCGAGTTTTAAAAGGCAACTTGCATACAAGTTTGACTAGTGACAATGAAATTTTGGTTTGCCAAAAAGTTTCCGAAATCGATTTTGGATTTCACTTTTCATTATTTTGGGGGCTCAAAAATGATGTTTTGGTTGTTCTTAGAAAAAATGATTTGCCAAAGTCGAGTTTTAAAAGGCAACTTGCATACAAGTTTGACTAGTGACAATGAAATTTTGGTTTGCCAAAAAGTTTACGAAATCGATTTTGGATTTCACTTTTCATTATTTTGGGGGCTTAAAAATGATGGTTTGGTTGGTCTCTGAAAAAATGATTTGTCAAAGTCGAGTTATAAAAGGCAACTTGCATACAAGTTTCACTAGTGACAATGAAATTTTGGATTGCCAAAAAGTTTCCGAAATCGATTTTGGATTTCACTTTTCATTATTTTGGGGGCTTAAAAATGATGGTTTGGTTGGTCTCTGAAAAAATGATTTGTCAAAGTCGAGTTATAAAAGGCAACTTGCATACAAGTTTGACTAGTGACAATGAAATTTTGATTTGCCAAAAAGTTTCCGAAATCGATTTTGGATTTCACTTTTCATTATTTTGGGGGCTTAAAAATGATGTTTTGGTTGGTCTCTGAAAAAATGATTTGTCAAAGTCGAGTTTTAAAAGGCAACTTGCATACAAGTTTGACTAGTGACAATGAAATTTTGGTTTGCCAAAAAGTTTACGAAATCGATTTTGGATTTCACTTTTCATTATTTTGGGGGCTCAAAAATGATGTTTTGGTTGTTCTTAAAAAAAATGATTTGCCAAAGTCGAGTTTTAAAAGGCAACTTGCATACAAGTTTGACTAGTGACAATGAAATTTTGGATTGCCAAAAAGTTTCCGAAATCGATTTTGGATTTCACTTTTCATTATTTTGGGGGCTCAAAAATGATGTTTTGGTTGGTCTCTGAAAAAATGATTTGTCAAAAGGGAAGTTTTAAAAGGCAACTTGCATACAAGTTTGACTAGTGACAATGAAATTTTGGTTTGCCAAAAAGTTTCCGAAATCGATTTTGGATTTAACTTTTCATTATTTTGGGGGCTCAAAAATGATGTTTTGGTTGGTCTCTGAAAAAATGATTTGTCAAAAGGGAAGTTTTAAAAGGCAACTTGCATACAAGTTTGACTAGTGACAATGAAATTTTGGTTTGCCAAAAAGTTTACGAAATCGATTTTGGATTTCACTTTTCATTATTTTGGGGGCTTAAAAATGATGTTTTGGTTGGTCTCTGAAAAAATGATTTGTCAAAGTCGAGTTATAAAAGGCAACTTACATACAAGTTTGACTAGTGACAATGAAATTTTGGATTGCCAAAAAGTTTCCGAAATCGATTTTGGATTTCACTTTTCATTATTTTGGGGGCTCAAAAATGATGTTTTGGTTGGTCTCTGAAAAAATGATTTGTCAAAGTCGAGTTATAAAAGGCAACTTGCATACAAGTTTGACTAGTGACAATGAAATTTTGGATTGCCAAAAAGTTTCCGAAATCGATTTTGGATTTCACTTTTCATTATTTTGGGGGCTCAAAAATGATGTTTTGGTTGGTCTCTGAAAAAATGATTTGTCAAAAGGGAAGTTTTAAAAGGCAACTTGCATACAAGTTTGACTAGTGACAATGAAATTTTGGTTTGCCAAAAAGTTTCCGAAATCGATTTTGGATTTAACTTTTCATTATTTTGGGGGCTCAAAAATGATGTTTTGGTTGGTCTCTGAAAAAATGATTTGTCAAAAGGGAAGTTTTAAAAGGCAACTTGCATACAAGTTTGACTAGTGACAATGAAATTTTGGTTTGCCAAAAAGTTTACGAAATCGATTTTGGATTTCACTTTTCATTATTTTGGGGGCTCAAAAATGATGTTTTGGTTGTTCTTAAAAAAAATGATTTGCCAAAGTCGAGTTTTAAAAGGCAACTTGCATACAAGTTTGACTAGTGACAATGAAATTTTGGATTGCCAAAAAGTTTCCGAAATCGATTTTGGATTTCACTTTTCATTATTTTGGGGGCTCAAAAATGATGTTTTGGTTGGTCTCTGAAAAAATGATTTGTCAAAAGGGAAGTTTTAAAAGGCAACTTGCATACAAGTTTGACTAGTGACAATGAAATTTTGGTTTGCCAAAAAGTTTCCGAAATCGATTTTGGATTTAACTTTTCATTATTTTGGGGGCTCAAAAATGATGTTTTGGTTGGTCTCTGAAAAAATGATTTGTCAAAGTCGAGTTTGAAAAGGCAACTTGCATACAAGTTTGACTAGTGACAATGAAATTTTGGATTGCCAAAAAGTTTCCGAAATCGATTTTGGATTTCACTTTTCATTATTTTGGGGGCTCAAAAATGATGTTTTGGTTGGTCTCTGAAAAAATGATTTGTCAAAAGGGAAGTTTTAAAAGGCAACTTGCATACAAGTTTGACTAGTGACAATGAAATTTTGGATTGCCAAAAAGTTTCCGAAATCGATTTTGGATTTCACTTTTCATTATTTTGGGGGCTCAAAAATGATGTTTTGGTTGGTCTCTGAAAAAATGATTTGTCAAAAGGGAAGTTTTAAAAGGCAACTTGCATACAAGTTTGACTAGTGACAATGAAATTTTGGTTTGCCAAAAAGTTTCCGAAATCGATTTTGGATTTCACTTTTCATTATTTTGGGGGCTCAAAAATGATGTTTTGGTTGGTCTCTGAAAAAATGATTTGTCAAAGTCGAGTTATAAAAGGCAACTTGCATACAAGTTTGACTAGTGACAATGAAATTTTGGATTGCCAAAAAGTTTCCGAAATCGATTTTGGATTTCACTTTTCATTATTTTGGGGGCTCAAAAATGATGTTTTGGTTGGTCTCTGAAAAAATGATTTGTCAAAAGGGAAGTTTTAAAAGGCAACTTGCATACAAGTTTGACTAGTGACAATGAAATTTTGGTTTGCCAAAAAGTTTCCGAAATCGATTTTGGATTTAACTTTTCATTATTTTGGGGGCTCAAAAATTATGTTTTGGTTGGTCTCTGAAAAAATGATTTGTCAAAAGGGAAGTTTTAAAAGGCAACTTGCATACAAGTTTGACTAGTGACAATGAAATTTTGGTTTGCCAAAAAGTTTACGAAATCGATTTTGGATTTCACTTTTCATTATTTTGGGGGCTCAAAAATGATGTTTTGGTTGTTCTTAAAAAAAATGATTTGCCAAAGTCGAGTTTTAAAAGGCAACTTGCATACAAGTTTGACTAGTGACAATGAAATTTTGGATTGCCAAAAAGTTTCCGAAATCGATTTTGGATTTAACTTTTCATTATTTTGGGGGCTCAAAAATGATGTTTTGGTTGGTCTCTGAAAAAATGATTTGTCAAAAGGGAAGTTTTAAAAGGCAACTTGCATACAAGTTTGACTAGTGACAATGAAATTTTGGTTTGCCAAAAAGTTTCCGAAATCGATTTTGGATTTAACTTTTCATTATTTTGGGGGCTCAAAAATGATGTTTTGGTTGGTCTCTGAAAAAATGATTTGTCAAAGTCGAGTTTGAAAAGGCAACTTGCATACAAGTTTGACTAGTGACAATGAAATTTTGGATTGCCAAAAAGTTTCCGAAATCGATTTTGGATTTCACTTTTCATTATTTTGGGGGCTCAAAAATGATGTTTTGGTTGGTCTCTAAAAAAATGATTGGTCAAAGTCGAGTTTTAAAAGGCAATTTGCATACAAGTTTGACTAGTGACAATGAAATTTTGGTTTGCCAAAAAGTTTCCGAAATCGATTTTGGATTTTACTTTTCATTATTTTGGGGGCTCAAAAATGATGTTTTGGGTGGTCTCTGAAAAAATGATTTGTCAAAAGGGAAGTTTTAAAAGGCAACTTGCATACAAGTTTGACTAGTGACAATGAAATTTTGGTTTGCCAAAAAGTTTCCGAAATCGATTTTGGATTTAACTTTTCATTATTTTGGGGGCTCAAAAATGATGTTTTGGTTGGTCTCTGAAAAAATGATTTGTCAAAGTCGAGTTTGAAAAGGCAACTTGCATACAAGTTTGACTAGTGACAATGACATTTTGGTTTGCCAAAAAGTTTCCGAAATCGATTTTGGATTTTACTTTTCATTATTTTGGGGGCTCAAAAATGATGTTTTGGTTGGTCTCTGAAAAAATGATTTGTCAAAAGGGAAGTTTTAAAAGGCAACTTGCATACAAGTTTGACTAGTGACAATGAAATTTTGGATTGCCAAAAAGTTTCCGAAATCGATTTTGGATTTCACTTTTCATTATTTTGGGGGCTCAAAAATGATGTTTTGGTTGGTCTCTGAAAAAATGATTTGTCAAAAGGGAAGTTTTAAAAGGCAACTTGCATACAAGTTTGACTAGTGACAATGAAATTTTGGTTTGCCAAAAAGTTTCCGAAATCGATTTTGGATTTAACTTTTCATTATTTTGGGGGCTCAAAAATGATGTTTTGGTTGGTCTCTGAAAAAATGATTTGTCAAAGTCGAGTTTGAAAAGGCAACTTGCATACAAGTTTGACTAGTGACAATGAAATTTTGGATTGCCAAAAAGTTTCCGAAATCGATTTTGGATTTCACTTTTCATTATTTTGGGGGCTCAAAAATGATGTTTTGGTTGGTCTCTGAAAAAATGATTTGTCAAAAGGGAAGTTTTAAAAGGCAACTTGCATACAAGTTTGACTAGTGACAATGAAATTTTGGTTTGCCAAAAAGTTTCCGAAATCGATTTTGGATTTAACTTTTCATTATTTTGGGGGCTCAAAAATGATGTTTTGGTTGGTCTCTGAAAAAATGATTTGTCAAAAGGGAAGTTTTAAAAGGCAACTTGCATACAAGTTTGACTAGTGACAATGAAATTTTGGTTTGCCAAAAAGTTTACGAAATCGATTTTGGATTTCACTTTTCATTATTTTGGGGGCTTAAAAATGATGTTTTGGTTGGTCTCTGAAAAAATGATTTGTCAAAGTCGAGTTATAAAAGGCAACTTGCATACAAGTTTGACTAGTGACAATGAAATTTTGGATTGCCAAAAAGTTTCCGAAATCGATTTTGGATTTCACTTTTCATTATTTTGGGGGCTCAAAAATGATGTTTTGGTTGGTCTCTGAAAAAATGATTTGTCAAAGTCGAGTTATAAAAGGCAACTTGCATACAAGTTTGACTAGTGACAATGAAATTTTGGATTGCCAAAAAGTTTCCGAAATCGATTTTGGATTTCACTTTTCATTATTTTGGGGGCTCAAAAATGATGTTTTGGTTGGTCTCTGAAAAAATGATTTGTCAAAAGGGAAGTTTTAAAAGGCAACTTGCATACAAGTTTGACTAGTGACAATGAAATTTTGGTTTGCCAAAAAGTTTCCGAAATCGATTTTGGATTTAACTTTTCATTATTTTGGGGGCTCAAAAATGATGTTTTGGTTGGTCTCTGAAAAAATGATTTGTCAAAAGGGAAGTTTTAAAAGGCAACTTGCATACAAGTTTGACTAGTGACAATGAAATTTTGGTTTGCCAAAAAGTTTACGAAATCGATTTTGGATTTCACTTTTCATTATTTTGGGGGCTCAAAAATGATGTTTTGGTTGTTCTTAAAAAAAATGATTTGCCAAAGTCGAGTTTTAAAAGGCAACTTGCATACAAGTTTGACTAGTGACAATGAAATTTTGGTTTGCCAAAAAGTTTCCGAAATCGATTTTGGATTTCACTTTTCATTATTTTGGGGGCTTAAAAATGATGTTTTGGTTGGTCTCTGAAAAAATGATTTGTCAAAGTCGAGTTTTAAAAGGCAACTTGCATACAAGTTTGACTAGTGACAATGAAATTTTGGTTTGCCAAAAAGTTTCCGAAATCGATTTTGGATTTCACTTTTCATTATTTTGGGGGCTCAAAAATGATGTTTTGGTTGTTCTTAGAAAAAATGATTTGCCAAAGTCGAGTTTTAAAAGGCAACTTGCATACAAGTTTGACTAGTGACAATGAAATTTTGGTTTGCCAAAAAGTTTACGAAATCGATTTTGGATTTCACTTTTCATTATTTTGGGGGCTTAAAAATGATGGTTTGGTTGGTCTCTGAAAAAATGATTTGTCAAAGTCGAGTTATAAAAGGCAACTTGCATACAAGTTTCACTAGTGACAATGAAATTTTGGATTGCCAAAAAGTTTCCGAAATCGATTTTGGATTTCACTTTTCATTATTTTGGGGGCTTAAAAATGATGGTTTGGTTGGTCTCTGAAAAAATGATTTGTCAAAGTCGAGTTATAAAAGGCAACTTGCATACAAGTTTGACTAGTGACAATGAAATTTTGATTTGCCAAAAAGTTTCCGAAATCGATTTTGGATTTCACTTTTCATTATTTTGGGGGCTTAAAAATGATGTTTTGGTTGGTCTCTGAAAAAATGATTTGTCAAAGTCGAGTTTTAAAAGGCAACTTGCATACAAGTTTGACTAGTGACAATGAAATTTTGGATTGCCAAAAAGTTTCCGAAATCGATTTTGGATTTCACTTTTCATTATTTTGGGGGCTCAAAAATGATGTTTTGGTTGGTCTCTGAAAAAATGATTTGTCAAAAGGGAAGTTTTAAAAGGCAACTTGCATACAAGTTTGACTAGTGACAATGAAATTTTGGTTTGCCAAAAAGTTTCCGAAATCGATTTTGGATTTAACTTTTCATTATTTTGGGGGCTCAAAAATGATGTTTTGGTTGGTCTCTGAAAAAATGATTTGTCAAAGTCGAGTTTGAAAAGGCAACTTGCATACAAGTTTGACTAGTGACAATGAAATTTTGGATTGCCAAAAAGTTTCTGAAATCGATTTTGGATTTCACTTTTCATTATTTTGGGCGCTTAAAAATGATGTTTTGGTTGGTCTCTGAAAAAATGATTTGTCAAAGTCGAGTTTTGAAAGGCAACTTGCATACAAGTTTGACTAATGACAATGAAATTTTGGATTGCCAAAAAGTTTCCGAAATCGATTTTGGTTTTTACTTTTCATTATTCTGGGGGCTTAAAAATGATGTTTGGTTGGTCTCTGAAAAAATGATTTGTCAAAGTCGAATTTTAAAAGGAAACTTGCATACAAGTTTGACTAGTGACAATGAAATTTTGGTTTGCCAAAAAGTTTCCGAAATCGATTTTGGATTTAACTTTTCATTATTTTGGGGGCTCAAAAATGATGTTTTGGTTGGTCTCTGAAAAAATGATTTGTCAAAGTCGAGTTTGAAAAGGCAACTTGCATACAAGTTTGACTAGTGACAATGAAATTTTGGATTGCCAAAAAATTTCCGAAATCGATTTTGGATCGAACTTTTCATTATTTTGGGGGCTTAAAAATGATGTTTTGGTTGGTCTCTGAAAAAATGATTTGTCAAAGTCGAGTTTTAAAAGGCAACTTGCATACAAGTTTGACTAGTGACAATGAAATTTTGGATTGCCAAAAATTTTCCGAAATCGATTTTGGTTTTTACTTTTCATTATTCTGGGGGCTTAAAAATGATGTTTTGGTTGGTCTCTGAAAAAATGATTTGTCAAAGTCGAATTTTAAAAGGCAACTTGCATACAAGTTTGACTAGTGACAATGAAATTTTGATTTGCCAAAAAGTTTCCGAAATCGATTTTGGATTTCACTTTTCATTATTTTGGGGGCTTAAAAATGATGTTTTGGTTGGTCTCTGAAAAAATGATTTGTCAAAGTCGAGTTTAAAAAGGCAACTTGCATACAAGTTTGACTAGTGACAATGAAATTTTGGATTGCCAAAAAGTTTCCAAAATCGATTTTGGATTTCACTTTTCATTATTTTGGGGGCTCAAAAATGATGTTTTGGTTGGTCTCTGAAAGAATGATTTGTCAAAGTCGAGTTATAAAAGGCAACTTGCATACAAGTTTGACTAGTGACAATGAAATTTTGGTTTGCCAAAAATTTTCCGAAATCGATTTTGGTTTTTACTTTTCATTATTCTGGGGGCTTAAAAATGATGTTTTGGTTGGTCTCTGAAAAAATGATTTGTCAAAGTCGAGTTTTAAAAGGCAACTTGCATACAAGTTTGACTAGTGACAATGAAATTTTGGATTGCCAAAAAGTTTCCGAAATCGATTTTGGATTTCACTTTTCATTATTTTGGGGACTTAAAAATGATGTTTTGGTTGGTCTCTGAAAAAATGATTTGTCAAAGTCGAGTTTTAAAAGGCAACTTGCATACAAGTTTGACTAGTGACAATGAAATTTTGATTTGCCAAAAAGTTTCCGAAATCGATTTTGGATTTTACTTTTCATTATTTTGGGGACTTAAAAATGATGTTTTGGTAGGTCTCTGAAAAAATGATTTGTCAAAGTCGAGTTTTAAAAGGCAACTTGCATACAAGTTTGACTAGTGACAATGAAATTTTGGTTTGCCAAAAAGTTTCCGAAATCGATTTTGGATTTCACTTTTCATTATTTTGGGGGCTTAAAAATGATGTTTTGGTTGGTCTCTGAAAAAATGATTTGTCAAAGTCGAGTTTAAAAAGGCAACTTGCATACAAGTTTGACTAGTGACAATGAAATTTTGGATTGCCAAAAAGTTTCCAAAATCGATTTTGGATTTCACTTTTCATTATTTTGGGGGCTCAAAAATGATGTTTTGGTTGGTCTCTGAAAGAATGATTTGTCAAAGTCGAGTTATAAAAGGCAACTTGCATACAAGTTTGACTAGTGACAATGAAATTTTGGTTTGCCAAAAAGTTTCCGAAATCGATTTTGGATTTAACTTTTCATTATTTTGGGGGCTCAAAAATGATGTTTTGGTTGGTCTCTGAAAAAATGATTTGTCAAAGTCGAGTTTTAAAAGGCAACTTGCATACAAGTTTGACTAGTGACAATGAAATTTTGGTTTGCCAAAAAGTTTCCGAAATCGATTTTGGATTTCACTTTTCATTATTTTGGGGGCTCAAAAATGATGTTTTGGTTGGTCTCTGAAAGAATGATTTGTCAAAGTCGAGTTATAAAAGGCAACTTGCATACAAGTTTGACTAGTGACAATGAAATTTTGGATTGCCAAAAAATTTCCGTAATCGATTTTGGATTTAACTTTTCATTATTTTGGGGGCTCAAAAATGATGTTTTGGTTGGTCTCTGAAAAAATGATTTGTCAAAAGGGAAGTTTTAAAAGGCAACTTGCATACAAGTTTGACTAGTGACAATGAAATTTTGGTTTGCCAAAAAGTTTCCGAAATCGATTTTGGATTTCACTTTTCATTATTTTGGGGGCTCAAAAATGATGTTTTGGTTGGTCTCTGAAAAAATGATTTGTCAAAGTCGAGTTTTAAAAGGCAACTTGCATACAAGTTTGACTAGTGACAATGAAATTTTGGTTTGCCAAAAAGTTTCCGAAATCGATTTTGGATTTCACTTTTCATTATTTTGGGGGCTCAAAAATGATGTTTTGGTTGGTCTCTGAAAGAATGATTTGTCAAAGTCGAGTTATAAAAGGCAACTTGCATACAAGTTTGACTAGTGACAATGAAATTTTGGTTTGCCAAAAAGTTTCCGACATCGATTTTGGTTTTTACTTTTCATTATTCTGGGGGCTTAAAATGATGTTTTGGTTGGTCTCTGAAAAAATGATTTGTTAAAGTCGAGTTTTAAAAGACAACTTGCATACAAGTTTGACTAGTTACATTGAAATTTTGGTTTGCTAAAAAGTTTCTCAAATCGATCTTGGATTTCACTTTTCATTATTTTGGGGGCTTAAAAATGATGGTTTGGTTGGTCTCTGAAAAAATGACTTGTCAAAGTCGAGTTTTAAAAGGCAACTTGCATACAAGTTTGACTAGTGACAATGAAATTTTGGTTTGCCAAAAAGTTTCCGAAATCGATTTTTAATTTCACTTTTCATTATTTTGGGGGCTTAAAAATGATGGTTTGGTCGGTCTCTGAAAAAATGATTTGTCAAAGTCGAGTTTTAAAAGGCAACTTGCATACAAGTTTGACTAGTGACAATGAAATTTTGGTTTTCCAAAAAGTTTCCGAAATCGATCTTGGATTGCATTTTTCATTATTTTGGGGGCTCAAAAGTGATGGTTTGGTTGGTCTCTGAAAAAATGATTTGTTAAAGTCGAGTTTTAAAAGACAACTTGCATACAAGTTTGACTAGTTACATTGAAATTTTGGTTTGCTAAAAAGTTTCTCAAATCGATCTTGGATTTCACTTTTCATTATTTTGGGGGCTTAAAAATGATGGTTTGGTTGGTCTCTGAAAAAATGACTTGTCAAAGTCGAGTTTTAAAAGGCAACTTGCATACAAGTTTGACTAGTGACAATGAAATTTTGGTTTGCCAAAAAGTTTCCGAAATCGATTTTGGATTTCACTTTTCATTATTTTGGGGGCTCAAAAATGATGTTTTGGTTGGTCTCTGAAAACATGATTTGTCACAGTCGAGTTTTAAAAGGCAACTTGCATACAAGTTTGACTAGTGACAATGAAATTTTGGTTTTCCAAAAAGTTTCCGAAATCGATCTTGGATTGCATTTTTCATTATTTTGGGGGCTCAAAAGTGATGGTTTGGTTGGTCTCTGAAAAAATGATTTGTTAAAGTCGAGTTTTAAAAGGCAGCTTGCATACAAGTTTGACTAGTGACAATGAAATTTTGGTTTGCCAAAAAGTTTCCGAAATCGATTTTGGATTTCACTTTTCATTATTTTGGGGGCTCAAAAATGATGTTTTGGTTGGTCTCTGAAAACATGATTTGTCACAGTCGAGTTTTAAAAGGCAACTTGCATACAAGTTTGACTAGTGACAATGAAATTTTGGTTTGCCAAAAAGTTTCCGAAATCGATTTTGGATTTCACTTTTCATTATTTTGGGGGCTCAAAAATGATGTTTTGGTTGGTCTCTGAAAACATGATTTGTCACAGTCGAGTTTTAAAAGGCAACTTGCATACAAGTTTGACTAGTGACAATGAAATTTTGGTTTTACAAAAAGTTTCCGAAATCGATCTTGGATTGCATTTTTCATTATTTTGGGGGCTTAAAATGATGTTTTGGTGGTTCTCTGAAAAAATGATTTGCCAAAGTCGAGTTTAAATTGGCAGCTTGCATACAAGTTTGACTAGTAACTTTGAAATTTTGGTTTGCAAAATAGTTTCTGAAATCGATCTTGGATTTCACTTTTCATTATTTTGGGGGCTCAAAAATGATGTTTTGGTTGGTCTCTGAAAACATGATTTGTCACAGTCGAGTTTTAAAAGGCAACTTGCATACAAGTTTGACTAGTGACAATGAAATTTTGGTTTTCCAAAAAGTTTCCGAAATCGATCTTGGATTGCATTTTTCATTATTTTGGGGGCTCAAAAGTGATGGTTTGGTTGGTCTCTGAAAAAATGATTTGTTAAAGTCGAGTTTTAAAAGACAACTTGCATACAAGTTTGACTAGTTACATTGAAATTTTGGTTTGCTAAAAAGTTTCTCAAATCGATCTTGGATTTCACTTTTCATTATTTTGGGGGCTTAAAAATGATGGTTTGGTTGGTCTCTGAAAAAATGACTTGTCAAAGTCGAGTTTTAAAAGGCAACTTGCATACAAGTTTGACTAGTGACAATGAAATTTTGGTTTGCCAAAAAGTTTCCGAAATCGATTTTGGATTTCACTTTTCATTATTTTGGGGGCTCAAAAATGATGTTTTGGTTGGTCTCTGAAAACATGATTTGTCACAGTCGAGTTTTAAAAGGCAACTTGCATACAAGTTTGACTAGTGACAATGAAATTTTGGTTTTCCAAAAAGTTTCCGAAATCGATCTTGGATTGCATTTTTCATTATTTTGGGGGCTCAAAAGTGATGGTTTGGTTGGTCTCTGAAAAAATGATTTGTTAAAGTCGAGTTTTAAAAGGCAGCTTGCATACAAGTTTGACTAGTGACAATGAAATTTTGGTTTGCCAAAAAGTTTCCGAAATCGATTTTGGATTTCACTTTTCATTATTTTGGGGGCTCAAAAATGATGTTTTGGTTGGTCTCTGAAAACATGATTTGTCACAGTCGAGTTTTAAAAGGCAACTTGCATACAAGTTTGACTAGTGACAATGAAATTTTGGTTTGCCAAAAAGTTTCCGAAATCGATTTTGGATTTCACTTTTCATTATTTTGGGGGCTCAAAAATGATGTTTTGGTTGGTCTCTGAAAACATGATTTGTCACAGTCGAGTTTTAAAAGGCAACTTGCATACAAGTTTGACTAGTGACAATGAAATTTTGGTTTTACAAAAAGTTTCCGAAATCGATCTTGGATTGCATTTTTCATTATTTTGGGGGCTTAAAATGATGTTTTGGTGGTTCTCTGAAAAAATGATTTGCCAAAGTCGAGTTTAAATTGGCAGCTTGCATACAAGTTTGACTAGTAACTTTGAAATTTTGGTTTGCAAAATAGTTTCTGAAATCGATCTTGGATTTCACTTTTCATTATTTTGGGGGCTCAAAAATGATGTTTTGGTTGGTCTCTGAAAACATGATTTGTCACAGTCGAGTTTTAAAAGGCAACTTGCATACAAGTTTGACTAGTGACAATGAAATTTTGGTTTGCCAAAAAGTTTCCGAAATCGATTTTGGATTTCACTTTTCATTATTTTGGGGGCTCAAAAATGATGTTTTGGTTGGTCTCTGAAAACATGATTTGTCACAGTCGAGTTTTAAAAGGCAACTTGCATACAAGTTTGACTAGTGACAATGAAATTTTGGTTTTACAAAAAGTTTCCGAAATCGATCTTGGATTGCATTTTTCATTATTTTGGGGGCTTAAAATGATGTTTTGGTGGTTCTCTGAAAAAATGATTTGCCAAAGTCGAGTTTAAATTGGCAGCTTGCATACAAGTTTGACTAGTAACTTTGAAATTTTGGTTTGCAAAATAGTTTCTGAAATCGATCTTGGATTTCACTTTTCATTATTTTGGGGGCTCAAAAGTGATGGTTTGGTTGGTCTCTGAAAAAATGATTTGTTAAAGTCGAGTTTTAAAAGGCAGCTTGCATACAAGTTTGACTAGTGACAATGAAATTTTGGTTTGCCAAAAAGTCTCCGAAATCGATTTTGGATTTCACTTTTCATTATTTTGGGGGCTCAAAAATGATGTTTTGGTTGGTCTCTGAAAACATGATTTGTCACAGTCGAGTTTTAAAAGGCAACTTGCATACAAGTTTGACTAGTGACAATGAAATTTTGGTTTGCCAAAAAGTTTCCGAAATCGATTTTGGATTTCACTTTTCATTATTTTGGGGGCTCAAAAATGATGTTTTGGTTGGTCTCTGAAAACATGATTTGTCACAGTCGAGTTTTAAAAGGCAACTTGCATACAAGTTTGACTAGTGACAATGAAATTTTGGTTTTACAAAAAGTTTCCGAAATCGATCTTGGATTGCATTTTTCATTATTTTGGGGGCTCAAAAATGATGTTTTGGTTGGTCTCTGAAAACATGATTTGTCACAGTCGAGTTTTAAAAGGCAACTTGCATACAAGTTTGACTAGTGACAATGAAATTTTGGTTTGCCAAAAAGTTTCCGAAATCGATTTTGGATTTCACTTTTCATTATTTTGGGGGCTTAAAAATGATGTTTTGGTTGGTCTCTGAAAAAATGATTTGTCAAAGTCGAGTTTTAAAAGGCAACTTGCATACAAGTTTGACTAGTGACAATGAAATTTTGATTTGCCAAAAAGTTTCCGAAATCGATTTTGGATTTCACTTTTCATTATTTTGGGGGCTTAAAAATGATGTTTTGGTTGGTCTCTGAAAAAATGATTTGTCAAAGTCGAGTTTTAAAAGGCAACTTGCATACAAGTTTGACTAGTGACAATGAAATTTTGGTTTGCCAAAAAGTTTCCGAAATCGATTTTGGATCGAACTTTTCATTATTTTGGGGCCTTAAAAATGATGTTTTGGTTGGTCTCTGAAAAAATGATTTGTCAAAGTCGAGTTTTGAAAGGCAACTTGCATACAAGTTTGACTAATGACAATGAAATTTTGGTTTGCCAAAAAGTTTCCGAAATCGATTTTGGATTGCACTTTTCATTATTTTGGGGGCTCAAAAATGATGTTTTGGTTGGTCTCTGAAAAAATGATTTGTCAAAGTCGAGTTTTAAAAGGCAACTTGCATACAAGTTTGACTAGTGACATTGAAATTTTGGTTTGCCAAAAAGTTTCCGAAATCGATTTTGGATTTCACTTTTCATTATTTTGGGGGCTTAAAAATGATGTTTTGGTTGGTCTCTGAAAAAAGGATATGTCAAAGTCGAGTTTTAAAAGGCAACTTGCATACAAGTTTGACTAGTGACAATGAAATCTTGGTTTGCCAAAAAGTTTCCGAAATCGATTTTGGATTTCACTTTTCATTATTTTGGGGGCTCAAAAATGATGTTTTGGTTGGTCTCTGAAAAAATAATTTGTCAAAGTCGAGTTTTAAAAGGCAACTTGCATACAAGTTTGACTAGTGACATTGAAATTTTGGTTTGCCAAAAAGTTTCCGAAATCGATTTTGGATTGCACTTTTCATTATTTTGGGGGCTCAAAATTGATGTTTTGGTTGGTCTTTGAAAAAATGATTTGTCAAAGTCGAGTTTTAAAAGGCAACTCGCATACAAGTTTGACTAGTGACATTGAAATTTTGGTTTGCCAAAAAGTTTCCGAAATCGATTTTGGATTGCACTTTTCATTATTTTGGGGGCTCAAAATTGATGTTTTGGTTGGTCTTTGAAAAAATGATTTGTCAAAGTCGAGTTTTAAAAGGGAACTCGCATACAAGTTTGACTAGTGACAATGAAATTTTGGTTTGCCAAAAAGTTTCCGAAATCGATTTTGGATTTCACTTTTCATTATTTTGGGGGCTTAAAAATGATGTTTTGGTTGGTCTCTGAAAAAATGATTTGTCAAAGTCGAGTTTTAAAAGGCAACTTGCTTACAAGTTTGACTAGTGACATTGAAATTTTGGTTTGCCAAAAAGTTTCCGAAATCGATTTTGGATTGCACTTTTCATTATTTTGGGGGCTCAAAAATGATGTTTTGGTTGGTCTCTGAAAAAATGATTTGTCAAAGTCGAGTTTTAAAAGGCAACTTGCATACAAGTTTGACTAGTGACATTGAAATTTTGGTTTGCCAAAAAGTTTCCGAAATCGATTTTGGATTGCACTTTTCATTATTTTGGGGGCTCAAAAATGATGTTTTGGTTGGTCTTTGAAAAAATGATTTGTCAAAGTCGAGTTTTAAAAGGCAACTCGCATACAAGTTTGACTAGTGACAATGAAATTTTGGTTTGCCAAAAAGTTTCCGAAATCGATTTTGGATTTCACTTTTCATTATTTTGGGGGCTTAAAAATGATGTTTTGGTTGGTCTCTGAAAAAATGATTTGTCAAAGTCGAGTTTTAAAAGGCAACTTGCATACAAGTTTGACTAGTGACAATGAAATTTTGGTTTGCCAAAAAGTTTCCGAAATCGATTTTGGATTTCACTTTTCATTATTTTGGGGGCTCAAAAATGATGTTTTGGTTGGTCTCTGAAAAAATGATTTGTCAAAGTCGAGTTTTAAAAGGCAACTCGCATACAAGTTTGACTAGTGACAATGAAATTTTGGTTTGCCAAAAAGTTTCCGAAATCGATTTTGGATTTCACTTTTCATTATTTTGGGGGCTTAAAAATGATGTTTTGGTTGGTCTCTGAAAAAATGATATGTCAAAGTCGAGTTTTAAAAGGCAACTTGCATACAAGTTTGACTAGTGACAATGAAATTTTGGTTTGCCAAAAAGTTTCCGAAATCGATTTTGGATTTCACTTTTCATTATTTTGGGGGCTTAAAAATGATGTTTTGGTTGGTCTCTGAAAAAATGATTTGTCAAAGTCGAGTTTTAAAAGGCAACTTGCATACAAGTTTGACTAGTGACAATGAAATTTTGGTTTGCCAAAAAGTTTCCGAAATCGATTTTGGATTTCACTTTTCATTATTTTGGGGGCTTAAAAATGATGTTTTGGTTGGTCTCTGAAAAAATGATTTGTCAAAGTCGAGTTTTAAAAGGCAACTCGCATACAAGTTTGACTAGTGACATTGAAATTTTGGTTTGCCAAAAAGTTTCCGAAATCGATTTTGGATTTCACTTTTCATTATTTTGGGGGCTCAAAAATGATGTTTTGGTTGGTCTTTGAAAAAATGATTTGTCAAAGTCGAGTTTTAAAAGGCAACTCGCATACAAGTTTGACTAGTGACAATGAAATTTTGGTTTGCCAAAAAGTTTCCGAAATCGATTTTGGATTTCACTTTTCATTATTTTGGGGGCTTAAAAATGATGTTTTGGTTGGTCTCTGAAAAAATGATTTGTCAAAGTCGAGTTTTAAAAGGCAACTTGCTTACAAGTTTGACTAGTGACATTGAAATTTTGGTTTGCCAAAAAGTTTCCGAAATCGATTTTGGATTGCACTTTTCATTATTTTGGGGGCTCAAAAATGATGTTTTGGTTGGTCTCTGAAAAAATGATTTGTCAAAGTCGAGTTTTAAAAGGCAACTTGCATACAAGTTTGACTAGTGACAATGAAATTTTGGTTTGCCAAAAAGTTTCCGAAATCGATTTTGGATTTCACTTTTCATTATTTTGGGGGCTTAAAAATGATGTTTTGGTTGGTCTCTGAAAAAATGATTTGTCAAAGTCGAGTTTTAAAAGGCAACTTGCATACAAGTTTGACTAGTTACATTGAAATTTTGGTTTGCCAAAAAGTTTCCGAAATCGATTTTGGATTTCACTTTTCATTATTTTGGGGGCTCAAAAATGATGTTTTGGTTGGTCTTTGAAAAAATGATTTGTCAAAGTCGAGTTTTAAAAGGCAACTCGCATACAAGTTTGACTAGTGACAATGAAATTTTGGTTTGCCAAAAAGTTTCCGAAATCGATTTTGGATTTCACTTTTCATTATTTTGGGGGCTTAAAAATGATGTTTTGGTTGGTCTCTGAAAAAATGATTTGTCAAAGTCGAGTTTTAAAAGGCAACTTGCTTACAAGTTTGACTAGTGACATTGAAATTTTGGTTTGCCAAAAAGTTTCCGAAATCGATTTTGGATTGCACTTTTCATTATTTTGGGGGCTCAAAAATGATGTTTTGGTTGGTCTCTGAAAAAATGATTTGTCAAAGTCGAGTTTTAAAAGGCAACTTGCATACAAGTTTGACTAGTGACAATGAAATTTTGGTTTGCCAAAAAGTTTCCGAAATCGATTTTGGATTTCACTTTTCATTATTTTGGGGGCTCAAAAATGATGTTTTGGTTGGTCTCTGAAAAAATGATTTGTCAAAGTCGAGTTTTAAAAGGCAACTTGCATACAAGTTTGACTAGTTACATTGAAATTTTGGTTTGCCAAAAAGTTTCCGAAATCGATTTTGGATTTCACTTTTCATTATTTTGGGGGCTTAAAAATGATGTTTTGGTTGGTCTCTGAAAAAATGATTTGTCAAAGTCGAGTTTTAAAAGGCAACTTGCTTACAAGTTTGACTAGTGACATTGAAATTTTGGTTTGCCAAAAAGTTTCCGAAATCGATTTTGGATTGCACTTTTCATTATTTTGGGGGCTCAAAAATGATGTTTTGGTTGGTCTCTGAAAAAATGATTTGTCACAGTCGAGTTTTAAAAGGCAACTCGCATACAAGTTTGACTAGTGACAATGAAATTTTGGTTTGCCAAAAAGTTTCCGAAATCGATTTTGGATTTCACTTTTCATTATTTTGGGGGCTTAAAAATGATGTTTTGGTTGGTCTCTGAAAAAATGATTTGTCAAAGTCGAGTTTTAAAAGGCAACTTGCTTACAAGTTTGACTAGTGACATTGAAATTTTGGTTTGCCAAAAAGTTTCCGAAATCGATTTTGGATTGCACTTTTCATTATTTTGGGGGCTCAAAAATGATGTTTTGGTTGGTCTCTGAAAAAATAATTTGTCAAAGTCGAGTTTTAAAAGGCAACTTGCATACAAGTTTGACTAGTGACATTGAAATTTTGGTTTGCCAAAAAGTTTCCGAAATCGATTTTGGATTGCACTTTTCATTATTTTGGGGGCTCAAAATTGATGTTTTGGTTGGTCTTTGAAAAAATGATTTGTCAAAGTCGAGTTTTAAAAGGCAACTCGCATACAAGTTTGACTAGTGACAATGAAATTTTGGTTTGCCAAAAAGTTTCCGAAATCGATTTTGGATTTCACTTTTCATTATTTTGGGGGCTTAAAAATGATGTTTTGGTTGGTCTCTGAAAAAATGATTTGTCAAAGTCGAGTTTTAAAAGGCAACTTGCTTACAAGTTTGACTAGTGACATTGAAATTTTGGTTTGCCAAAAAGTTTCCGAAATCGATTTTGGATTGCACTTTTCATTATTTTGGGGGCTCAAAAATGATGTTTTGGTTGGTCTCTGAAAAAATGATTTGTCAAAGTCGAGTTTTAAAAGGCAACTTGCATACAAGTTTGACTAGTGACAATGAAATTTTGGTTTGCCAAAAAGTTTCCGAAATCGATTTTGGATTTCACTTTTCATTATTTTGGGGGCTCAAAAATGATGTTTTGGTTGGTCTCTGAAAAAATAATTTGTCAAAGTCGAGTTTTAAAAGGCAACTTGCATACAAGTTTGACTAGTGACATTGAAATTTTGGTTTGCCAAAAAGTTTCCGAAATCGATTTTGGATTTCACTTTTCATTATTTTGGGGGCTCAAAATTGATGTTTTGGTTGGTCTCTGAAAAAATGATATGTCAAAGTCGAGTTTTAAAAGGCAACTTGCATACAAGTTTGACTAGTGACAATGAAATTTTGGTTTGCCAAAAAGTTTCCGAAATCGATTTTGGATTTCACTTTTCATTATTTTGGGGGCTTAAAAATGATGTTTTGGTTGGTCTCTGAAAAAATGATTTGTCAAAGTCGAGTTTTAAAAGGCAACTTGCATACAAGTTTGACTAGTTACATTGAAATTTTGGTTTGCCAAAAAGTTTCCGAAATCGATTTTGGATTTCACTTTTCATTATTTTGGGGGCTCAAAAATGATGTTTTGGTTGGTCTCTGAAAAAATGATTTGTCAAAGTCGAGTTTTAAAAGGCAACTTGCATACAAGTTTGACTAGTGACAATGAAATTTTGGTTTGCCAAAAAGTTTCCGAAATCGATTTTGGATTTCACTTTTCATTATTTTGGGGGCTCAAAAATGATGTTTTGGTTGGTCTCTGAAAAAATAATTTGTCAAAGTCGAGTTTTAAAAGGCAACTTGCATACAAGTTTGACTAGTGACATTGAAATTTTGGTTTGCCAAAAAGTTTCCGAAATCGATTTTGGATTGCACTTTTCATTATTTTGGGGGCTCAAAAATGATGTTTTGGTTGGTCTCTGAAAAAATGATTTGTCAAAGTCGAGTTTTAAAAGGCAACTTGCATACAAGTTTGACTAGTGACATTGAAATTTTGGTTTGCCAAAAAGTTTCCGAAATCGATTTTGGATTGCACTTTTCATTATTTTGGGGGCTCAAAAATGATGTTTTGGTTGGTCTTTGAAAAAATGATTTGTCAAAGTCGAGTTTTAAAAGGCAACTCGCATACAAGTTTGACTAGTGACAATGAAATTTTGGTTTGCCAAAAAGTTTCCGAAATCGATTTTGGATTTCACTTTTCATTATTTTGGGGGCTTAAAAATGATGTTTTGGTTGGTCTCTGAAAAAATGATATGTCAAAGTCGAGTTTTAAAAGGCAACTTGCATACAAGTTTGACTAGTGACAATGAAATTTTGGTTTGCCAAAAAGTTTCCGAAATCGATTTTGGATTTCACTTTTCATTATTTTGGGGGCTTAAAAATGATGTTTTGGTTGGTCTCTGAAAAAATGATTTGTCAAAGTCGAGTTTTAAAAGGCAACTTGCATACAAGTTTGACTAGTGACAATGAAATTTTGGTTTGCCAAAAAGTTTCCGAAATCGATTTTGGATTTCACTTTTCATTATTTTGGGGGCTTAAAAATGATGTTTTGGTTGGTCTCTGAAAAAATGATTTGTCAAAGTCGAGTTTTAAAAGGCAACTTGCATACAAGTTTGACTAGTGACAATGAAATCTTGGTTTGCCAAAAAGTTTCCGAAATCGATTTTGGATTTCACTTTTCATTATTTTGGGGGCTCAAAAATGATGTTTTGGTTGGTCTCTGAAAAAATAATTTGTCAAAGTCGAGTTTTAAAAGGCAACTTGCATACAAGTTTGACTAGTGACATTGAAATTTTGGTTTGCCAAAAAGTTTCCGAAATCGATTTTGGATTGCACTTTTCATTATTTTGGGGGCTCAAAATTGATGTTTTGGTTGGTCTTTGAAAAAATGATTTGTCAAAGTCGAGTTTTAAAAGGCAACTCGCATACAAGTTTGACTAGTGACATTGAAATTTTGGTTTGCCAAAAAGTTTCCGAAATCGATTTTGGATTGCACTTTTCATTATTTTGGGGGCTCAAAATTGATGTTTTGGTTGGTCTTTGAAAAAATGATTTGTCAAAGTCGAGTTTTAAAAGGCAACTCGCATACAAGTTTGACTAGTGACAATGAAATTTTGGTTTGCCAAAAAGTTTCCGAAATCGATTTTGGATTTCACTTTTCATTATTTTGGGGGCTTAAAAATGATGTTTTGGTTGGTCTCTGAAAAAATGATTTGTCAAAGTCGAGTTTTAAAAGGCAACTTGCTTACAAGTTTGACTAGTGACATTGAAATTTTGGTTTGCCAAAAAGTTTCCGAAATCGATTTTGGATTGCACTTTTCATTATTTTGGGGGCTCAAAAATGATGTTTTGGTTGGTCTCTGAAAAAATGATTTGTCAAAGTCGAGTTTTAAAAGGCAACTTGCATACAAGTTTGACTAGTGACAATGAAATTTTGGTTTGCCAAAAAGCTTCCGAAATCGATTTTGGATTTCACTTTTCATTATTTTGGGGGCTCAAAAATGATGTTTTGGTTGGTCTCTGAAAAAATAATTTGTCAAAGTCGAGTTTTAAAAGGCAACTTGCATACAAGTTTGACTAGTGACATTGAAATTTTGGTTTGCCAAAAAGTTTCCGAAATCGATTTTGGATTGCACTTTTCATTATTTTGGGGGCTCAAAAATGATGTTTTGGTTGGTCTCTGAAAAAATGATTTGTCAAAGTCGAGTTTTAAAAGGCAACTTGCATACAAGTTTGACTAGTGACATTGAAATTTTGGTTTGCCAAAAAGTTTCCGAAATCGATTTTGGATTGCACTTTTCATTATTTTGGGGGCTCAAAAATGATGTTTTGGTTGGTCTTTGAAAAAATGATTTGTCAAAGTCGAGTTTTAAAAGGCAACTCGCATACAAGTTTGACTAGTGACAATGAAATTTTGGTTTGCCAAAAAGTTTCCGAAATCGATTTTGGATTTCACTTTTCATTATTTTGGGGGCTTAAAAATGATGTTTTGGTTGGTCTCTGAAAAAATGATTTGTCAAAGTCGAGTTTTAAAAGGCAACTTGCATACAAGTTTGACTAGTGACAATGAAATTTTGGTTTGCCAAAAAGTTTCCGAAATCGATTTTGGATTTCACTTTTCATTATTTTGGGGGCTCAAAAATGATGTTTTGGTTGGTCTCTGAAAAAATGATTTGTCAAAGTCGAGTTTTAAAAGGCAACTCGCATACAAGTTTGACTAGTGACAATGAAATTTTGGTTTGCCAAAAAGTTTCCGAAATCGATTTTGGATTTCACTTTTCATTATTTTGGGGGCTTAAAAATGATGTTTTGGTTGGTCTCTGAAAAAATGATATGTCAAAGTCGAGTTTTAAAAGGCAACTTGCATACAAGTTTGACTAGTGACAATGAAATTTTGGTTTGCCAAAAAGTTTCCGAAATCGATTTTGGATTTCACTTTTCATTATTTTGGGGGCTTAAAAATGATGTTTTGGTTGGTCTCTGAAAAAATGATTTGTCAAAGTCGAGTTTTAAAAGGCAACTTGCATACAAGTTTGACTAGTGACAATGAAATTTTGGTTTGCCAAAAAGTTTCCGAAATCGATTTTGGATTTCACTTTTCATTATTTTGGGGGCTTAAAAATGATGTTTTGGTTGGTCTCTGAAAAAATGATTTGTCAAAGTCGAGTTTTAAAAGGCAACTCGCATACAAGTTTGACTAGTGACAATGAAATTTTGGTTTGCCAAAAAGTTTCCGAAATCGATTTTGGATTTCACTTTTCATTATTTTGGGGGCTTAAAAATGATGTTTTGGTTGGTCTCTGAAAAAATGATTTGTCAAAGTCGAGTTTTAAAAGGCAACTTGCTTACAAGTTTGACTAGTGACATTGAAATTTTGGTTTGCCAAAAAGTTTCCGAAATCGATTTTGGATTGCACTTTTCATTATTTTGGGGGCTCAAAAATGATGTTTTGGTTGGTTTTTGAAAAAATGATTTGTCAAAGTCGAGTTTTAAAAGGCAACTTGCATACAAGTTTGACTAGTGACAATGAAATTTTGGTTTGCCAAAAAGTTTCCGAAATCGATTTTGGATTTCACTTTTCATTATTTTGGGGGCTCAAAAATGATGTTTTGGTTGGTCTCTGAAAAAATGATTTGTCAAAGTCGAGTTTTAAAAGGCATTTTGCATACAAATTTGACTAGTTACTTTGAAATTTTGGATTGCCAAAAAGTTTCCGAAATCGATTTTGGATTGCACTCCTCATTATTTTGGGGGCTTAAAACTGATGTTTTGGTTGGTCTCTGAAAAAATGATTTGTCAAAGTCGAGTTTTAAAAGGCAACTTGCATACAAGTTTGACTAGTGACAATGAAATTTGGTTTGCCAAAAAGTTTCCGAAATCGATTTTGGATTTCACTTCTCATTATTTTGGGGGCTTAAAAATGATGTTTTGGTTGGTCTCTGAAAAAATGATTTGTCAAAGTCGAGTTTGAAAAGGCAACTTGCATACAAGTTTGACTAGTGACAATGAAATTTTGGTTTGCCAAAAAGTTTCCGAAATCGATTTTGGATTTCACTTCTCATTATTTTGGGGGCTTAAAAATGATGTTTTGGTTGGTCTCTGAAAAAATGATTTGTCAAAGTCGAGTTTGAAAAGGCAACTTGCATACAAGTTTGACTAGTGACAATGAAATTTTGGTTTGCCAAAAAGTTTCCGAAATCGATTTTGGATTTTACTTTTCATTATTTTTGGGGCTTAAAAATGATGTTTTGGTTGGTCTCTGAAAAAATGATTTGTCAAAGTCGAGTTTTAAAAGGCAACTTGCATACAAGTTTGACTAGTGACAATGAAATTTTGGTTTGCCAAAAAGTTTCCGAAATCGATTTTGGATTTTACTTTTCATTATTTTGGGGGCTCAAAAATGATGTTTTTGTTGGTCTGTGAAAAAATGATTTGTCAAAGTCGAGTTTTAAAAGGCATTTTGCATACAAATTTGACTAGTTACTTTGAAATTTTGGATTGCCAAAAAGTTTCCGAAATCGATTTTGGATTGCACTCCTCATTATTTTGGGGGCTTAAAACTGATGTTTTGGTTGGTCTCTGAAAAAATGATTTGTCAAAGTCGAGTTTTAAAAGGCAACTTGCATACAAGTTTGACTAGTGACAATGAAATTTGGTTTGCCAAAAAGTTTCCGAAATCGATTTTGGATTTCACTTCTCATTATTTTGGGGGCTTAAAAATGATGTTTTGGTTGGTCTCTGAAAAAATGATTTGTCAAAGTCGAGTTTGAAAAGGCAACTTGCATACAAGTTTGACTAGTTACTTTGAAACTTTGGATTGCCAAAAAGTTTCCGAAATCGATTTTGGATTTTACCTTTCATTATTTTGGGTGCTTAAAAATGATGGTTTGGTTGGTCTCTGAAAAAATGATTTGTCAAAGTCGAGTTTTAAAAGGCAACTTGCATACAAGTTTGACTAGTGACAATGAAATTTTGGTTTGCCAAAAAGTTTCCGAAATCGATTTTGGATTTTACTTTTCATTATTTTGGGGGCTTAAAAATGATGGTTTGATTGATCTCTGGAAAAATGATTTGTCAAAGTCGAGTTTTAAAAGGCAACTTGCATACAAGTTTGACTAGTGACAATGAAATTTTGGTTTGCCAAAAAGTTTCCGAAATCGATTTTGGATCGAACTTTTCATTATTTTGGGGGCTTAAAAATGATGTTTTGGTTGGTCTCTGAAAAAATGATTTGTCAAAGTCGAGTTTGAAAAGGCAATTTGCATACAAGTTTGACTAGTGACAATGAAATTTTGGTTTGCCAAAAAGTTTCCGAAGTCGATTTTGGATTTTACTTTTCATTATTTTGGGGGCTTAAAAATGATGGTTTGATTGATCACTGGAAAAATGATTTGTCAAAGGCGAGTTTTAAAAGGCAACTTGCATACAAGTTTGACTAGTGACAATGAAATTTTGGTTTGCCAAAAAGTTTCCGAAATCGATTTTGGATCGAACTTTTCATTATTTTGGGGGCTTAAAAATGATGTTTTGGTTGGTCTCTGAAAAAATGATTTGTCAAAGTCGAGTTTTAAAAGGCAACTTGCATACAAGTTTGACTAGTGACAATGAAATTTTGGTTTGCCAAAAAGTTTCCGAAATCGATCTTGGATTGCATTTTTCATTATTTTGGGGGCTCAAAAATGATGGTTTGGTTGGTCTCTGAAAAAATGATTTGTCAAAGTCGAGTTTGAAAAGGCAACTTGCATACAAGTTTGACTAGTGACAATGAAATTTTGGTTTGCCAAAAAGTTTCCGAAATCGATTTTGGATTTCACTTTTCATTATTTTGGGGGCTCAAAAATGATGTTTTGGTTGGTCTCTGAAAAAATGATTTGTCACAGTCGAGTTTTAAAAGGCAACTTGCATACAAGTTTGACTAGTGACAATGAAATTTTGGTTTGCCAAAAAGTTTCCCAAATCGATCTTGGATTGCATTTTTCATTATTTTGGGGGCTCAAAAATGATGTTTTGGTTGGTCTCTGAAAAAATGATTTGTCAAAGTCGAGTTTTAAAAGGCAACTTGCATACAAGTTTGACTAGTGACAATGAAATTTCGGTTTGCCAAAAAGTTTCCGAAATCGATCTTGGATTGCATTTTTCATTATTTTGGGGGCTTAAAAATGATGTTTTGGTTGCTCTCTGAAAAAATGATTTGTCAAAGTCGAGTTTGAAAAGGCAACTTGCATACAAGTTTGACTAGTGACAATGAAATTTTGGTTTGCCAAAAAGTTTCCGAAATCGATTTTGGATTTCACTTTTCATTATTTTGGGGGCTCAAAAATGATGTTTTGGTTGCTCTCTGAAAAAATGATTTGTCAAAGTCGAGTTTTAAAAAGCAACTTGCATACGAGTTTGACTAGTGACAATGACATTTTGGTTTGCCAAAAAGTTTCCGAAATCGATTTTGGATTTCACTTTTCATTATTTTGGGGGCTCAAAAATGATGTTTTGGTTGGTCTCTGAAAAAATGATTTGTCAAAGTCGAATTTTAATAGGCAACTTGCATACAAGTTTGACTAGTGACAATAAAATTTTGGATTGCCAAAAAGCTTCCGAAATCGATTTTGGATCGAACTTTTCATTATTTTGAAGGCTTAAAAATGATGTTTTGGTTGGTCTCTGAAAAAATGATTTGTCAAAGTCGAATTTTAATAGGCAACTTGCATACAAGTTAGGCTAGTGACAATGTAGTTTTGGTTTGCCAAAAAGTTTCCGAAATCGATTTTGGATTTCACTTTTCATTATTTTGGGGGCTTAAAAATGATGTTTTGGTTGGTCTCTGAAAAAATGATTTGTCACAGTCGAGTTTTAAAAGGCAACTTGCATACAAGTTTGACTAGTGACAATGAAATATTGGTTTGCCAAAAAGTTTCCGAAATCGATCTTGGATTGCATTTTTCATTATTTTGGGGGCTCAAAAATGATGTTTTGGTTGGTCTCTGAAAAAATTATTTGTCAAAGTCGAGTTTGAAAAAGCAACTTGCATACAAGTTTGACTAGTGACAATGAAATTTTGGTTTGCCAAAAAGTTTCCGAAATCGATTTTGGATCGAACTTTTCATTATTTTGGGGGCTTAAAAATGATGTTTTGGTTGGTCTCTGAAAAAATGATTTGTCAAAGTCGAGTTTTAAAAGGCAACTTGCATACAAGTTTGACTAGTGACAATGAAATTTTGGATTGCCAAAAAGTTTCCGAAATCGATTTTGGATCGAACTTTTCATTATTTTGGGGGCTTAAAAATGATGTTTTGGTTGGTCTCTACAAAAATGATTTGTCAAAGTTGAGTTTTAAGAGGCAACTTGCATACAAGTTTGACTAGTGACAATGAAATTTTGGTTTGCCAAAAAGTTTCCGAAATCGATTTTGGATCGAACTTTTCATTATTTTGGGGGCTTAAAAATGATGTTTTGGTTGGTCTCTGAAAAAATGATTTGTCAAAGTCGAGTTTTAAAAGGCAACTTGCATACAAGTTTGACTAGTGACAATGAAATTTTGGATTGCCAAAAAGTTTCCGAAATCGATTTTGGATTTCACTTTTCATTATTTTGGGGGCTTAAAAATGATGTTTTGGTTGGTCTCTGAAAAAATGATTTGTCAAAGTTGAGTTTTAAAAGGCAACTTGCATACAAGTTTGACTAGTGACAATGAAATTTTGGTTTGCCAAAAAGTTTCCGAAATCGATTTTGGATTTCACTTTTCATTATTTTGGGGGCTTAAAAATGATGGTTTAGTTGGTCTCTGAAAACATGATTTGTCAAAGTTGAGTTTTAAAAGGCAACTTGCATACAAGTTTGACTAGTGACAATGAAATTTTGGATTGCCAAAAAGTTTCCGAAATCGATTTTGGATCGAACTTTTCATTATTTTGGGGGCTTAAAAATGATGTTTTGGTTGGTCTCTGAAAAAATGATTTGTCAAAGTCGAGTTTTAAAAGGCAACTTGCATACAAGTTTGACTAGTGACAATGAAATTTTGGATTGCCAAAAAGTTTCCGAAATCGATTTTGGATCGAACTTTTCATTATTTTGGGGGCTTAAAAATGATGGTTTAGTTGGTCTCTGAAAACATGATTTGTCAAAGTTGAGTTTTAAAAGGCAACTTGCATACAAGTTTGACTAGTGACAATGAAATTTTGGATTGCCAAAAAGTTTCCGAAATCGATTTTGGATTTCGCTTTTCATTATTTTGGGGGCTTAAAAATGATGTTTTGGTTGGTTTCTGAAAAAAAGATTTGTCAAAGTCGAGTTTTAAAAGGCAACTTGCATACAAGTTTGACTAGTGACAATGAAATTTTGGATTGCCAAAAAGTTTCCGAAATCGATTTTGGATCGAACTTTTCATTATTTTGGGGGCTTAAAAATGATGTTTTGGTTGGTCTCTACAAAAATGATTTGTCAAAGTTGAGTTTTAAGAGGCAACTTGCATACAAGTTTGACTAGTGACAATGAAATTTTGGTTTGCCAAAAAGTTTCCGAAATCGATTTTGGATCGAACTTTTCATTATTTTGGGAGCTTAAAAATGATGTTTTGGTTGGTCTCTGAAAAAATGATTTGTCAAAGTCGAGTTTTAAAAGGCAACTTGCATACAAGTTTGACTAGTGACAATTAAATTTTGGATTGCCAAAAAGTTTCCGAAATCGATTTTGGATTTCACTTTTCATTATTTTGGGGGCTTAAAAATGATGTTTTGGTTGGTCTCTGAAAAAATGATTTGTCAAAGTTGAGTTTTAAAAGGCAACTTGCATACAAGTTTGACTAGTGACAATGAAATTTTGGTTTGCCAAAAAGTTTCCGAAATCGATTTTGGATTTCACTTTTCATTATTTTGGGGGCTTAAAAATGATGGTTTAGTTGGTCTCTGAAAACATGATTTGTCAAAGTTGAGTTTTAAAAGGCAACTTGCATACAAGTTTGACTAGTGACAATGAAATTTTGGATTGCCAAAAAGTTTCCGAAATCGATTTTGGATCGAACTTTTCATTATTTTGGGGGCTTAAAAATGATGTTTTGGTTGGTCTCTGAAAAAATGATTTGTCAAAGTCGAGTTTTAAAAGGCAACTTGCATACAAGTTTGACTAGTGACAATGAAATTTTGGATTGCCAAAAAGTTTCCGAAATCGATTTTGGATCGAACTTTTCATTATTTTGGGGGCTCAAAAATGATGTTTTGGTTGGTCTCTGAAAACATGATTTGTCACAGTCGAGTTTTAAAAGGCAACTTGCATACAAGTTTGACTAGTGACAATGAAATTTTGGTTTGCCAAAAAGTTTCCGAAATCGATTTTGGATTTCACTTTTCATTATTTTGGGGGCTCAAAAATGATGTTTTGGTTGGTCTCTGAAAACATGATTTGTCACAGTCGAGTTTTAAAAGGCAACTTGCATACAAGTTTGACTAGTGACAATGAAATTTTGGTTTGCCAAAAAGTTTCCGAAATCGATCTTGGATTGCATTTTTCATTATTTTGGGGACTTAAAAATGATGGTTTGGTTGGTCTCTGAAAAAATGATTTGTCAAAGTCGAGTTTGAAAAGGCAACTTGCATACAAGTTTGACTAGTGACAATGAAATTTTGGTTTCCCAAAAAGTTTCCGAAATCGATTTTGGATCGAACTTTTCATTATTTTGGGGGCTCACAAATGATGTTTTGGTTGGTCTCTGAAAAAATGATTTGTCAAAGTCGAGTTATAAAAGGCAACTTGCATACAAGTTTGACTAGTGACAATGAAATTTTGGTTTGCCAAAAAGTTTCCGAAATCGATTTTGGATCGAACTTTTCATTATTTTGGGGGCTCAAAAATGATGTTTTGGTTGGTCTCTGAAAAAATGATTTGTCAAAGTCGAGTTTGAAAAGGCAACTTGCATACAAGTTTGACTAGTGACAATGAAATTTTGGTTTCCCAAAAAGTTTTCGAAATCGATTTTAGATTTCATTTTTCATTATTTTGGGGGCTCAAAAATGATGTTTTGGTTGGTCTCTGAAAACATGATTTGTCACAGTCGAGTTTTAAAAGGCAACTTGCATACAAGTTTGACTAGTGACAATGAAATTTTGGTTTGCCAAAAAGTTTCCGAAATCGATCTTGGATTGCATTTTTCATTATTTTGGGGGCTTAAAAATGATGGTTTGGTTGGTCTCTGAAAAAATGATTTGTCAAAGTCGAGTTTTAAAAGGCAACTTGCATACAAGTTTGACTAGTGACAATGAAATTTTGGTTTCCCAAAAAGTTTTCGAAATCGATTTTAGATTTCATTTTTCATTATTTTGGGGGCTCAAAAATGATGTTTTGGTTGGTCTCTGAAAACATGATTTGTCACAGTCGAGTTTTAAAAGGCAACTTGCATACAAGTTTGACTAGTGACAATGAAATTTTGGTTTGCCAAAAAGTTTCCGAAATCGATCTTGGATTGCATTTTTCATTATTTTGGGGGCTCAAAAATGATGTTTTGGTTGGTCTCTGAAAAAATGATTTGTCAAAGTCGAGTTTTAAAAGGCAACTTGCATACAAGTTTGACTAGTGACAATGAAATTTTGGTTTGCCAAAAAGTTTCCGAAATCGATCTTGGATTGCATTTTTCATTATTTTTGGGGCTCAAAAATGATGGTTTGGTTGGTCTCTGAAAAAATGATTTGTCAAAGTCGAGTTTTAAAAGGCAACTTGCATACAAGTTTGACTAGTGACAATGAAATTTTGGTTTGCCAAAAAGTTTCCGAAATCGATTTTGGATTTCACTTTTCATTATTTTGGGGGCTCAAAAATGATGTTTTGGTTGGTCTCTGAAAAAATGATTTGTCACAGTCGAGTTTTAAAAGGCAACTTGCATACAAGTTTGACTAGTGACAATGAAATTTTGGTTTGCCAAAAAGTTTCCCAAATCGATCTTGGATTGCATTTTTCATTATTTTGGGGGCTCAAAAATGATGTTTTGGTTGGTCTCTGAAAAAATGATTTGTCAAAGTCGAGTTTTAAAAGGCAACTTGCATACAAGTTTGACTAGTGACAATGAAATTTTGGTTTGCCAAAAAGTTTCCGAAATCGATCTTGGATTGCATTTTTCATTATTTTGGGGGCTTAAAAATGATGTTTTGGTTGCTCTCTGAAAAAATGATTTGTCAAAGTCGAGTTTGAAAAGGCAACTTGCATACAAGTTTGACTAGTGACAATGAAATTTTGGTTTGCCAAAAAGTTTCCGAAATCGATTTTGGATTTCACTTTTCATTATTTTGGGGGCTCAAAAATGATGTTTTGGTTGCTCTCTGAAAAAATGATTTGTCAAAGTCGAGTTTTAAAAAGCAACTTGCATACGAGTTTGACTAGTGACAATGACATTTTGGTTTGCCAAAAAGTTTCCGAAATCGATTTTGGATTTCACTTTTCATTATTTTGGGGGCTCAAAAATGATGTTTTGGTTGGTCTCTGAAAAAATGATTTGTCAAAGTCGAATTTTAATAGGCAACTTGCATACAAGTTTGACTAGTGACAATAAAATTTTGGATTGCCAAAAAGCTTCCGAAATCGATTTTGGATCGAACTTTTCATTATTTTGAAGGCTTAAAAATGATGTTTTGGTTGGTCTCTGAAAAAATGATTTGTCAAAGTCGAATTTTAATAGGCAACTTGCATACAAGTTAGGCTAGTGACAATGTAGTTTTGGTTTGCCAAAAAGTTTCCGAAATCGATTTTGGATTTCACTTTTCATTATTTTGGGGGCTTAAAAATGATGTTTTGGTTGGTCTCTGAAAAAATGATTTGTCACAGTCGAGTTTTAAAAGGCAACTTGCATACAAGTTTGACTAGTGACAATGAAATTTTGGTTTGCCAAAAAGTTTCCGAAATCGATTTTAGATCGAACTTTTCATTATTTTGGGGGCTTAAAAATGATGGTTTGGTTGGTCTCTGAAAAAATGATTTGTCAAAGTCGAATTTTAATAGGCAACTTGCATACAAGTTAGGCTAGTGACAATGTAGTTTTGGTTTGCCAAAAAGTTTCCGAAATCGATTTTGGATTTCACTTTTCATTATTTTGGGGGCTCAAAAATGATGTTTTGGTTGGTCTCTGAAAACATGATTTGTCACAGTCGAGTTTTAAAAGGCAACTTGCATACAAGTTTGACTAGTGACAATGAAATTTTGGTTTGCCAAAAAGTTTCCGAAATCGATCTTGGATTGCATTTTTCATTATTTTGGGGGCTTAAAAATGATGGTTTGGTTGGTCTCTGAAAAAATGATTTGTCAAAGTCGAGTTTGAAAAGGCAACTTGCATACAAGTTTGACTAGTGACAATGAAATTTTGGTTTCCCAAAAAGTTTTCGAAATCGATTTTAGATTTCATTTTTCATTATTTTGGGGGCTCAAAAATGATGTTTTGGTTGGTCTCTGAAAACATGATTTGTCACAGTCGAGTTTTAAAAGGCAACTTGCATACAAGTTTGACTAGTGACAATGAAATTTTGGTTTGCCAAAAAGTTTCCGAAATCGATCTTGGATTGCATTTTTCATTATTTTGGGGGCTCAAAAATGATGTTTTGGTTGGTCTCTGAAAAAATGATTTGTCAAAGTCGAGTTTTAAAAGGCAACTTGCATACAAGTTTGACTAGTGACAATGAAATTTTGGTTTGCCAAAAAGTTTCCGAAATCGATCTTGGATTGCATTTTTCATTATTTTGGGGGCTCAAAAATGATGGTTTGGTTGGTCTCTGAAAAAATGATTTGTCAAAGTCGAGTTTTAAAAGGCAACTTGCATACAAGTTTGACTAGTGACAATGAAATTTTGGTTTGCCAAAAAGTTTCCGAAATCGATTTTGGATTTCACTTTTCATTATTTTGGGGGCTCAAAAATGATGTTTTGGTTGGTCTCTGAAAAAATTATTTGTCACAGTCGAGTTTTAAAAGGCAACTTGCATACAAGTTTGACTAGTGACAATGAAATTTTGGTTTGCCTAAAAGTTTCCGAAATCGATTTTGGATTTCACTTTTCATTATTTTGGGGGCTCAAAAATGATGTTTTGGTTGGTCTCTGAAAAAATGATTTGTCAAAGTCGAGTATTAAAAGGCAACTTGCATACAAGTTTGACTAGTGACAATGAAATTTTGGTTTGCCAAAAAGTTTCCGAAATCGATCTTGGATTGCATTTTTCATTATTTTGGGGGCTCAAAAATGATGTTTTGGTTGGTCTCTGAAAAAATGATTTGTCAAAGTCGAGTTTTAAAAGGCAACTTGCATACAAGTTTGACTAGTGACAATGAAATTTTGGTTTGCCAAAAAGTTTCCGAAATCGATCTTGGATTGCATTTTTCATTATTTTGGGGGCTTAAAAATGATGTTTTGGTTGCTCTCTGAAAAAATGATTTGTCAAAGTCGAGTTTGAAAAGGCAACTTGCATACAAGTTTGACTAGTGACAATGAAATTTTGGTTTGCCAAAAAGTTTCCGAAATCGATTTTGGATTTCACTTTTCATTATTTTGGGGGCTCAAAAATGATGTTTTGGTTGCTCTCTGAAAAAATGATTTGTCAAAGTCGAGTTTTAAAAAGCAACTTGCATACGAGTTTGACTAGTGACAATGACATTTTGGTTTGCCAAAAAGTTTCCGAAATCGATTTTGGATTTCACTTTTCATTATTTTGGGGGCTCAAAAATGATGTTTTGGTTGGTCTCTGAAAAAATGATTTGTCAAAGTCGAATTTTAATAGGCAACTTGCATACAAGTTTGACTAGTGACAATAAAATTTTGGATTGCCAAAAAGCTTCCGAAATCGATTTTGGATCGAACTTTTCATTATTTTGAAGGCTTAAAAATGATGTTTTGGTTGGTCTCTGAAAAAATGATTTGTCAAAATCGAATTTTAATAGGCAACTTGCATACAAGTTAGGCTAGTGACAATGTAGTTTTGGTTTGCCAAAAAGTTTCCGAAATCGATTTTGGATTTCACTTTTCATTATTTTGGGGGCTTAAAAATGATGTTTTGGTTGGTCTCTGAAAAAATGATTTGTCACAGTCGAGTTTTAAAAGGCAACTTGCATACAAGTTTGACTAGTGACAATGAAATATTGGTTTGCCAAAAAGTTTCCGAAATCGATCTTGGATTGCATTTTTCATTATTTTGGGGGCTCAAAAATGATGTTTTGGTTGGTCTCTGAAAAAATTATTTGTCAAAGTCGAGTTTGAAAAAGCAACTTGCATACAAGTTTGACTAGTGACAATGAAATTTTGGTTTGCCAAAAAGTTTCCGAAATCGATTTTGGATCGAACTTTTCATTATTTTGGGGGCTTAAAAATGATGTTTTGGTTGGTCTCTGAAAAAATGATTTGTCAAAGTCGAGTTTTAAAAGGCAACTTGCATACAAGTTTGACTAGTGACAATGAAATTTTGGATTGCCAAAAAGTTTCCGAAATCGATTTTGGATTTCACTTTTCATTATTTTGGGGGCTTAAAAATGATGTTTTGGTTGGTCTCTGAAAAAATGATTTGTCAAAGTTGAGTTTTAAAAGGCAACTTGCATACAAGTTTGACTAGTGACAATGAAATTTTGGTTTGCCAAAAAGTTTCCGAAATCGATCTTGGATTGCATTTTTCATTATTTTGGGGGCTCAAAAATGATGGTTTGGTTGGTCTCTGAAAAAATGATTTGTCAAAGTCGAGTTTTAAAAGGCAACTTGCATACAAGTTTGACTAGTGACAATGAAATTTTGGATTGCCAAAAAGTTTCCGAAATCGATTTTGGATTTCACTTTTCATTATTTTGGGGGCTTAAAAATGATGTTTTGGTTGGTCTCTGAAAAAATGATTTGTCAAAGTTGAGTTTTAAAAGGCAACTTGCATACAAGTTTGACTAGTGACAATGAAATTTTGGTTTGCCAAAAAGTTTCCGAAATCGATTTTGGATTTCACTTTTCATTATTTTGGGGGCTTAAAAATGATGGTTTAGTTGGTCTCTGAAAACATGATTTGTCAAAGTTGAGTTTTAAAAGGCAACTTGCATACAAGTTTGACTAGTGACAATGAAATTTTGGATTGCCAAAAAGTTTCCGAAATCGATTTTGGATCGAACTTTTCATTATTTTGGGGGCTTAAAAATGATGTTTTGGTTGGTCTCTGAAAAAATGATTTGTCAAAGTCGAGTTTTAAAAGGCAACTTGCATACAAGTTTGACTAGTGACAATGAAATTTTGGTTTGCCAAAAAGTTTCCGAAATCGATTTTGGATTTCACTTTTCATTATTTTGGGGGCTTAAAAATGATGGTTTAGTTGGTCTCTGAAAACATGATTTGTCAAAGTTGAGTTTTAAAAGGCAACTTGCATACAAGTTTGACTAGTGACAATGAAATTTTGGATTGCCAAAAAGTTTCCGAAATCGATTTTTGATCGAACTTTTCATTATTTTGGGGGCTTAAAAATGATGTTTTGGTTGGTTTCTGAAAAAAAGATTTGTCAAAGTCGAGTTTTAAAAGGCAACTTGCATACAAGTTTGACTAGTGACAATGAAATTTTGGATTGCCAAAAAGTTTCCGAAATCGATCTTGGATTGCATTTTTCATTATTTTGGGGGCTCAAAAATGATGGTTTGGTTGGTCTCTGAAAAAATGATTTGTCAAAGTCGAGTTTTAAAAGGCAACTTGCATACAAGTTTGACTAGTGACAATGAAATTTTGGTTTGCCAAAAAGTTTCCGAAATCGATCTTGGATTGCATTTTTCATTATTTTGGGGGCTTAAAAATGATGTTTTGGTTGCTCTCTGAAAAAATGATTTGTCAAAGTCGAGTTTGAAAAGGCAACTTGCATACAAGTTTGACTAGTGACAATGAAATTTTGGTTTGCCAAAAAGTTTCCGAAATCGATTTTGGATTTCACTTTTCATTATTTTGGGGGCTCAAAAATGATGTTTTGGTTGCTCTCTGAAAAAATGATTTGTCAAAGTCGAGTTTTAAAAAGCAACTTGCATACGAGTTTGACTAGTGACAATGACATTTTGGTTTGCCAAAAAGTTTCCGAAATCGATTTTGGATTTCACTTTTCATTATTTTGGGGGCTCAAAAATGATGTTTTGGTTGGTCTCTGAAAAAATGATTTGTCAAAGTCGAATTTTAATAGGCAACTTGCATACAAGTTTGACTAGTGACAATAAAATTTTGGATTGCCAAAAAGCTTCCGAAATCGATTTTGGATCGAACTTTTCATTATTTTGAAGGCTTAAAAATGATGTTTTGGTTGGTCTCTGAAAAAATGATTTGTCAAAGTCGAATTTTAATAGGCAACTTGCATACAAGTTAGGCTAGTGACAATGTAGTTTTGGTTTGCCAAAAAGTTTCCGAAATCGATTTTGGATTTCACTTTTCATTATTTTGGGGGCTTAAAAATGATGTTTTGGTTGGTCTCTGAAAAAATGATTTGTCACAGTCGAGTTTTAAAAGGCAACTTGCATACAAGTTTGACTAGTGACAATGAAATATTGGTTTGCCAAAAAGTTTCCGAAATCGATTTTGGATTTCACTTTTCATTATTTTGGGGGCTCAAAAATGATGTTTTGGTTGGTCTCTGAAAACATGATTTGTCACAGTCGAGTTTTAAAAGGCAACTTGCATACAAGTTTGACTAGTGACAATGAAATTTTGGTTTGCCAAAAAGTTTCCGAAATCGATCTTGGATTGCATTTTTCATTATTTTGGGGGCTTAAAAATGATGGTTTGGTTGGTCTCTGAAAAAATGATTTGTCAAAGTCGAGTTTGAAAAGGCAACTTGCATACAAGTTTGACTAGTGACAATGAAATTTTGGTTTCCCAAAAAGTTTTCGAAATCGATTTTAGATTTCATTTTTCATTATTTTGGGGGCTCAAAAATGATGTTTTGGTTGGTCTCTGAAAACATGATTTGTCACAGTCGAGTTTTAAAAGGCAACTTGCATACAAGTTTGACTAGTGACAATGAAATTTTGGTTTGCCAAAAAGTTTCCGAAATCGATCTTGGATTGCATTTTTCATTATTTTGGGGGCTCAAAAATGATGTTTTGGTTGGTCTCTGAAAAAATGATTTGTCAAAGTCGAGTTTTAAAAGGCAACTTGCATACAAGTTTGACTAGTGACAATGAAATTTTGGTTTGCCAAAAAGTTTCCGAAATCGATCTTGGATTGCATTTTTCATTATTTTGGGGGCTCAAAAATGATGGTTTGGTTGGTCTCTGAAAAAATGATTTGTCAAAGTCGAGTTTTAAAAGGCAACTTGCATACAAGTTTGACTAGTGACAATGAAATTTTGGTTTGCCAAAAAGTTTCCGAAATCGATTTTGGATTTCACTTTTCATTATTTTGGGGGCTCAAAAATGATGTTTTGGTTGGTCTCTGAAAAAATTATTTGTCACAGTCGAGTTTTAAAAGGCAACTTGCATACAAGTTTGACTAGTGACAATGAAATTTTGGTTTGCCAAAAAGTTTCCCAAATCGATCTTGGATTGCATTTTTCATTATTTTGGGGGCTCAAAAATGATGTTTTGGTTGGTCTCTGAAAAAATGATTTGTCAAAGTCGAGTTTTAAAAGGCAACTTGCATACAAGTTTGACTAGTGACAATGAAATTTTGGTTTGCCAAAAAGTTTCCGAAATCGATCTTGGATTGCATTTTTCATTATTTTGGGGGCTTAAAAATGATGTTTTGGTTGCTCTCTGAAAAAATGATTTGTCAAAGTCGAGTTTGAAAAGGCAACTTGCATACAAGTTTGACTAGTGACAATGAAATTTTGGTTTGCCAAAAAGTTTCCGAAATCGATTTTGGATTTCACTTTTCATTATTTTGGGGGCTCAAAAATGATGTTTTGGTTGCTCTCTGAAAAAATGATTTGTCAAAGTCGAGTTTTAAAAAGCAACTTGCATACGAGTTTGACTAGTGACAATGACATTTTGGTTTGCCAAAAAGTTTCCGAAATCGATTTTGGATTTCACTTTTCATTATTTTGGGGGCTCAAAAATGATGTTTTGGTTGGTCTCTGAAAAAATGATTTGTCAAAGTCGAATTTTAATAGGCAACTTGCATACAAGTTTGACTAGTGACAATAAAATTTTGGATTGCCAAAAAGCTTCCGAAATCGATTTTGGATCGAACTTTTCATTATTTTGAAGGCTTAAAAATGATGTTTTGGTTGGTCTCTGAAAAAATGATTTGTCAAAATCGAATTTTAATAGGCAACTTGCATACAAGTTAGGCTAGTGACAATGTAGTTTTGGTTTGCCAAAAAGTTTCCGAAATCGATTTTGGATTTCACTTTTCATTATTTTGGGGGCTTAAAAATGATGTTTTGGTTGGTCTCTGAAAAAATGATTTGTCACAGTCGAGTTTTAAAAGGCAACTTGCATACAAGTTTGACTAGTGACAATGAAATATTGGTTTGCCAAAAAGTTTCCGAAATCGATCTTGGATTGCATTTTTCATTATTTTGGGGGCTCAAAAATGATGTTTTGGTTGGTCTCTGAAAAAATTATTTGTCAAAGTCGAGTTTGAAAAAGCAACTTGCATACAAGTTTGACTAGTGACAATGAAATTTTGGTTTGCCAAAAAGTTTCCGAAATCGATTTTGGATCGAACTTTTCATTATTTTGGGGGCTTAAAAATGATGTTTTGGTTGGTCTCTGAAAAAATGATTTGTCAAAGTCGAGTTTTAAAAGGCAACTTGCATACAAGTTTGACTAGTGACAATGAAATTTTGGATTGCCAAAAAGTTTCCGAAATCGATTTTGGATTTCACTTTTCATTATTTTGGGGGCTTAAAAATGATGTTTTGGTTGGTCTCTGAAAAAATGATTTGTCAAAGTTGAGTTTTAAAAGGCAACTTGCATACAAGTTTGACTAGTGACAATGAAATTTTGGTTTGCCAAAAAGTTTCCGAAATCGATCTTGGATTTCACTTTTCATTATTCTGGGGGCTCAAAAATGATGTTTTGGTTGGTCTCTGAAAAAATGATTTGTCAAAGTCGAGTTATAAAAGGCAATTTGCATACAAGTTTGACTAGTGACAATGAAATTTTGGTTGGCAAAAAAGTTTCCGAAATCGATTTTGGATCGAACTTTTCATTATTTTGGGGGCTTAAAAATGATGTTTTGGTTGGTCTCTGAAAAAATGATTTGTCAAAGTCGAGTTTTAAAAGGCAACTTGCATACAAGTTTGACTAGTGACAATGAAATTTTGGATTGCCAAAAAGTTTCCGAAATCGATTTTGGATTTCACTTTTCATTATTTTGGGGGCTTAAAAATGATGTTTTGGTTGGTCTCTGAAAAAATGATTTGTCAAAATCGAATTTTAATAGGCAACTTGCATACAAGTTAGGCTAGTGACAATGTAGTTTTGGTTTGCCAAAAAGTTTCCGAAATCGATTTTGGATTTCACTTTTCATTATTTTGGGGGCTTAAAAATGATGTTTTGGTTGGTCTCTGAAAAAATGATTTGTCACAGTCGAGTTTTAAAAGGCAACTTGCATACAAGTTTGACTAGTGACAATGAAATATTGGTTTGCCAAAAAGTTTCCGAAATCGATTTTGGATTTCACTTTTCATTATTTTGGGGGCTTAAAAATGATGTTTTGGTTGGTCTCTGAAAAAATGATTTGTCAAAGTTGAGTTTTAAAAGGCAACTTGCATACAAGTTTGACTAGTGACAATGAAATTTTGGTTTGCCAAAAAGTTTCCGAAATCGATTTTGGATTTCACTTTTCATTATTCTGGGGGCTCAAAAATGATATTTTGGTTGGTCTCTGAAAAACTGATTTGTCAAAGTCGAGTATTAAAAGGCAACTTGCATACAAGTTTGACTAGTGACAATGAAATTTTGGTTTGCCAAAAAGTTTCCGAAATCGATTTTGGATTTCACTTTTCATTATTTTGGGGGCTTAAAAATGATGGTTTGGTTGGTCTCTGAAAAAATGATTTGTCAAAGTCGAGTTTTAAAAGGCATTTGCATACAAGTTTGACTAGTGACAATGAAATTTTGGTTTGCCAAAAAGTTTCCGAAATCGATTTTGGATTTCACTTTTCATTATTCTGGGGGCTCAAAAATGATATTTTGGTTGGTCTCTGAAAAAATGATTTGTCAAAATCGAATTTTAATAGGCAACTTGCATACAAGTTAGGCTAGTGACAATGTAGTTTTGGTTTGCCAAAAAGTTTCCGAAATCGATTTTGGATTTCACTTTTCATTATTTTGGGGGCTTAAAAATGATGTTTTGGTTGGTCTCTGAAAAAATGATTTGTCACAGTCGAGTTTTAAAAGGCAACTTGCATACAAGTTTGACTAGTGACAATGAAATATTGGTTTGCCAAAAAGTTTCCGAAATCGATCTTGGATTGCATTTTTCATTATTTTGGGGGCTCAAAAATGATGTTTTGGTTGGTCTCTGAAAAAATTATTTGTCAAAGTCGAGTTTGAAAAAGCAACTTGCATACAAGTTTGACTAGTGACAATGAAATTTTGGTTTGCCAAAAAGTTTCCGAAATCGATTTTGGATCGAACTTTTCATTATTTTGGGGGCTTAAAAATGATGTTTTGGTTGGTCTCTGAAAAACTGATTTGTCAAAGTCGAGTATTAAAAGGCAACTTGCATACGAGTTTGACTAGTGACAATGACATTTTGGTTTGCCAAAAAGTTTCCGAAATCGATTTTGGATTTCACTTTTCATTATTTTGGGGGCTCAAAAATGATGTTTTGGTTGGTCTCTGAAAAAATGATTTGTCAAAGTCGAATTTTAATAGGCAACTTGCATACAAGTTTGACTAGTGACAATAAAATTTTGGATTGCCAAAAAGCTTCCGAAATCGATTTTGGATCGAACTTTTCATTATTTTGAAGGCTTAAAAATGATGTTTTGGTTGGTCTCTGAAAAAATGATTTGTCAAAATCGAATTTTAATAGGCAACTTGCATACAAGTTAGGCTAGTGACAATGTAGTTTTGGTTTGCCAAAAAGTTTCCGAAATCGATTTTGGATTTCACTTTTCATTATTTTGGGGGCTTAAAAATGATGTTTTGGTTGGTCTCTGAAAAAATGATTTGTCACAGTCGAGTTTTAAAAGGCAACTTGCATACAAGTTTGACTAGTGACAATGAAATATTGGTTTGCCAAAAAGTTTCCGAAATCGATCTTGGATTGCATTTTTCATTATTTTGGGGGCTCAAAAATGATGTTTTGGTTGGTCTCTGAAAAAATTATTTGTCAAAGTCGAGTTTGAAAAAGCAACTTGCATACAAGTTTGACTAGTGACAATGAAATTTTGGTTTGCCAAAAAGTTTCCGAAATCGATTTTGGATCGAACTTTTCATTATTTTGGGGGCTTAAAAATGATGTTTTGGTTGGTCTCTGAAAAAATGATTTGTCAAAGTCGAGTTTTAAAAGGCAACTTGCATACAAGTTTGACTAGTGACAATGAAATTTTGGATTGCCAAAAAGTTTCCGAAATCGATTTTGGATTTCACTTTTCATTATTTTGGGGGCTTAAAAATGATGTTTTGGTTGGTCTCTGAAAAAATGATTTGTCAAAGTTGAGTTTTAAAAGGCAACTTGCATACAAGTTTGACTAGTGACAATGAAATTTTGGTTTGCCAAAAAGTTTCCGAAATCGATCTTGGATTTCACTTTTCATTATTCTGGGGGCTCAAAAATGATGTTTTGGTTGGTCTCTGAAAAAATGATTTGTCAAAGTCGAGTTATAAAAGGCAATTTGCATACAAGTTTGACTAGTGACAATGAAATTTTGGTTGGCAAAAAAGTTTCCGAAATCGATTTTGGATCGAACTTTTCATTATTTTGGGGGCTTAAAAATGATGTTTTGGTTGGTCTCTGAAAAAATGATTTGTCAAAGTCGAGTTTTAAAAGGCAACTTGCATACAAGTTTGACTAGTGACAATGAAATTTTGGATTGCCAAAAAGTTTCCGAAATCGATTTTGGATTTCACTTTTCATTATTTTGGGGGCTTAAAAATGATGTTTTGGTTGGTCTCTGAAAAAATGATTTGTCAAAATCGAATTTTAATAGGCAACTTGCATACAAGTTAGGCTAGTGACAATGTAGTTTTGGTTTGCCAAAAAGTTTCCGAAATCGATTTTGGATTTCACTTTTCATTATTTTGGGGGCTTAAAAATGATGTTTTGGTTGGTCTCTGAAAAAATGATTTGTCACAGTCGAGTTTTAAAAGGCAACTTGCATACAAGTTTGACTAGTGACAATGAAATATTGGTTTGCCAAAAAGTTTCCGAAATCGATTTTGGATTTCACTTTTCATTATTTTGGGGGCTTAAAAATGATGTTTTGGTTGGTCTCTGAAAAAATGATTTGTCAAAGTTGAGTTTTAAAAGGCAACTTGCATACAAGTTTGACTAGTGACAATGAAATTTTGGTTTGCCAAAAAGTTTCCGAAATCGATTTTGGATTTCACTTTTCATTATTCTGGGGGCTCAAAAATGATATTTTGGTTGGTCTCTGAAAAACTGATTTGTCAAAGTCGAGTATTAAAAGGCAACTTGCATACAAGTTTGACTAGTGACAATGAAATTTTGGTTTGCCAAAAAGTTTCCGAAATCGATTTTGGATTTCACTTTTCATTATTTTGGGGGCTTAAAAATGATGGTTTGGTTGGTCTCTGAAAAAATGATTTGTCAAAGTCGAGTTTTAAAAGGCAACTTGCATACAAGTTTGACTAGTGACAATGAAATTTTGGTTGGCAAAAAAGTTTCCGAAATCGATTTTGGATTTTACTTTTCATTATTTTGGGGGCTCAAAAATGATGTTTTGGTTGGTCTCTGAAAAAATGATTTGTCAAAGTCGAGTTTTAAAAGGCAACTTGCATACAAGTTTGACTAGTGACAATGAAATTTTGGATTGCCAAAAAGTTTCCGAAATCGATTTTGGATTTCACTTTTCATTATTTTGGGGGCTTAAAAATGATGTTTTGGTTGGTCTCTGAAAAAATGATTTGTCAAAATCGAATTTTAATAGGCAACTTGCATACAAGTTAGGCTAGTGACAATGTAGTTTTGGTTTGCCAAAAAGTTTCCGAAATCGATTTTGGATTTCACTTTTCATTATTTTGGGGGCTTAAAAATGATGTTTTGGTTGGTCTCTGAAAAAATGATTTGTCACAGTCGAGTTTTAAAAGGCAACTTGCATACAAGTTTGACTAGTGACAATGAAATATTGGTTTGCCAAAAAGTTTCCGAAATCGATTTTGGATTTCACTTTTCATTATTTTGGGGGCTTAAAAATGATGTTTTGGTTGGTCTCTGAAAAAATGATTTGTCAAAGTTGAGTTTTAAAAGGCAACTTGCATACAAGTTTGACTAGTGACAATGAAATTTTGGTTTGCCAAAAAGTTTCCGAAATCGATTTTGGATTTCACTTTTCATTATTCTGGGGGCTCAAAAATGATATTTTGGTTGGTCTCTGAAAAACTGATTTGTCAAAGTCGAGTATTAAAAGGCAACTTGCATACAAGTTTGACTAGTGACAATGAAATTTTGGTTTGCCAAAAAGTTTCCGAAATCGATTTTGGATTTCACTTTTCATTATTTTGGGGGCTTAAAAATGATGGTTTGGTTGGTCTCTGAAAAAATGATTTGTCAAAGTCGAGTTTTAAAAGGCAACTTGCATACAAGTTTGACTAGTGACAATGAAATTTTGGTTGGCAAAAAAGTTTCCGAAATCGATTTTGGATTTTACTTTTCATTATTTTGGGGGCTCAAAAATGATGTTTTGGTTGGTCTCTGAAAAAATGATTTGTCAAAGTCGAGTTTTAAAAGGCAACTTGCATACAAGTTTGACTAGTGACAATGAAATTTTGGTTTGCCAAAAAGTTTCCGAAATCGATTTTGGATTTCACTTTTCATTATTTTGGGGGCTCAAAAATGATGTTTTGGTTGGTCTCTGAAAAAATGATTTGTCAAAGTCGAGTTATAAAAGGCAATTTGCATACAAGTTTGACTAGTGACAATGAAATTTTGGTTTGCCAAAAAGTTTCCGAAATCGATTTTGGATTTCACTTTTCATTATTTTGGGGGCTCAAAAATGATGTTTTGGTTGGTCTCTGAAATAATGACTTGTCAAAGTCGAGTTATAAAAGGCAACTTGCATACAAGTTTGACTAGTGACAATGAAATTTTGGTTTGCCAAAAAGTTTCCGAAATCGATTTTGGATTTCACTTTTCATTATTTTGGGGGCTTAAAAATGATGGTTTGGTTGGTCTCTAAAAAAATGATTTGTCGAAGTCGAGTTTGAAAAGGCAACTTGCATACAAGTTTGACTAGTGACAATGAAATTTTGGTTTGCCAAAAAGTTTCCGAAATCGATTTTGGATTCCACTTTTCATTATTCTGGGGGCTTAAAAATTATGTTTTGGTTGGTCTCTGAAAAAATTATTTGTCAAAGTCGAGTTTTAAAAGGGAACTTGCATACAAGTTTGACTAGTGACAATGAAATTTTGGTTTGCCAAAAAGTTTCCGAAATCGATTTTGGATTTTACTTTTCATTATTTTGGGGGCTTAAAAATGATGTTTTGGCTGGTCTCTGAAAAACTGATTTGTCAAAGTCGAGTTTTAAAAGGCAACTTGCATACAAGTTTGACTAGTGACAATGAAATTTTGGTTTGCCAAAAAGTTTCCGAAATCGATTTTGGATTTCACTTTTCATTATTTTGGGGCTTAAAAATGATGTTTTGGTTGGTCTCTGAAAAACTGATTTGTCAAAGTCGAGTTTTAAAAGGCAACTTGCATACAAGTTTGACTAGTGACAATGAAATTTTGGTTTGCCAAAAAGTTTCCGAAATCGATTTTGGATTTCACTTTTCATTATTTTGGGGGCTTAAAAATGATGTTTTGGTTGGTCTCTGAAAAACTGATTTGTCAAAGTCGAGTTTTAAAAGGCAACTTGCATACAAGTTTGACTAGTGACAATGAAATTTTGGTTTGCCAAAAAGTTTCCGAAATCGATTTTGGATTTCACTTTTCATTATTTTGGGGGCTTAAAAATGATGGTTTGGTTGGTCTCTGAAAAAATGATTTGTCAAAGTCTAGTTTTAAAAGGCAACTTGCATCCAAGTTTGACTAGTGACAATGAAATTTTGGATTGCCAAAAAGTTTCCGAAATCGATTTTGGATTTCACTTTTCATTATTCTGGGGGCTCAAAAATGATATTTTGGTTGGTCTCTGAAAAAATGATTTGTCAAAGTCTAGTTTTAAAAGGCAACTTGCATCCAAGTTTGACTAGTGACAATGAAATTTTGGTTTGCCAAAAAGTTTCCGAAATCGATTTTGGATTTTACTTTTCATTATTTTGGGGGCTTAAAAATGATGTTTTGGCTGGTCTCTGAAAAACTGATTTGTCAAAGTCGAGTTTTAAAAGGCAACTTGCATACAAGTTTGACTAGTGACAATGAAATTTTGGTTTGCCAAAAAGTTTCCGAAATCGATTTTGGATTTCACTTTTCATTATTTTGGGGGCTTAAAAATGATGTTTTGGTTGGTCTCTGAAAAACTGATTTGTCAAAGTCGAGTTTTAAAAGGCAACTTGCATACAAGTTTGACTAGTGACAATGAAATTTTGGTTTGCCAAAAAGTTTCCGAAATCGATTTTGGATTTCACTTTTCATTATTTTGGGGGCTTAAAAATGATGTTTTGGTTGGTCTCTGAAAAACTGATTTGTCAAAGTCGAGTTTTAAAAGGCAACTTGCATACAAGTTTGACTAGTGACAATGAAATTTTGGTTTGCCAAAAAGTTTCCGAAATCGATTTTGGATTTCACTTTTCATTATTCTGGGGGCTCAAAAATGATGTTTTGGTTGGTCTCTGAAAAACTGATTTGTCAAAGTCGAGTTTTAAAAGGCAACTTGCATACAAGTTTGACTAGTGACAATGAAATTTTGGATTGCCAAAAAGTTTTCGAAATCGATTTTGGATTTCACTTTTCATTATTTTGTGGGCTCAAAAATGATATTTTGGTTGGTCTCTGAAAAAATGATTTGTCAAAGTCTAGTTTTAAAAGGCAACTTGCATACAAGTTTGACTAGTGACAATGAAATTTTGGATTGCCAAAAAGTTTCCGAAATCGATTTTGGATTTCACTTTTCATTATTCTGGGGGCTCAAAAATGATGTTTTGGTTGGTCTCTGAAAAACTGATTTGTCAAAGTCGAGTTTTAAAAGGCAACTTGCATACAAGTTTGACTAGTGACAATGAAATTTTGGATTGCCAAAAAGTTTCCGAAATCGATTTTGGATTTCCCTTTTCATTATTTTGGGGGCTTAAAATGATGTTTTGGTTGGTCTCTGAAAAAAAGGTTTGTAAAAGTCGAGTTGCAAAAGGCAATTTGCATACAAGTTTGACTAGTGACAATGAAATTTTGGTTTGCCAAAAAGTTTCCGAAATCGATTTTGGATTTCACTTTTCATTATTTTGGGGGCTCAAAAATGATGGTTTGGTTGGTCTCTGAAAAAATTATTTGTCAAAGTCGAGTTTTAAAAGGCAACTTGCATACAAGTTTGACTAGTGACAATGAAATTTTGGTTTGCCAAAAAGTTTCCGAAATCGATTTTGGATTTCACTTTTCATTATTTTGGGGGCTCAAAAATGATGTTTTGGTTGGTCTCTGAAATAATGACTTGTCAAAGTCGAGTTTTAAAAGGCAACTTGCATACAAGTTTGACTAGTGACAATGAAATTTTGGTTTGCCAAAAAGTTTCCGAAATCGATTTTGGATTTCACTTTTCATTATTTTGGGGGCTCAAAAATGATGTTTTGGTTGGTCTCTGAAAAAATGATTTGTCAAAGTCGAGTTATAAAAGGCAATTTGCATACAAGTTTGACTAGTGACAATGAAATTTTGGTTTGCCAAAAAGTTTCCGAAATCGATTTTGGATTTCACTTTTCATTATTTTGGGGGCTTAAAAATGATGGTTTGGTTGGTCTCTGAAAAAATTATTTGTCAAAGTCGAGTTTTAAAAGGCAACTTGCATACAAGTTTGACTAGTGACAATGAAATTTTGGTTTGCCAAAAAGTTTCCGAAATCGATTTTGGATTTCACTTTTCATTATTTTGGGGGCTCAAAAATGATGTTTTGGTTGGTCTCTGAAATAATGACTTGTCAAAGTCGAGTTATAAAAGGCAACTTGCATACAAGTTTGACTAGTGACAATGAAATTTTGGTTTGCCAAAAAGTTTCCGAAATCGATTTTGGATTTCACTTTTCATTATTTTGGGGGCTTAAAAATGATGGTTTGGTTGGTCTCTAAAAAAATGATTTGTCGAAGTCGAGTTTGAAAAGGCAACTTGCATACAAGTTTGACTAGTGACAATGAAATTTTGGTTTGCCAAAAAGTTTCCGAAATCGATTTTGGATTCCACTTTTCATTATTCTGGGGGCTTAAAAATTATGTTTTGGTTGGTCTCTGAAAAAATTATTTGTCAAAGTCGAGTTTTAAAAGGGAACTTGCATACAAGTTTGACTAGTGACAATGAAATTTTGGTTTGCCAAAAAGTTTCCGAAATCGATTTTGGATTTTACTTTTCATTATTTTGGGGGCTTAAAAATGATGTTTTGGCTGGTCTCTGAAAAACTGATTTGTCAAAGTCGAGTTTTAAAAGGCAACTTGCATACAAGTTTGACTAGTGACAATGAAATTTTGGTTTGCCAAAAAGTTTCCGAAATCGATTTTGGATTTCACTTTTCATTATTTTGGGGCTTAAAAATGATGTTTTGGTTGGTCTCTGAAAAACTGATTTGTCAAAGTCGAGTTTTAAAAGGCAACTTGCATACAAGTTTGACTAGTGACAATGAAATTTTGGTTTGCCAAAAAGTTTCCGAAATCGATTTTGGATTTCACTTTTCATTATTTTGGGGGCTTAAAAATGATGTTTTGGTTGGTCTCTGAAAAACTGATTTGTCAAAGTCGAGTTTTAAAAGGCAACTTGCATACAAGTTTGACTAGTGACAATGAAATTTTGGTTTGCCAAAAAGTTTCCGAAATCGATTTTGGATTTCACTTTTCATTATTTTGGGGGCTTAAAAATGATGGTTTGGTTGGTCTCTGAAAAAATGATTTGTCAAAGTCTAGTTTTAAAAGGCAACTTGCATCCAAGTTTGACTAGTGACAATGAAATTTTGGATTGCCAAAAAGTTTCCGAAATCGATTTTGGATTTCACTTTTCATTATTCTGGGGGCTCAAAAATGATATTTTGGTTGGTCTCTGAAAAAATGATTTGTCAAAGTCTAGTTTTAAAAGGCAACTTGCATCCAAGTTTGACTAGTGACAATGAAATTTTGGTTTGCCAAAAAGTTTCCGAAATCGATTTTGGATTTTACTTTTCATTATTTTGGGGGCTTAAAAATGATGTTTTGGCTGGTCTCTGAAAAACTGATTTGTCAAAGTCGAGTTTTAAAAGGCAACTTGCATACAAGTTTGACTAGTGACAATGAAATTTTGGTTTGCCAAAAAGTTTCCGAAATCGATTTTGGATTTCACTTTTCATTATTTTGGGGGCTTAAAAAATGATGTTTTGGTTGGTCTCTGAAAAAATGATTTGTCAAAGTCGAGTTTTAAAAGGCAACTTGCATACAAGTTTGACTAGTGACAATGAAATTTTGGTTTGCCAAAAAGTTTCCGAAATCGATTTTGGATTTCACTTTTCATTATTTTGGGGGCTTAAAAATGATGTTTTGGTTGGTCTCTGAAAAACTGATTTGTCAAAGTCGAGTTTTAAAAGGCAACTTGCATACAAGTTTGACTAGTGACAATGAAATTTTGGTTTGCCAAAAAGTTTCCGAAATCGATTTTGGATTTCACTTTTCATTATTCTGGGGGCTCAAAAATGATGTTTTGGTTGGTCTCTGAAAAACTGATTTGTCAAAGTCGAGTTTTAAAAGGCAACTTGCATACAAGTTTGACTAGTGACAATGAAATTTTGGATTGCCAAAAAGTTTTCGAAATCGATTTTGGATTTCACTTTTCATTATTTTGTGGGCTCAAAAATGATATTTTGGTTGGTCTCTGAAAAAATGATTTGTCAAAGTCTAGTTTTAAAAGGCAACTTGCATACAAGTTTGACTAGTGACAATGAAATTTTGGATTGCCAAAAAGTTTCCGAAATCGATTTTGGATTTCACTTTTCATTATTCTGGGGGCTCAAAAATGATGTTTTGGTTGGTCTCTGAAAAACTGATTTGTCAAAGTCGAGTTTTAAAAGGCAACTTGCATACAAGTTTGACTAGTGACAATGAAATTTTGGATTGCCAAAAAGTTTCCGAAATCGATTTTGGATTTCACTTTTCATTATTTTGGGGGCTTAAAAATGATGTTTTGGTTGGTCTCTGAAAAAATGATTTGTCAAAGTCGAGTTTGAAAAGGCAACTTGCATACAAGTTTGACTAGTGACAATGAAATTTTGGTTTGCCAAAAAGTTTCCGAAATCGATTTTGGATTTCACTTTTCATTATTCTGGGGGCTCAAAAATGATGTTTTGGTTGGTCTCTGAAAAAATGATTTGTCAAAGTCGAGTTTTAAAAGGCAACTTGCATACAAGTTTGACTAGTGACAATGAAATTTTGGTTTGCCAAAAAGTTTCCGAAATCGATTTTGGATTTTACTTTTCATTATTTTGGGGGCTTAAAAATGATGTTTTGGTTGGTCTCTGAAAAAATGATTTGTCAAAGTCGAGTTTTAAAAGGCAACTTGCATACAAGTTTGACTAGTGACAATGAAATTTTGGTTTGCCAAAAAGTTTCCGAAATCGATTTTGGATTTTACTTATCATTATTTTGGGGGCTTAAAAATGATGTTTTGGTTGGTCTCTGAAAAAATGATTTGTCAAAGTCGAGTTTTAAAAGGCAACTTGCATACAAGTTTGACTAGTGACAATGAAATTTTGGTTTGCCAAAAAGTTTCCGAAATCGATTTTGGATTTCACTTTTCATTATTCTGGGGGCTCAAAAATGATATTTTGGTTGGTCTCTGAAAAAATGATTTGTCAAAGTCTAGTTTTAAAAGGCAACTTGCATCCAAGTTTGACTAGTGACAATGAAATTTTGGTTTGCCAAAAAGTTTCCGAAATCGATTTTGGATTTCACTTTTCATTATTCTGGGGGCTCAAAAATGATATTTTGGTTGGTCTCTGAAAAAATGATTTGTCAAAGTCGAGTTTTAAAAGGCAACTTGCATACAAGTTTGACTAGTGACAATGAAATTTTGGTTTGCCAAAAAATTTCCGAAATCGATTTTGGATTTTACTTTTCATTATCTTGGGGGCTTAAAAATAATGTTTTGGTGGGTCTCTGAAAAAATGATTTGTCAAAGTCGAGTTTTAAAAGGCAACTTGCATACAAGTTTGACTAGTGACAATGAAATTTTGGTTTGCCAAAAAGTTTCCGAAATCGATTTTGGATTTTAATTTTCATTATTTTGGGGGCTTAAAAATGATGGTTTGGTTGGTCTCTGAAAAAATGATTTGTCAAAGTCGAGTTTTAAAGGGCAACTTGCATACAAGTTTGACTAGTGACAATGAAATTTTGGATTGCCAAAAAGTTTCCGAAATCGATTTTGGATCGAACTTTTCATTATTTTGGGGGCTTAAAAATGATGGTTTGGTTGGTCTCTGAAAAAATGATTTGTCAAAGTCGAGTTTTAAAAGGCAACTTGCATACAAGTTTGACTAGTGACAATGAAATTTTGGTTTGCCAAAAAGTTTCCGAAATCGATTTTGGATTTTAATTTTCATTATTTCGGGGGCTCAAAAATGATGGTTTGGTTGGTATCTGAAAAAATGATTTGTCAAAGTCGAGTTTTAGAGGCAACTTGCATACAAGTTTGACTAGTGACAATGAAATTTTGGTTTGCCAAAAAGTTTCCGAAATCGATTTTGGATCGAACTTTTCATTATTTTGGGGGCTTAAAAATGATGTTTTGGTTGGTCTCTGAAAAAATGATTTGTCAAAGTCGAGTTTTAAAAGGCAACTTGCATACAAGTTTGACTAGTGACAATGAAATTTTGGTTTGCCAAAAAGTTTCCGAAATCGATTTTGGATTTCACTTTTCATTCTTTTGGGGGCTCAAAAATGATGTTTTGGTTGGTCTCTGAAAAAATGATTTGTCAAAGTCGAGTTTGAAAAGGCAACTTGCATACAAGTTTGACTAGTGACAATGAAATTTTGGTTTGCCAAAAAGTTTCCGAAATCGATTTTGGATCGAACTTTTCATTATTTTGGGGGCTTAAAAATGATGTTTTGGTTGGTATCTGAAAAAATGATTTGTCAAAGTCGAGTTTTAAAAGGCAACTTGCATACAAGTTTGACTAGTGACAATGAAATTTTGGTTTGCCAAAAAGTTTCCGAAATCGATTTTGGATTTCACTTTTCATTATTCTGGGGGCTCAAAAATGATGTTTTGGTTGGTCTCTGAAAAACTGATTTGTCAAAGTCGAGTTTTAAAAGGCAACTTGCATACAAGTTTGACTAGTGACAATGAAATTTTGGATTGCCAAAAAGTTTTCGAAATCGATTTTGGATTTCACTTTTCATTATTTTGTGGGCTCAAAAATGATATTTTGGTTGGTCTCTGAAAAAATGATTTGTCAAAGTCTAGTTTTAAAAGGCAACTTGCATACAAGTTTGACTAGTGACAATGAAATTTTGGATTGCCAAAAAGTTTCCGAAATCGATTTTGGATTTCACTTTTCATTATTCTGGGGGCTCAAAAATGATGTTTTGGTTGGTCTCTGAAAAACTGATTTGTCAAAGTCGAGTTTTAAAAGGCAACTTGCATACAAGTTTGACTAGTGACAATGAAATTTTGGTTTGCCAAAAAGTTTCCGAAATCGATTTTGGATTTCACTTTTCATTCTTTTGGGGGCTCAAAAATGATGTTTTGGTTGGTCTCTGAAAAAATGATTTGTCAAAGTCGAGTTTGAAAAGGCAACTTGCATACAAGTTTGACTAGTGACAATGAAATTTTGGTTTGCCAAAAAGTTTCCGAAATCGATTTTGGATCGAACTTTTCATTATTTTGGGGGCTTAAAAATGATGTTTTGGTTGGTCTCTGAAAAAATGATTTTTCAAAGTCGAGTTTTAGAGGCAACTTGCATACAAGTTTGACTAGTGACAATGAAATTTTGGTTTGCCAAAAAGTTTCCGAAATCGATTTTGGATTTCACTTTTCATTATTCTGGGGGCTCAAAAATGATGTTTTGGTTGGTCTCTGAAAAACTGATTTGTCAAAGTCGAGTTTTAAAAGGCAACTTGCATACAAGTTTGACTAGTGACAATGAAATTTTGGATTGCCAAAAAGTTTTCGAAATCGATTTTGGATTTCACTTTTCATTATTTTGTGGGCTCAAAAATGATATTTTGGTTGGTCTCTGAAAAAATGATTTGTCAAAGTCTAGTTTTAAAAGGCAACTTGCATACAAGTTTGACTAGTGACAATGAAATTTTGGATTGCCAAAAAGTTTCCGAAATCGATTTTGGATTTCACTTTTCATTATTCTGGGGGCTCAAAAATGATGTTTTGGTTGGTCTCTGAAAAACTGATTTGTCAAAGTCGAGTTTTAAAAGGCAACTTGCATACAAGTTTGACTAGTGACAATGAAATTTTGGATTGCCAAAAAGTTTCCGAAATCGATTTTGGATTTCACTTTTCATTATTTTGGGGGCTTAAAAATTATGTTTTGGTTGGTCTCTGAAAAAATGATTTGTCAAAGTCGAGTTTGAAAAGGCAACTTGCATACAAGTTTGACTAGTGACAATGAAATTTTGGTTTGCCAAAAAGTTTCCGAAATCGATTTTGGATTTCACTTTTCATTATTCTGGGGGCTCAAAAATGATGTTTTGGTTGGTCTCTGAAAAAATGATTTGTCAAAGTCTAGTTTTAAAAGGCAACTTGCATCCAAGTTTGACTAGTGACAATGAAATTTTGGTTTGCCAAAAAGTTTCCGAAATCGATTTTGGATTTCACTTTTCATTATTCTGGGGGCTCAAAAATGATATTTTGGTTGGTCTCTGAAAAAATGATTTGTCAAAGTCGAGTTTTAAAAGGCAACTTGCATACAAGTTTGACTAGTGACAATGAAATTTTGGTTTGCCAAAAAATTTCCGAAATCGATTTTGGATTTTACTTTTCATTATCTTGGGGGCTTAAAAATAATGTTTTGGTGGGTCTCTGAAAAAATGATTTGTCAAAGTCGAGTTTTAAAAGGCAACTTGCATACAAGTTTGACTAGTGACAATGAAATTTTGGTTTGCCAAAAAGTTTCCGAAATCGATTTTGGATTTTAATTTTCATTATTTTGGGGGCTTAAAAATGATGGTTTGGTTGGTCTCTGAAAAAATGATTTGTCAAAGTCGAGTTTTAAAAGGCAACTTGCATACAAGTTTGACTAGTGACAATGAAATTTTGGATTGCCAAAAAGTTTCCGAAATCGATTTTGGATCGAACTTTTCATTATTTTGGGGGCTTAAAAATGATGGTTTGGTTGGTCTCTGAAAAAATGATTTGTCAAAGTCGAGTTTTAAAAGGCAACTTGCATACAAGTTTGACTAGTGACAATGAAATTTTGGTTTGCCAAAAAGTTTCCGAAATCGATTTTGGATTTTAATTTTCATTATTTCGGGGGCTCAAAAATGATGGTTTGGTTGGTATCTGAAAAAATGATTTGTCAAAGTCGAGTTTTAGAGGCAACTTGCATACAAGTTTGACTAGTGACAATGAAATTTTGGTTTGCCAAAAAGTTTCCGAAATCGATTTTGGATCGAACTTTTCATTATTTTGGGGGCTTAAAAATGATGTTTTGGTTGGTCTCTGAAAAAATGATTTGTCAAAGTCGAGTTTTAAAAGGCAACTTGCATACAAGTTTGACTAGTGACAATGAAATTTTGGTTTGCCAAAAAGTTTCCGAAATCGATTTTGGATTTCACTTTTCATTCTTTTGGGGGCTCAAAAATGATGTTTTGGTTGGTCTCTGAAAAAATGATTTGTCAAAGTCGAGTTTGAAAAGGCAACTTGCATACAAGTTTGACTAGTGACAATGAAATTTTGGTTTGCCAAAAAGTTTCCGAAATCGATTTTGGATCGAACTTTTCATTATTTTGGGGGCTTAAAAATGATGTTTTGGTTGGTATCTGAAAAAATGATTTGTCAAAGTCGAGTTTTAAAAGGCAACTTGCATACAAGTTTGACTAGTGACAATGAAATTTTGGTTTGCCAAAAAGTTTCCGAAATCGATTTTGGATTTCACTTTTCATTATTCTGGGGGCTCAAAAATGATGTTTTGGTTGGTCTCTGAAAAACTGATTTGTCAAAGTCGAGTTTTAAAAGGCAACTTGCATACAAGTTTGACTAGTGACAATGAAATTTTGGATTGCCAAAAAGTTTTCGAAATCGATTTTGGATTTCACTTTTCATTATTTTGTGGGCTCAAAAATGATATTTTGGTTGGTCTCTGAAAAAATGATTTGTCAAAGTCTAGTTTTAAAAGGCAACTTGCATACAAGTTTGACTAGTGACAATGAAATTTTGGATTGCCAAAAAGTTTCCGAAATCGATTTTGGATTTCACTTTTCATTATTCTGGGGGCTCAAAAATGATGTTTTGGTTGGTCTCTGAAAAACTGATTTGTCAAAGTCGAGTTTTAAAAGGCAACTTGCATACAAGTTTGACTAGTGACAATGAAATTTTGGTTTGCCAAAAAGTTTCCGAAATCGATTTTGGATCGAACTTTTCATTATTTTGTGGGCTCAAAAATGATATTTTGGTTGGTCTCTGAAAAAATGATTTGTCAAAGTCTAGTTTTAAAAGGCAACTTGCATACAAGTTTGACTAGTGACAATGAAATTTTGGATTGCCAAAAAGTTTCCGAAATCGATTTTGGATTTCACTTTTCATTATTCTGGGGGCTCAAAAATGATGGTTTGGTTGGTATCTGAAAAAATGATTTGTCAAAGTCGAGTTTTAGAGGCAACTTGCATACAAGTTTGACTAGTGACAATGAAATTTTGGTTTGCCAAAAAGTTTCCGAAATCGATTTTGGATCGAACTTTTCATTATTTTGGGGGCTTAAAAATGATGTTTTGGTTGGTCTCTGAAAAAATGATTTGTCAAAGTCGAGTTTTAAAAGGCAACTTGCATACAAGTTTGACTAGTGACAATGAAATTTTGGTTTGCCAAAAAGTTTCCGAAATCGATTTTGGATTTCACTTTTCATTCTTTTGGGGGCTCAAAAATGATGTTTTGGTTGGTCTCTGAAAAAATGATTTGTCAAAGTCGAGTTTTAAAAGGCAACTTGCATACAAGTTTGACTAGTGACAATGAAATTTTGGTTTGCCAAAAAGTTTCCGAAATCGATTTTGGATCGAACTTTTCATTATTTTGGGGGCTTAAAAATGATGTTTTGGTTGGTCTCTGAAAAAATGATTTTTCAAAGTCGAGTTTTAGAGGCAACTTGCATACAAGTTTGACTAGTGACAATGAAATTTTGGTTTGCCAAAAAGTTTCCGAAATCGATTTTGGATTTCACTTTTCATTATTCTGGGGGCTCAAAAATGATGTTTTGGTTGGTCTCTGAAAAACTGATTTGTCAAAGTCGAGTTTTAAAAGGCAACTTGCATACAAGTTTGACTAGTGACAATGAAATTTTGGATTGCCAAAAAGTTTTCGAAATCGATTTTGGATTTCACTTTTCATTATTTTGTGGGCTCAAAAATGATATTTTGGTTGGTCTCTGAAAAAATGATTTGTCAAAGTCTAGTTTTAAAAGGCAACTTGCATACAAGTTTGACTAGTGACAATGAAATTTTGGATTGCCAAAAAGTTTCCGAAATCGATTTTGGATTTCACTTTTCATTATTCTGGGGGCTCAAAAATGATGTTTTGGTTGGTCTCTGAAAAACTGATTTGTCAAAGTCGAGTTTTAAAAGGCAACTTGCATACAAGTTTGACTAGTGACAATGAAATTTTGGATTGCCAAAAAGTTTCCGAAATCGATTTTGGATTTCACTTTTCATTATTTTGGGGGCTTAAAAATTATGTTTTGGTTGGTCTCTGAAAAAATGATTTGTCAAAGTCGAGTTTGAAAAGGCAACTTGCATACAAGTTTGACTAGTGACAATGAAATTTTGGTTTGCCAAAAAGTTTCCGAAATCGATTTTGGATTTCACTTTTCATTATTCTGGGGGCTCAAAAATGATGTTTTGGTTGGTCTCTGAAAAAATGATTTGTCAAAGTCGAGTTTTAAAAGGCAACTTGCATACAAGTTTGACTAGTGACAATGAAATTTTGGTTTGCCAAAAAGTTTCCGAAATCGATTTTGGATTTCACTTTTCATTATTCTGGGGGCTCAAAAATGATATTTTGGTTGGTCTCTGAAAAAATGATTTGTCAAAGTCTAGTTTTAAAAGGCAACTTGCATCCAAGTTTGACTAGAGACAATGAAATTTTGGTTTGCCAAAAAGTTTCCGAAATCGATTTTGGATTTCACTTTTCATTATTCTGGGGGCTCAAAAATGATATTTTGGTTGGTCTCTGAAAAAATGATTTGTCAAAGTCGAGTTTTAAAAGGCAACTTGCATACAAGTTTGACTAGTGACAATGAAATTTTGGTTTGCCAAAAAATTTCCGAAATCGATTTTGGATTTTACTTTTCATTATCTTGGGGGCTTAAAAATAATGTTTTGGTGGGTCTCTGAAAAAATGATTTGTCAAAGTCGAGTTTTAAAAGGCAACTTGCATACAAGTTTGACTAGTGACAATGAAATTTTGGTTTGCCAAAAAGTTTCCGAAATCGATTTTGGATTTTAATTTTCATTATTTCGGGGGCTCAAAAATGATGGTTTGGTTGGTATCTGAAAAAATGATTTGTCAAAGTCGAGTTTTAAAAGGCAACTTGCATACAAGTTTGACTAGTGACAATGAAATTTTGGTTTGCCAAAAAGTTTCCGAAATCGATTTTGGATTTCACTTTTCATTATATTGGGGGCTTAAAAATAATGTTTTGGTGGGTCTCTGAAAAAATGATTGGTCAAAGTCAAGTTTTAATAGGCAACTTGCATACAAGTTTGACTAGTGACAATGAAATTTTGGTTTGCCAAAAAGTTTCCGAAATCGATTTTGGATTGTACTTTTCATTATTTTGGGGGCTTAAAAATGATGTTTTGGTTGGTCTCTGAAAAAATGATTTGTCAAAGTCGAGTTTTAAAAGGCAACTTGCATACAAGTTTGACTAGTGACAATGAAATTTTGGTTTGCCAAAAAGTTTCCGAAATCGATTTTGGATTTCACTTTTCATTATTTTGGGGGCTTAAAAATGATGTTTTGGTTGGTCTCTGAAAAAATGATTTGTCAAAGTCGAGTTTTAAAAGGCAACTTGCATACAAGTTTGACTAGTGACAATGAAATTTTGGTTTGCCAAAAAGTTTCCGAAATCGATTTTGGATTTTAATTTTCATTATTTCGGGGGCTCAAAAATGATGGTTTGGTTGGTATCTGAAAAAATGATTTGTCAAAGTCGAGTTTTAGAGGCAACTTGCATACAAGTTTGACTAGTGACAATGAAATTTTGGTTTGCCAAAAAGTTTCCGAAATCGATTTTGGATCGAACTTTTCATTATTTTGGGGGCTTAAAAATGATGTTTTGGTTGGTCTCTGAAAAAATGATTTGTCAAAGTCGAGTTTTAAAAGGCAACTTGCATACAAGTTTGACTAGTGACAATGAAATTTTGGTTTGCCAAAAAGTTTCCGAAATCGATTTTGGATTTCACTTTTCATTCTTTTGGGGGCTCAAAAATGATGTTTAGGTTGGTCTCTGAAAAAATGATTTGTCAAAGTCGAGTTTGAAAAGGCAACTTGCATACAAGTTTGACTAGTGACAATGAAATTTTGGTTTGCCAAAAAGTTTCCGAAATCGATTTTGGATCGAACTTTTCATTATTTTGGGGGCTTAAAAATGATGTTTTGGTTGGTATCTGAAAAAATGATTTGTCAAAGTCGAGTTTTAAAAGGCAACTTGCATACAAGTTTGACTAGTGACAATGAAATTTTGGTTTGCCAAAAAGTTTCCGAAATCGATTTTGGATCGAACTTTTCATTATTTTGGGGGCTTAAAAATGATGTTTTGGTTGGTCTCTGAAAAAATGATTTTTCAAAGTCGAGTTTTAGAGGCAACTTGCATACAAGTTTGACTAGTGACAATGAAATTTTGGTTTGCCAAAAAGTTTCCGAAATCGATTTTGGATTTTAATTTTCATTATTTCGGGGGCTTAAAAATGATGGTTTGGTTGGTATCTGAGAAAATGATTTGTCAAAGTCGAGTTTTAAAAGGCAACTTGCATACAAGTTTGACTAGTGACAATGAAATTTTGGTTTGCCAAAAAGTTTCCGAAATCGATTTTGGATTGAACTTTTCATTATTTTGGGGGCTTAAAAATGATGTTTTGGTTGGTCTCTGAAAAAATGATTTGTCAAAGTCGAGTTTTAAAAGGCAACTTGCATACAAGTTTGACTAGTGACAATGAAATTTTGGTTTGCCAAAAAGTTTCCGAAATCGATTTTGGATCGAACTTTTCATTATTTTGGGGGCTTAAAAATGATGTTTTGGTTGGTCTCTGAAAAAATGATTTTTCAAAGTCGAGTTTTAGAGGCAACTTGCATACAAGTTTGACTAGTGACAATGAAATTTTGGTTTGCCAAAAAGTTTCCGAAATCGATTTTGGATTTTAATTTTCATTATTTCGGGGGCTTAAAAATGATGGTTTGGTTGGTATCTGAAAAAATGATTTGTCAAAGTCGAGTTTTAAAAGGCAACTTGCATACAAGTTTGACTAGTGACAATGAAATTTTGGTTTGCCAAAAAGTTTCCGAAATCGATCGTGGATTGCACTCCTCATTATTTTGGGGGCTTAAAAATGATGTTTTGGTTGGTCTCTGAAAAAATGATTTGTCAAAGTCGAGTTTTAAAAGGCAACTTGCATACAAGTTTGACTAGTGACAATGAAATTTTGGTTTGCCAAAAAGTTTCCGAAATCGATTTTGGATTGAACTTTTCATTATTTTGGGGGCTTAAAAATGATGTTTTGGTTGGTCTCTGAAAAAATGATTTTTCAAAGTCGAGTTTTAGAGGCAACTTGCATACAAGTTTGACTAGTGACAATGAAATTTTGGTTTGCCAAAAAGTTTCCGAAATCGATCGTGGATTGCACTCCTCATTATTTTGGGGGCTTAAAAATGATGTTTTGGTTGGTCTCTGAAAAAATGATTTGTCAAAGTCGAGTTTTAAAAGGCAACTTGCATACAAGTTTGACTAGTGACAATGAAATTTTAGTTTGCCAAAAAGTTTCCGAAATCGATTTTGGATTGAACTTTTCATTATTTTGGGGGCTTAAAAATGATGTTTTGGTTGGTCTCTGAAAAAATGATTTTTCAAAGTCGAGTTTTAGAGGCAACTTGCATACAAGTTTGACTAGTGACAATGAAATTTTGGTTTGCCAAAAAGTTTCCGAAATCGATCGTGGATTGCACTCCTCATTATTTTGGGGGCTTAAAAATGATGTTTTGGTTGGTCTCTGAAAAAATGATTTGTCAAAGTCGAGTTTTAAAAGGCAACTTGCATACAAGTTTGACTAGTGACAATGAAATTTTGGTTTGCCAAAAAGTTTCCGAAATCGATTTTGGATCGAACTTTTCATTATTTTGAGGGCTCAAAAATGATGTTTTGGTTGGTCTCTGAAAAAATGATTTGTCAAAGTCGAGTTTTAAAAGGCAACTTGCATACAAGTTTGACTAGTGACAATGAAATTTTGGTTTGCCAAAAAGTTTCCGAAATCGATTTTGGATTGAACTTTTCATTATTTTGGGGGCTTAAAAATGATGTTTTGGTTGGTCTCTGAAAAAATGATTTTTCAAAGTCGAGTTTTAGAGGCAACTTGCATACAAGTTTGACTAGTGACAATGAAATTTTGGTTTGCCAAAAAGTTTCCGAAATCGATCGTGGATTGCACTCCTCATTATTTTGGGGGCTTAAAAATGATGTTTTGGTTGGTCTCTGAAAAAATGATTTGTCAAAGTCGAGTTTTAAAAGGCAACTTGCATACAAGTTTGACTAGTGACAATGAAATTTTAGTTTGCCAAAAAGTTTCCGAAATCGATTTTGGATTGAACTTTTCATTATTTTGGGGGCTTAAAAATGATGTTTTGGTTGGTCTCTGAAAAAATGATTTTTCAAAGTCGAGTTTTAGAGGCAACTTGCATACAAGTTTGACTAGTGACAATGAAATTTTGGTTTGCCAAAAAGTTTCCGAAATCGATCGTGGATTGCACTCCTCATTATTTTGGGGGCTTAAAAATGATGTTTTGGTTGGTCTCTGAAAAAATGATTTTTCAAAGTCGAGTTTTAGAGGCAACTTGCATACAAGTTTGACTAGTGACAATGAAATTTTGGTTTGCCAAAAAGTTTCCGAAATCGATGTTGGATTGAACTTTTCATTATTTTGGGGGCTTAAAAATGATGTTTTGGTTGGTCTCTGAAAAAATGATTTTTCAAAGTCGAGTTTTAGAGGCAACTTGCATACAAGTTTGACTAGTGACAATGAAATTTTGGTTTGCCAAAAAGTTTCCGAAATCGATTTTGGATTGAACTTTTCATTATTTTGGGGGCTTAAAAATGATGATTTGGTTGGTCTCTGAAAAAATGATTTTTCAAAGTCGAGTTTTAGAGGCAACTTGCATACAAGTTTGACTAGTGACAATGAAATTTTGGTTTGCCAAAAAGTTTCCGAAATCGATCGTGGATTGCACTCCTCATTATTTTGGGGGCTTAAAAATGATGTTTTGGTTGGTCTCTGAAAAAATGATTTGTCAAAGTCGAGTTTTAAAAGGCAACTTGCATACAAGTTTGACTAGTGACAATGAAATTTTAGTTTGCCAAAAAGTTTCCGAAATCGATTTTGGATTGAACTTTTCATTATTTTGGGGGCTTAAAAATGATGTTTTGGTTGGTCTCTGAAAAAATGATTTTTCAAAGTCGAGTTTTAGAGGCAACTTGCATACAAGTTTGACTAGTGACAATGAAATTTTGGTTTGCCAAAAAGTTTCCGAAATCGATCGTGGATTGCACTCCTCATTATTTTGGGGGCTTAAAAATGATGTTTTGGTTGGTCTCTGAAAAAATGATTTTTCAAAGTCGAGTTTTAAAAGGCAACTTGCATACAAGTTTGACTAGTGACAATGAAATTTTGGTTTGCCAAAAAGTTTCCGAAATCGATTTTGGATTGAACTTTTCATTATTTTGGGGGCTTAAAAATGATGTTTTGGTTGGTCTCTGAAAAAATGATTTGTCAAAGTCGAGTTTTAGAGGCAACTTGCATACAAGTTTGACTAGTGACAATGAAATTTTGGTTTGCCAAAAAGTTTCCGAAATCGATCGTGGATTGCACTCCTCATTATTTTGGGGGCTTAAAAATGATGTTTTGGTTGGTCTCTGAAAAAATGATTTGTCAAAGTCGAGTTTTAAAAGGCAACTTGCATACAAGTTTGACTAGTGACAATGAAATTTTGGTTTGCCAAAAAGTTTCCGAAATCGATTTTGGATCGAACTTTTCATTATTTTGGGGGCTTAAAAATGATGTTTTGGTTGGTCTCTGAAAAAATGATTTGTCAAAGTCGAGTTTTAAAAGGCAACTTGCATACAAGTTTGACTAGTGACAATGAAATTTTGGTTTGCCAAAAAGTTTCCGAAATCGATTTTGGATTGAACTTTTCATTATTTTGGGGGCTTAAAAATGATGTTTTGGTTGGTCTCTGAAAAAATGATTTTTCAAAGTCGAGTTTTAGAGGCAACTTGCATACAAGTTTGACTAGTGACAATGAAATTTTGGTTTGCCAAAAAGTTTCCGAAATCGATCGTGGATTGCACTCCTCATTATTTTGGGGGCTTAAAAATGATGTTTTGGTTGGTCTCTGAAAAAATGATTTGTCAAAGTCGAGTTTTAAAAGGCAACTTGCATACAAGTTTGACTAGTGACAATGAAATTTTAGTTTGCCAAAAAGTTTCCGAAATCGATTTTGGATTGAACTTTTCATTATTTTGGGGGCTTAAAAATGATGTTTTGGTTGGTCTCTGAAAAAATGATTTGTCAAAGTCGAGTTTTAAAAGGCAACTTGCATACAAGTTTGACTAGTGACAATGAAATTTTAGTTTGCCAAAAAGTTTCCGAAATCGATTTTGGATTGAACTTTTCATTATTTTGGGGGCTTAAAAATGATGTTTTGGTTGGTCTCTGAAAAAATGATTTGTCAAAGTCGAGTTTTAAAAGGCAACTTGCATACAAGTTTGACTAGTGACAATGAAATTTTGGTTTGCCAAAAAGTTTCCGAAATCGATTTTGGATTTTACTTTTCATTATCTTGGGGGCTTAAAATTGATGGTTTGGTTGGTCTCTGAAAAAATGATTTGTCAAAGTCGAGTTTTAAAAGGCAACTTGCATACAAGTTTGACTAGTAACTTTGAAATTTTGGTTTGCCAAAAAGTTTCCGAAATCGATTTTGGATCGAACTTTTCATTATTTTGGGGGCTTAAAAATGATGTTTTGGTTGGTCTCTGAAAAAATGATTTGTCAAAGTCGAGTTTTAAAAGGCAACTTGCATACAAGTTTGACTAGTGACAATGAAATTTTGGTTTGCCAAAAAGTTTCCGAAATCGATTTTGGATTGAACTTTTCATTATTTTGGGGGCTTAAAAATGATGTTTTGGTTGGTCTCTGAAAAAATGATTTTTCAAAGTCGAGTTTTAAAAGGCAACTTGCATACAAGTTTGACTAGTGACAATGAAATTTTGGTTTGCCAAAAAGTTTCCGAAATCGATCTTGGATTGCATTTTTCATTATTTTGGGGGCTTAAAAATGATGTTTTGGTTGGTCTCTGAAAAAATGATTTGTCAAAGTCGAGTTTTAAAAGGCAACTTGCATACAAGTTTGACTAGTGACAATGAAATTTTAGTTTGCCAAAAAGTTTCCGAAATCGATTTTGGATTGAACTTTTCATTATTTTGGGGGCTTAAAAATGATGTTTTGGTTGGTCTCTGAAAAAATGATTTTTCAAAGTCGAGTTTTAAAAGGCAACTTGCATACAAGTTTGACTAGTGACAATGAAATTTTGGATTACCAAAAAGTTTCCGAAATCGATTTTGGTTTTCACTTTTCATTATTTTGGGGGCTTAAAAATGATGGTTTGGTTGGTCTCTGAAAAAATGATTTGTCAAAGTCGAGTTTTAAAAGGCAACTTGCATACAAGTTTGACTAGTGACAATGAAATTTTGGTTTGCCAAAAAGTTTCCGAAATCGATTTTGGATTTTACTTTTCATTATCTTGGGGGCTTAAAATTGATGGTTTGGTTGGTCTCTGAAAAAATGATTTGTCAAAGTCGAGTTTTAAAAGGCAACTTGCATACAAGTTTGACTAGTAACTTTGAAATTTTGGTTTGCATAATAGTTTCTGAAATCGATTTTGGATTTCACTTTTCATTATTTTGGGGGCTCAAAAATGATGTTTTGGTTGGTCTCTGAAAAAATGATTTGTCAAAGTCGAGTTTTAAAAGGCAACTTGCATACAAGTTCGACTAGTGACTTTGAAATTTTGGTTTGCCAAAAAGTTTCCGAAATCGATTTTGGATTTTACTTTTCATTATCTTGGGGGCTTAAAATTGATGGTTTGGTTGGTCTCTGAAAAAATGATTTGTCAAAGTCGAGTTTTAAAAGGCAACTTGCATACAAGTTTGACTAGTAACTTTGAAATTTTGGTTTGCATAATAGTTTCTGAAATCGATTTTGGATTTCACTTTTCATTATTTTGGGGGCTCAAAAATGATGTTTTGGTTGGTCTCTGAAAAAATGATTTGTCAAAGTCGAGTTTTAAAAGGCAACTTGCATACAAGTTCGACTAGTGACTTTGAAATTTTGGTTTGCCAAAAAGTTTCCGAAATCGATTTTGGATTTTACTTTTCATTATCTTGGGGGCTTAAAATTGATGGTTTGGTTGGTCTCTGAAAAAATGATTTGTCAAAGTCGAGTTTTAAAAGGCAACTTGCATACAAGTTCGACTAGTGACTTTGAAATTTTGGTTTGCCAAAAAGTTTCCGAAATCGATTTTGGATTTCACTTTTCATTACTTTGGGGGCTTAAAAATGATGTTTTGGTTGGTCTCTGAAAACATGATTTGTCACAGTCGAGTTTTAAAAGGCAACTTGCATACAAGTTTGACTAGTGACAATGAAATTTTAGTTTGCCAAAAAGTTTCCGAAATCGATTTTGGATTGAACTTTTCATTATTTTGGGGGCTTAAAAATGATGTTTTGGTTGGTCTCTGAAAAAATGATTTGTCAAAGTCGAGTTTTAAAAGGCAACTTGCATACAAGTTCGACTAGTGACAATGAAATTTTGGTTTGCCAAAAAGTTTCCGAAATCGATTTTGGATTTCACTTTTCATTATTTTGGGGGCTTAAAAATGATGGTTTGGTTGGTCTCTGAAAAAATGATTTGTCAAAGTCGAGTTTTAAAAGGCAACTTGCATACAAGTTTGACTAGTGACAATGAAATTTTGGATTACCAAAAAGTTTCCGAAATCGATTTTGGTTTTCACTTTTCATTATTTTGGGGGCTTAAAAATGATGGTTTGGTTGGTCTCTGAAAAAATGATTTGTCAAAGTCGAGTTTTAAAAGGCAACTTGCATACAAGTTTGACTAGTGACAATGAAATTTTGGTTTGCCAAAAAGTTTCCGAAATCGATTTTGGATTTTACTTTTCATTATCTTGGGGGCTTAAAATTGATGGTTTGGTTGGTCTCTGAAAAAATGATTTGTCAAAGTCGAGTTTTAAAAGGCAACTTGCATACAAGTTTGACTAGTAACTTTGAAATTTTGGTTTGCATAATAGTTTCTGAAATCGATTTTGGATTTCACTTTTCATTATTTTGGGGGCTCAAAAATGATGTTTTGGTTGGTCTCTGAAAAAATGATTTGTCAAAGTCGAGTTTTAAAAGGCAACTTGCATACAAGTTCGACTAGTGACAATGAAATTTTGGTTTGCCAAAAAGTTTCCGAAATCGATTTTGGATTTTACTTTTCATTATTTTGGGGGCTTAAAAATGATGTTTTAGTTGGTCTCTAAAAAAATGATTTGTCAAAGTCGAGTTTTAAAAGGCAACTTGCATACAAGTTTGACTAGTGACAATGAAATTTTGGATTGCCAAAAAGTTTCCGAAATCGATTTTGGATTTTACTTTTCATTATTTTGGGGGCTTAAAAATGATGTTTTGGTTGGTCTCTGAAAACATGATTTGTCACAGTCGAGTTTTAAAAGGCAACTTGCATACAAGTTTGACTAGTGCCAATGAAATTTTGGTTTGCCAAAAAGTTTCCGAAATCGATTTTGGATTTCCCTTTTCATTATTTTGGGGGCTTAAAAATGATGTTTTGGTTGGTCTCTGAAAAAATGATTTGTCAAAGTCGAGTTTTAAAAGGCAACTTGCATACAAGTTTGACTAGTGACAATGAAATTTTGGATTGCCAAAAAGTTTCCGAAATCGATTTTATATCTTACTTTTCATTATTTTGGGAGCTCAAAAATGATGTTTTGGTTGGTCTCTGAAAAAATGATTTGTCAAAGTCGAATTTTAATAGGCAACTTGCATACAAGTTTGACTAGTGACAATGAAATTTTGGTTTGCCAAAAAGTTTCCGAAATCGATCTTGGATTGCATTTTTCATTATTTTGGGGGCTCAAAAGTGATGGTTTGGTTGGTCTCTGAAAAAATGATTTGTTAAAGTCGAGTTTAAGAAGGCAACTTGCATACAAGTTTGACTAGTGACAATGAAATTTTGGATTGCCAAAAAGTTTCCGAAATCGATTTTGGATTGCATTTTTCATTATTTTGGGGCTTAAAAATGATGTTTTGGTTGGTCTCTGAAAAAATGATTTGTCAAAGTCGAGTTTTAAAAGGCAACTTGCATACAAGTTTGACTAGTGAGAATGAAATTTTGGTTTGCCAAAAAGTTTCCGAAATCGATTTTGGATTTCACTTTTCATTATTTTGGGGGCTTAAAAATGATGTTTTGGTTGGTCTCTAAAAAAATGATTTGTCAAAGTCGAGTTTTAAAAGGCAACTTGCATAAAAGTTTGACTAGTGACAATGAAATTTTGGTTTGCCAAAAAGTTTCCGAAATCGATTTTGGATTTCACTTTTCATTATTTTGGGGGCTCAAAAATGATGTTTTGGTTGGTCTCTGAAAAAATGATTTGTCAAAGTCGAGTTTTAAAAGGCAACTTGCATACAAGTTCGACTAGTGACAATGAAATTTTGGTTTGCCAAAAAGTTTCCGAAATCGATTTTTGATTTTAATTTTCATTATTTCGGGGGCTTAAAAATGATGGTTTGGTTGGTCTCTGAAAAAATGATTTGTCAAAGTCGAGTTTTAAAAGGCAACTTGCATACAAGTTTGACTAGTAACTTTGAAATTTTGGTTTGCATAATAGTTTCTGAAATCGATTTTGGATTTCACTTTTCATTATTTTGGGGGCTCAAAAATGATGTTTTGGTTGGTCTCTGAAAAAATGATTTGTCAAAGTCGAGTTTTAAAAGGCAACTTGCATACAAGTTTGACTAGTGACAATGAAATTTTGGTTTGCCAACAAGTTTCCGAAATCGATTTTGGATTTCACTTTTCATTATTTTGGGGGCTAAAAAATGATGTTTTGGTGGGTCTTTGAAAAAAATGATTTGTCAAAGTCGAGTTTTAAAAGGCAACTTGCATACAAGTTTGACTAGTGACAATGAAATTTTGGATTACCAAAAAGTTTCCGAAATCGATTTTGGTTTTCACTTTTCATTATTTTGGGGGCTTAAAAATGATGGTTTGGTTGGTCTCTGAAAAAATGATTTGTCAAAGTCGAGTTTTAAAAGGCAACTTGCATACAAGTTTGACTAGTGACAATGAAATTTTGGTTTGCCAAAAAGTTTCCGAAATTGATTTTAGATTTCACTTTTCAGTATTTTGGGGGCTTAAAATTGATGGTTTGGTTGGTCTCTGAAAAAATGATTTGTCAAAGTCGAGTTTTAAAAGGCAACTTGCATACAAGTTTGACTAGTAACTTTGAAATTTTGGTTTGCATAATAGTTTCTGAAATCGATTTTGGATTTCACTTTTCATTATTTTGGGGGCTCAAAAATGATGTTTTGGTTGGTCTCTGAAAAAATGATTTGTCAAAGTCGAGTTTTAAAAGGCAACTTGCATACAAGTTCGACTAGTGACAATGAAATTTTGGTTTGCCAAAAAGTTTCCGAAATCGATTTTGGATTTTACTTTTCATTATTTTGGGGGCTCAAAAATGAAGATTTGGTTGGTCTCTTAAAAAATGATTTGTCAAAGTCGAGTTTTAAAAGGCAACTTGCATACAAGTTTGACTAGTGACAATGAAATTTTGGTTTGCCAAAAAGTTTCCGAAATTGATTTTAGATTTCACTTTTCAGTATTTTGGGGGCTTAAAATTGATGGTTTGGTTGGTCTCTGAAAAAATGATTTGTCAAAGTCGAGTTTTAAAAGGCAACTTGCATACAAGTTTGACTAGTAACTTTGAAATTTTGGTTTGCATAATAGTTTCTGAAATCGATTTTGGATTTCACTTTTCATTATTTTGGGGGCTTAAAAATGATGTTTTGGTTGGTCTCTGAAAAAATGATTTGTCAAAGTCGAGTTTTAAAAGGCAACTTGCATACAAGTTCGACTAGTGACAATGAAATTTTGGTTTGCCAAAAAGTTTCCGAAATCGATTTTTGATTTTAATTTTCATTATTTCGGGGGCTTAAAAATGATGTTTTGGTTGGTCTCTGAAAAAATGATTTGTCAAAGTCGAGTTTTAAAAGGCAACTTGCATACAAGTTTGACTAGTAACTTTGAAATTTTGGTTTGCATAATAGTTTCTGAAATCGATTTTGGATTTCACTTTTCATTATTTTGGGGGCTCAAAAATGATGTTTTGGTTGGTCTCTGAAAAAATGATTTGTCAAAGTCGAGTTTTAAAAGGCAACTTGCATACAAGTTTGACTAGTGACAATGAAATTTTGGTTTGCCAACAAGTTTCCGAAATCGATTTTGGATTTCACTTTTCATTATTTTGGGGGCTAAAAAATGATGTTTTGGTGGGTCTTTGAAAAAAATGATTTGTCAAAGTCGAGTTTTAATAGGCAGCTTGCATACAAGTTTGACTAGTGACAATGAAATTTTGGTTTGCCAAAAAGTTTCCGAAATCGATTTTGGATTTCACTTTTCATTATTTTGGGGGCTTAAAAATGATGGTTTGGTTGGTCTCTGAAAAAATGATTTGTCAAAGTCGAGTTTTAAAAGGCAACTTGCATACAAGTTTGACTAGTGACAATGAAATTTTGGATTACCAAAAAGTTTCCGAAATCGATTTTGGTTTTCACTTTTCATTATTTTGGGGGCTTAAAAATGATGGTTTGGTTGGTCTCTGAAAAAATGATTTGTCAAAGTCGAGTTTTAAAAGGCAACTTGCATACAAGTTTGACTAGTGACAATGAAATTTTGGTTTGCCAAAAAGTTTCCGAAATTGATTTTAGATTTCACTTTTCAGTATTTTGGGGGCTTAAAATTGATGGTTTGGTTGGTCTCTGAAAAAATGATTTGTCAAAGTCGAGTTTTAAAAGGCAACTTGCATACAAGTTTGACTAGTAACAATTAAATTTTGGTTTGCCAAAAAGTTTCTCAAATCGATCTTGGATTGCATTTTTCATTATTTTGGGGGCTTAAAAATGATGTTTTGGTTGGTCTCTGAAAAAGTGATTTGTCAAAGTCGAGTTTTAAAAGGCAGCTTGCATACAAGTTTGACTAGTGACAATGAAATTTTGGTTTGCCAAAAAGTTTCCGAAATCGATTTTGGATTTTACTTTTCATTATTTTGGGGGCTTAAAAATGATGTTTTGGTTGGTCTCTGAAAAAATGATTTGTCAAAGTCGAGTTTTAAAAGGCAACTTGCATACAAGTTTGACTAGTGAGAATGAAATTTTGGTTTGCCAAAAAGTTTCCGAAATCGATTTTGGATTTCACTTTTCATTATTTTGGGGGCTTAAAAATGATGTTTTGGTTGGTCTCTAAAAAAATGATTTGTCAAAGTCGAGTTTTAAAAGGCAACTTGCATAAAAGTTTGACTAGTGACAATGAAATTTTGGTTTGCCAAAAAGTTTCCGAAATCGATTTTGGATTTCACTTTTCATTATTTTGGGGGCTCAAAAATTATGTTTTGGTTGGTCTCTGAAAAAATGATTTGTCAAAGTCGAGTTTTAAAAGGCAACTTGCATACAAGTTCGACTAGTGACAATGAAATTTTGGTTTGCCAAAAAGTTTCCGAAATCGATTTTTGATTTTAATTTTCATTATTTCGGGGGCTTAAAAATGATGGTTTGGTTGGTCTCTGAAAAAATGATTTGTCAAAGTCGAGTTTTAAAAGGCAACTTGCATACAAGTTTGACTAGTGACAATGAAATTTTGGTTTGCCAAAAAGTTTCCGAAATCGATTTTGGATTTCACTTTTCATTATTTTGGGGGCTCAAAAATGATGTTTTGGTTGGTCTCTGAAAAAATGATTTGTCAAAGTCGAGTTTTAAAAGGCAACTTGCATACAAGTTCGACCAGTGACAATGAAATTTTGGTTTGCCAAAAAGTTTCCGAAATAGATTTTTGATTTTAATTTTCATTATTTCGGGGGCTTAAAAATGATGGTTTGGTTGGTCTCTGAAAAAATGATTTGTCAAAGTCGAGTTTTAAAAGGCAACTTGCATACAAGTTTGACTAGTGACAATGAAATTTTGGTTTGCCAAAAAGTTTCAAAAATCGATTTTGGATTTCACTTTTCATTATTTTGGGGGCTCAAAAATGATGTTTTGGTTGGTCTCTGAAAAAATGATTTGTCAAAGTCGAGTTTTAAAAGGCAACTTGCATACAAGTTTGACTAGTGACAATGAAATTTTGGTTTGCCAAAAAGTTTCCGAAATCGATTTTGGATTTCACTTTTCATTATTTTGGGGGCTCAAAAATGATGTTTTGGTTGGTCTCTGAAAAAATGATTTGTCAAAGTCGAGTTTTAAAAGGCAACTTGCATACAAGTTTGACCAGTGAGAATGAAATTTTGGTTTGCCAAAAAGTTTCCGAAATCGATTTTGGATTTCACTTTTCATTATTTTGGGGGCTTAAAAATGATGTTTTGGTTGGTCTCTAAAAAAATGATTTGTCAAAGTCGAGTTTTAAAAGGCAACTTGCATAAAAGTTTGACTAGTGACAATGAAATTTTGGTTTGCCAAAAAGTTTCCGAAATCGATTTTGGATTTCACTTTTCATTATTTTGGGGGCTCAAAAATGATGTTTTGGTTGGTCTCTGAAAAAATGATTTGTCAAAGTCGAGTTTTAAAAGGCAACTTGCATACAAGTTCGACTAGTGACAATGAAATTTTGGTTTGCCAAAAAGTTTCCGAAATCGATTTTTGATTTTAATTTTCATTATTTCGGGGGCTTAAAAATGATGGTTTGGTTGGTCTCTGAAAAAATGATTTGTCAAAGTCGAGTTTTAAAAGGCAACTTGCATACAAGTTTGACTAGTAACTTTGAAATTTTGGTTTGCATAATAGTTTCTGAAATCGATTTTGGATTTCACTTTTCATTATTTTGGGGGCTCAAAAATGATGTTTTGGTTGGTCTCTGAAAAAATGATTTGTCAAAGTCGAGTTTTAAAAGGCAACTTGCATACAAGTTTGACTAGTGACAATGAAATTTTGGTTTGCCAACAAGTTTCCGAAATCGATTTTGGATTTCACTTTTCATTATTTTGGGGGCTAAAAAATGATGTTTTGGTGGGTCTTTGAAAAAAATGATTTGTCAAAGTCGAGTTTTAAAAGGCAACTTGCATACAAGTTTGACTAGTGACAATGAAATTTTGGATTACCAAAAAGTTTCCGAAATCGATTTTGGTTTTCACTTTTCATTATTTTGGGGGCTTAAAAATGATGGTTTGGTTGGTCTCTGAAAAAATGATTTGTCAAAGTCGAGTTTTAAAAGGCAACTTGCATACAAGTTTGACTAGTGACAATGAAATTTTGGTTTGCCAAAAAGTTTCCGAAATTGATTTTAGATTTCACTTTTCAGTATTTTGGGGGCTTAAAATTGATGGTTTGGTTGGTCTCTGAAAAAATGATTTGTCAAAGTCGAGTTTTAAAAGGCAACTTGCATACAAGTTTGACTAGTAACTTTGAAATTTTGGTTTGCATAATAGTTTCTGAAATCGATTTTGGATTTCACTTTTCATTATTTTGGGGGCTCAAAAATGATGTTTTGGTTGGTCTCTGAAAAAATGATTTGTCAAAGTCGAGTTTTAAAAGGCAACTTGCATACAAGTTCGACTAGTGACAATGAAATTTTGGTTTGCCAAAAAGTTTCCGAAATCGATTTTGGATTTTACTTTTCATTATTTTGGGGGCTCAAAAATGAAGATTTGGTTGGTCTCTTAAAAAATGATTTGTCAAAGTCGAGTTTTAAAAGGCAACTTGCATACAAGTTTGACTAGTGACAATGAAATTTTGGTTTGCCAAAAAGTTTCCGAAATTGATTTTAGATTTCACTTTTCAGTATTTTGGGGGCTTAAAATTGATGGTTTGGTTGGTCTCTGAAAAAATGATTTGTCAAAGTCGAGTTTTAAAAGGCAACTTGCATACAAGTTTGACTAGTAACTTTGAAATTTTGGTTTGCATAATAGTTTCTGAAATCGATTTTGGATTTCACTTTTCATTATTTTGGGGGCTCAAAAATGATGTTTTGGTTGGTCTCTGAAAAAATGATTTGTCAAAGTCGAGTTTTAAAAGGCAACTTGCATACAAGTTCGACTAGTGACAATGAAATTTTGGTTTGCCAAAAAGTTTCCGAAATCGATTTTTGATTTTAATTTTCATTATTTCGGGGGCTTAAAAATGATGTTTTGGTTGGTCTCTGAAAAAATGATTTGTCAAAGTCGAGTTTTAAAAGGCAACTTGCATACAAGTTTGACTAGTAACTTTGAAATTTTGGTTTGCATAATAGTTTCTGAAATCGATTTTGGATTTCACTTTTCATTATTTTGGGGGCTCAAAAATGATGTTTTGGTTGGTCTCTGAAAAAATGATTTGTCAAAGTCGAGTTTTAAAAGGCAACTTGCATACAAGTTTGACTAGTGACAATGAAATTTTGGTTTGCCAACAAGTTTCCGAAATCGATTTTGGATTTCACTTTTCATTATTTTGGGGGCTAAAAAATGATGTTTTGGTGGGTCTTTGAAAAAAATGATTTGTCAAAGTCGAGTTTTAATAGGCAGCTTGCATACAAGTTTGACTAGTGACAATGAAATTTTGGTTTGCCAAAAAGTTTCCGAAATCGATTTTGGATTTCACTTTTCATTATTTTGGGGGCTTAAAAATGATGGTTTGGTTGGTCTCTGAAAAAATGATTTGTCAAAGTCGAGTTTTAAAAGGCAACTTGCATACAAGTTTGACTAGTGACAATGAAATTTTGGATTACCAAAAAGTTTCCGAAATCGATTTTGGTTTTCACTTTTCATTATTTTGGGGGCTTAAAAATGATGGTTTGGTTGGTCTCTGAAAAAATGATTTGTCAAAGTCGAGTTTTAAAAGGCAACTTGCATACAAGTTTGACTAGTGACAATGAAATTTTGGTTTGCCAAAAAGTTTCCGAAATTGATTTTAGATTTCACTTTTCAGTATTTTGGGGGCTTAAAATTGATGGTTTGGTTGGTCTCTGAAAAAATGATTTGTCAAAGTCGAGTTTTAAAAGGCAACTTGCATACAAGTTTGACTAGTAACAATTAAATTTTGGTTTGCCAAAAAGTTTCTCAAATCGATCTTGGATTGCATTTTTCATTATTTTGGGGGCTTAAAAATGATGTTTTGGTTGGTCTCTGAAAAAGTGATTTGTCAAAGTCGAGTTTTAAAAGGCAGCTTGCATACAAGTTTGACTAGTGACAATGAAATTTTGGTTTGCCAAAAAGTTTCCGAAATCGATTTTGGATTTTACTTTTCATTATTTTGGGGGCTTAAAAATGATGTTTTGGTTGGTCTCTGAAAAAATGATTTGTCAAAGTCGAGTTTTAAAAGGCAACTTGCATACAAGTTTGACTAGTGAGAATGAAATTTTGGTTTGCCAAAAAGTTTCCGAAATCGATTTTGGATTTCACTTTTCATTATTTTGGGGGCTTAAAAATGATGTTTTGGTTGGTCTCTAAAAAAATGATTTGTCAAAGTCGAGTTTTAAAAGGCAACTTGCATAAAAGTTTGACTAGTGACAATGAAATTTTGGTTTGCCAAAAAGTTTCCGAAATCGATTTTGGATTTCACTTTTCATTATTTTGGGGGCTCAAAAATTATGTTTTGGTTGGTCTCTGAAAAAATGATTTGTCAAAGTCGAGTTTTAAAAGGCAACTTGCATACAAGTTCGACTAGTGACAATGAAATTTTGGTTTGCCAAAAAGTTTCCGAAATCGATTTTTGATTTTAATTTTCATTATTTCGGGGGCTTAAAAATGATGGTTTGGTTGGTCTCTGAAAAAATGATTTGTCAAAGTCGAGTTTTAAAAGGCAACTTGCATACAAGTTTGACTAGTGACAATGAAATTTTGGTTTGCCAAAAAGTTTCCGAAATCGATTTTGGATTTCACTTTTCATTATTTTGGGGGCTCAAAAATGATGTTTTGGTTGGTCTCTGAAAAAATGATTTGTCAAAGTCGAGTTTTAAAAGGCAACTTGCATACAAGTTCGACCAGTGACAATGAAATTTTGGTTTGCCAAAAAGTTTCCGAAATAGATTTTTTATTTTAATTTTCATTATTTCGGGGGCTTAAAAATGATGGTTTGGTTGGTCTCTGAAAAAATGATTTGTCAAAGTCGAGTTTTAAAAGGCAACTTGCATACAAGTTTGACTAGTGACAATGAAATTTTGGTTTGCCAAAAAGTTTCAAAAATCGATTTTGGATTTCACTTTTCATTATTTTGGGGGCTCAAAAATGATGTTTTGGTTGGTCTCTGAAAAAATGATTTGTCAAAGTCGAGTTTTAAAAGGCAACTTGCATACAAGTTCGACTAGTGACAATGAAATTTTGGTTTGCCAAAAAGTTTCCGAAATCGATTTTTGATTTTAATTTTCATTATTTCGGGGGCTTAAAAATGATGGTTTGGTTGGTCTCTGAAAAAATGATTTGTCAACGTCGAGTTTTAAAGGGCAACTTGCATACAAGTTTGACTAGTGACAATGAAATTTTGGTTTGCCAAAAAGTTTCAAAAATCGATTTTGGATTTCACTTTTCATTATTTTGGGGGCTCAAAAATGATGTTTTGGTTGGTCTCTGAAAAAATGATTTGTCAAAGTCGAGTTTTAAAAGGCAACTTGCATACAAGTTCGACCAGTGACAATGAAATTTTGGTTTGCCAAAAAGTTTCCGAAATAGATTTTTTATTTTAATTTTCATTATTTCGGGGGCTTAAAAATGATGGTTTGGTTGGTCTCTGAAAAAATGATTTGTCAAAGTCGAGTTTTAAAAGGCAACTTGCATACAAGTTTGACTAGTGACAATGAAATTTTGGTTTGCTAAAAAGTTTCCGAAATCGATTTTGGATCGAACTTTTCATTATTTTGGGGGCTCAAAAATGATGTTTTGGTTGGTCTCTGAAAAAATGATTTGTCAAAGTCGAGTTTTAAAAGGCAACTTGCATACAAGTTTGACCAGTGACAATGAAATTTTGGTTTGCCAAAAAGTTTCCGAAATCGATTTTGGATTTCACTTTTCATTATTTTGGGGGCTTAAAAATGATGTTTTGGTTGGTCTCTGAAAAAATGATTTGTCAAAGTTGAGTTTTAAAAGGCAACTTGCATACAAGTTTGACTAGGTCTCTAGGGCAAGTTTTTCTCTGAAAAAATGATTTGTCAACGTCGAGTTTTAAAAGGCAACTTGCATACAAGTTTGACTAGTGACAATGAAATTTTGGTTTGCCAAAAAGTTTCCGAAATCGATTTTGGATTTCACTTTTCATTATTTTGGGGGCTTAAAAATGATGTTTTGGTTGGTCTCTGAAAAAATGATTTGTCAAAGTCGAGTTTTAAAAGGCAACTTGCATACAAGTTTGACTAGTGACAATGAAATTTTGGTTTGCCAAAAAGTTTCCGAAATCGATTTTGGAATTTACTTTTCATTATTTTTGGGGCTCAAAAATGATGTTTTGGTTGGTCTCTGAAAAAATGATTTGTCAAAGTCAAGTTTTGAAAGGCAACTTGCATACAAGTTTGACTAGTGACAATGAAATTTTGGTTTGCCCAAAAGTTTCAGAAATCGATTTTGGATTTCACTTTTCATTATTTTGGGGGCTAAAAAATAATGTTTTGGTTGATCTCTGAAAAAATGATTTGTCAAAGTCGAGTTTTAAAAGGCAACTTGCATACAAGTTTGACTAGTGACAATGAAATTTTGGTTTGCCAAAAAGTTTCCGAAATCGATTTTGGATTTTACTTTTCATTATTTTGGGGGCTTAAAAATTATGTTTTGGGTGGTCTCTGAAAAAATGATTTGTCAAAGTCGAGTTTTAAAAGGCAACTTGCATACAAGTTTGACTAGTGACAATGAAATTTTGGTTTGTCAAAAAGTTTTTGAAAACGATCTTGGATTTGAACTTTTCATGATTTTGGGGGCTTAAAAATGATGGTTTGGTTGATCTCTGAAAAAATGATTTGTCAAAGTCGAGTTTTATAAGGCAACATGCATACAAGTTTGACTAGTGACAATGAAATTTTGGTTTGCCAAAAAGTTTCCGAAATCGATTTTGGATTTCACTTTTCATTATTTTGGGGGCTTAAAAACGATGTCATGGTTGGTCTCTGAAAAAATGATTTGTCAAAGTCGAGTTTTAAAAGGCAACTTGCATACAAGTTTGACTAGTGACAATGAAATTTTGGTTTGCCCAAAAGTTTCAGAAATCGATTTTGGATTTCACTTTTCATTATTTTGGGGGCTTAAAAATAATGTTTTGGTTGATCTCTGAAAAAATGATTTGTCAAAGTCGAGTTTAAAAAGGCAACTTGCATACAAGTTTGACTAGTGACAATGAAATTTTGGTTTGCCAAAAAGTTTCCGAAATCGATTTTGGATTTTACTTTTCATTATTTTGGGGGCTTAAAAATTATGTTTTGGGTGGTCTCTGAAAAAATGATTTGTCAAAGTCGAGTTTTAAAAGGCAACTTGCATACAAGTTTGACTAGTGACAATGACATTTTGGTTTGCCAAAAAGTTTCCGAAATCGATTTTGGATTTCACTTTTCATTATTTTGGGGGCTTAAAAATGATGTTTTGGTTGGTCTCTGAAAAAATGATTTGTCAAAGTCGAGTTTTGAAAGGCAACTTGCATACAAGTTTGACTAGTGACAATGACATTTTGGTTTGCCAAAAAGTTTCCGAAATCGATTTTGGAATTTACTTTTCATTATTTTTGGGGCTCAAAAATGATGTTTTGGTTGGTCTCTGAAAAAATGATTTGTCAAAGTCGAGTTTTAAAAGGCAGCTTGCAAACAAGTTTGACTAGTGACAATGAAATTTTGGTTTGCCAAAAAGTTTCCGAAATCGATTTTGGATTTCACTTTTCATTATTTTGGGGGCTTAAAAATGATGTTTTGGTTGGTCTCTGAAAAAATGATTTGTCAAAGTCGAGTTTTAAAAGGCAACTTGCATACAAGTTTGACTAGTGACAATGAAATTTTGGATTGCCAAAAAGTTTCCGAAATCGATTTTGGATTTCACTTTTCATTATTTTGGGGGCTTAAAAATGATGTTTTGGTTGGTCTCTGAAAAAATGATTTGTCAAAGTCGAGTTTTAAAAGGCAGCTTGCATACAAGTTTGACTAGTGACAATGAAATTTTGGTTTGCCAAAAAGTTTCCGAAATCGATTTTGGATTTTACTTTTCATTATCTTGGGGGCTTAAAAATGATGTTTTGGTTGGTCTCTGAAAAAATGATTTGTCAAAGTCGAGTTTTAAAGGCAACTTGCATACAAGTTTGACTAGTGACAATGAAATTTTGGATTGCCAAAAATTTTCCGAAATCGATTTTGGATTTCACTTTTCATTATTTTGGGGGCTCAAAAATGATGTTTTGGTTGGTCTCTGAAAAAATGATTTGTCAAAGTCGAGTTTTAAAAGGCAGCTTGCATACAAGTTTGACTAGTGACAATGAAATTTTGGTTTGCTAAAAAGTTTCCGAAATCGATTTTGGATTTCACTTTTCATTATTTTGGGGGCTTAAAAATGATGTTTTGGTTGGTCTCTGAAAAAATGATTTGTCAAAGTCGAGTTTTAAAAGGCAGCTTGCAAACAAGTTTGACTAGTGACAATGAAATTTTGGTTTGCCAAAAAGTTTCCGAAATCGATTTTGGATTTCACTTTTCATTATTTTGGGGGCTTAAAAATGATGTTTTGGTTGGTCTCTGAAAAAATGATTTGTCAAAGTCGAGTTTTAAAAGGCAACTTGCATACAAGTTTGACTAGTGACAATGAAATTTTGGATTGCCAAAAAGTTTCCGAAATCGATTTTGGATTTCACTTTTCATTATTTTGGGGGCTTAAAAATGATGTTTTGGTTGGTCTCTGAAAAAATGATTTGTCAAAGTCGAGTTTTAAAAGGCAACTTGCATACAAGTTTGACTAGTGACAATGAAATTTTGGTTTGCCAAAAAGTTTCCGAAATCGATTTTGGATTTTACTTTTCATTATCTTGGGGGCTTAAAAATGATGTTTTGGTTGGTCTCTGAAAAAATGATTTGTCAAAGTCGAGTTTTAAAGGCAACTTGCATACAAGTTTGACTAGTGACAATGAAATTTTGGATTGCCAAAAATTTTCCGAAATCGATTTTGGATTTTACTTTTCATTTTTTTGGGGGCTTAAAAATGATGTTTTGGTTGGTCTCTGAAAAAAAGATTTGTCAAAGTCGAGTTTTAAAAGGCAACTTGCATACAAGTTTGACTAGTGACAATGAAATTTTGGTTTGCCAAAAGGTTTCCGAAATCGATTTTGGATTTTACTTTTCATTATTTTGGGGGCTCAAAAATGATGTTTTGGTTGGTCTCTGAAAAAATGATTTGTCAAAGTCGAGTTTTAAAAGGCAACTTGCATACAAGTGTGACTAGTGACAATGAAATTTTGGTTTGCCAAAAAGTTTCCGAAATCGATTTTGGATTTTACTTTTCATTTTTTTGGGGGCTTAAAAATGATGTTTTGGTTGGTCTCTGAAAAAATGATTTGTCAAAGTCGAGTTTTAAAAGGCAACTTGCATACAAGTTTGACTAGTGACAATGAAATTTTGGTTTGCCAAAAAGTTTCCGAAATCGATTTTGGATTTCACTTTTCATTATTTTGGGGGCTTAAAAATTATGTTTTGGTTGGTCTCTGAAAAAATGATTTGTCAAAGTCGAGTTTTAAAAGGCAACTTGCATACAAGTTTGACTAGTGCCAATGAAATTTTGGTTTGCCAAAAGGTTTCCGAAATCGATTTTGGATTTTACTTTTCATTATTTTGGGGGCTCAAAAATGATGTTTTGGTTGGTCTCTGAAAAAATGATTTGTCAAAGTCGAGTTTTAAAAGGCAACTTGCATACAAGTTTGACTAGTGACAATGAAATTTTGGTTTGCCAAAAAGTTTCCGAAATCGATTTTGGATTTTACTTTTCATTATTTTGGGGGCTTAAAAATTATGTTTTGGGTGGTCTCTGAAAAAATGATTTGTCAAAGTCGAGTTTTAAAAGGCAACTTGCATACAAGTTTGACTAGTGACAATGACATTTTGGTTTGCCAAAAAGTTTCCGAAATCGATTTTGGATTTCACTTTTCATTATTTTGGGGGCTTAAAAATGATGTTTTGGTTGGTCTCTGAAAAAATGATTTGTCAAAGTCGAGTTTTAAAAGGCAACTTGCATACAAGTTTGACTAGTGCCAATGAAATTTTGGTTTGCCAAAAGGTTTCCGAAATCGATTTTGGATTTTACTTTTCATTATTTTGGGGGCTCAAAAATGATGTTTTGGTTGGTCTCTGAAAAAATGATTTGTCAAAGTCGAGTTTTAAAAAGCAACTTGCATACAAGTGTGACTAGTGACAATGAAATTTTGGTTTGCCAAAAAGTTTCCGAAATCGATTTTGGATTTTACTTTTCATTTTTTTGGGGGCTTAAAAATGATGTTTTGGTTGGTCTCTGAAAAAAAGATTTGTCAAAGTCGAGTTTTGAAAGGCAACTTGCATACAAGTTTGACTAGTGACAATGAAATTTTGGTTTGCCAAAAGGTTTCCGAAATCGATTTTGGATTTTACTTTTCATTATTTTGGGGGCTCAAAAATGATGTTTTGGTTGGTCTCTGAAAAAATGATTTGTCAAAGTCGAGTTTTAAAAGGCAACTTGCATACAAGTTTGACTAGTGACAATGAAATTTTGGTTTGCCAAAAAGTTTCCGAAATCGATTTTGGATTTCACTTTTCATTATTTTGGGGGCTCAAAAATGATGGTTTGGTTGGTCTCTGAAAAAATGATTTGTCAAAGTCGAGTTTTAGAAGGCAACTTGCATACAAGTTTGACTAGTGACAATGTAATTTTGGTTTGCCAAAAAGTTTCCGAAATCAATTTTGGATTTCACTTTTCATTATTTTGGGGGCTCAAAAATGATGTTTTGGTTGGTCTCTGAAAAAATGATTTGTCAAAGTCGAGTTTTAAAAGGCAACTTGCATACAAGTTTGACTAGTGACAATGAAATTTTGGTTTGCCAAAAAGTTTCAGAAATCGATTTTGGATTTCACTTTTCATTATTTTGGGGGCTTAAAAATTATGTTTTGGTTGGTCTCTGAAAAAATGATTTGTCAAAGTCGAGTTTTAAAAGGCAACTTGCATACAAGTTTGACTAGTGCCAATGAAATTTTGGTTTGCCAAAAGGTTTCCGAAATCGATTTTGGATTTTACTTTTCATTATTTTGGGGGCTCAAAAATGATGTTTTGGTTGGTCTCTGAAAAAATGATTTGTCAAAGTCGAGTTTTAAAAAGCAACTTGCATACAAGTTTGACTAGTGCCAATGAAATTTTGGTTTGCCAAAAGGTTTCCGAAATCGATTTTGGATTTTACTTTTCATTATTTTGGGGGCTCAAAAATGATGTTTTGGTTGGTCTCTGAAAAAATGATTTGTCAAAGTCGAGTTTTAAAAAGCAACTTGCATACAAGTGTGACTAGTGACAATGAAATTTTGGTTTGCCAAAAAGTTTCCGAAATCGATTTTGGATTTCACTTTTCATTATTTTGGGGGCTTAAAATGATGTTTTGGTTGGTCTCTGAAAAAATGATTTGTCAAAGTCGAATTTTAAAAGGCAACTTGCATACAAGTTTGACTAGTGACAATGAAATTTTGGTTTGCCAAAAAGTTTCCGAAATCGATTTTGGATTTCACTTTTCATTATTTTGGGGGCTTAAAAATGATGTTTTGGTTGGTCTCTGAAAAAATGATTTGTCAAAGTCGAGTTTTAAAAGGCAACTTGCATACAAGTTTGACTAGTGACAATGAAATTTTGGTTTGCCAAAAAGTTTCCGAAATCGATTTTGGATTTCACTTTTCATTATTTTGGGGGCTCAAAAATGATGGTTTGGTTGGTCTCTGAAAAAATGATTTGTCAAAGTCGAGTTTTAGAAGGCAACTTGCATACAAGTTTGACTAGTGACAATGAAATTTTGGTTTGCCAAAAAGTTTCCGAAATCGATTTTGGATTTCACTTTTCATTATTTTGGGGGCTTAAAAATGGTGTTTTGGTTGGTCTCTGAAAAAATGATTTGTCAAAGTCGAATTTTAAAAGGCAACTTGCATACAAGTTTGACTAGTGACAATGAAATTTTGGTTTGCCAAAAAGTTTCCGAAATCGATTTTGGATTTCACTTTTCATTATTTTGGGGGCTTAAAAATGATGTTTTGGTTGGTCTCTGAAAAAATGATTTGTCAAAGTCGAGTTTTAAAAGGCAACTTGCATACAAGTTTGACTAGTGACAATGAAATTTTGGTTTGCCAAAAAGTTTCCGAAATCGATTTTGGATTTCACTTTTCATTATTTTGGGGGCTCAAAAATGATGGTTTGGTTGGTCTCTGAAAAAATGATTTGTCAAAGTCGAGTTTTAGAAGGCAACTTGCATACAAGTTTGACTAGTGACAATGAAATTTTGGTTTGCCAAAAAGTTTCCGAAATCGATTTTGGATTTCACTTTTCATTATTTTGGGGGCTCAAAAATGATGTTTTGGTTGGTCTCTGAAAAAATGATTTGTCAAAGTCGAGTTTTGAAAGGCAACTTGCATACAAGTTTGACTAGTGACAATGAAATTTTGGTTTGCCAAAAAGTTTCCGAAATCGATTTTGGATTTCACTTTTCATTATTTTGGGGGCTTAAAATGATGTTTTGGTTGGTCTCTGAAAAAATGAATTGTCAAAGTCGAGTTTTAGAAGGCAACTTGCATACAAGTTTGACTAGTGATAATGTAATTTTGGTTTGCCAAAAAGTTTCCGAAATCGATTTTGGATTTCACTTTTCATTATTTTGGGGGCTCAAAAATGATGTTTTGGTTGGTCTCTGAAAAAATGATTTGTCAAAGTCGAGTTTTAAAAGGCAACTTGCATACAAGTTTGACTAGTGACAATGAAATTTTGGTTTGCCAAAAAGTTTCCGAAATCGATTTTGGATTTCACTTTTCATTATTTTGGGGGCTCAAAAATGATGGTTTGGTTGGTCTCTGAAAAAATGATTTGTCAAAGTCGAGTTTTAGAAGGCAACTTGCATACAAGTTTGACTAGTGACAATGAAATTTTGGTTTGCCAAAAAGTTTCCGAAATCGATTTTGGATTTCACTTTTCATTATTTTGGGGGCTTAAAAATGGTGTTTTGGTTGGTCTCTGAAAAAATGATTTGTCAAAGTCGAATTTTAAAAGGCAACTTGCATACAAGTTTGACTAGTGACAATGAAATTTTGGTTTGCCAAAAAGTTTCCGAAATCGATTTTGGATTTCACTTTTCATTATTTTGGGGGCTTAAAAATGATGTTTTGGTTGGTCTCTGAAAAAATGATTTGTCAAAGTCGAGTTTTAAAAGGCAACTTGCATACAAGTTTGACTAGTGACAATGAAATTTTGGTTTGCCAAAAAGTTTCCGAAATCGATTTTGGATTTCACTTTTCATTATTTTGGGGGCTCAAAAATGATGGTTTGGTTGGTCTCTGAAAAAATGATTTGTCAAAGTCGAGTTTTAGAAGGCAACTTGCATACAAGTTTGACTAGTGACAATGAAATTTTGGTTTGCCAAAAAGTTTCCGAAATCGATTTTGGATTTCACTTTTCATTATTTTGGGGGCTCAAAAATGATGTTTTGGTTGGTCTCTGAAAAAATGATTTGTCAAAGTCGAGTTTTGAAAGGCAACTTGCATACAAGTTTGACTAGTGACAATGAAATTTTGGTTTGCCAAAAAGTTTCCGAAATCGATTTTGGATTTCACTTTTCATTATTTTGGGGGCTTTAAAATGATGTTTTGGTTGGTCTCTGAAAAAATGATTTGTCAAAGTCGAGTTTTAAAAGGCAACTTGCATACAAGTTTGACTAGTGACAATGAAATTTTGGTTTGCCAAAAAGTTTCCGAAATCGATTTTGGATTTCACTTTTCATTATTTTGGGGGCTTAAAAATGATGTTTTGGTTGGTCTCTGAAAAAATGATTTGTCAAAGTCGAGTTTTAAAAGGCAGCTTGCATACAAGTTTGACTAGTGACAATGAAATTTTGGTTTGCCAAAAAGTTTCCGAAATCGATTTTGGATTTCACTTTTCATTATTTTGGGGGCTTAAAATGATGTTTTGGTTGGTCTCTGAAAAAATGATTTGTCAAAGTCGAATTTTAAAAGGCAACTTGCATACAAGTTTGACTAGTGACAATGAAATTTTGGTTTGCCAAAAAGTTTCCGAAATCGATTTTGGATTTCACTTTTCATTATTTTGGGGGCTTAAAAATGATGTTTTGGTTGGTCTCTGAAAAAATGATTTGTCAAAGTCGAGTTTTAAAAGGCAACTTGCATACAAGTTTGACTAGTGACAATGAAATTTTGGTTTGCCAAAAAGTTTCCGAAATCGATTTTGGATTTCACTTTTCATTATTTTGGGGGCTCAAAAATGATGGTTTGGTTGGTCTCTGAAAAAATGATTTGTCAAAGTCGAGTTTTAGAAGGCAACTTGCATACAAGTTTGACTAGTGACAATGAAATTTTGGTTTGCCAAAAAGTTTCCGAAATCGATTTTGGATTTCACTTTTCATTATTTTGGGGGCTTAAAAATGGTGTTTTGGTTGGTCTCTGAAAAAATGATTTGTCAAAGTCGAATTTTAAAAGGCAACTTGCATACAAGTTTGACTAGTGACAATGAAATTTTGGATTGCCAAAAAGTTTCCGAAATCGATTTTGGATTTTACTTTTCATTATTTTGGGGGCTTAAAAATGAAGATTTGGTTAGTCTCTGAAAAAAATGATTGGTCAAAGTCGAGTTTTAAAAGACAACTTGCATACAAGTTTAACTAGTGACAATGAAATTTTGGTTTGCCAAAAAGTTTCCGAAATCGATTTTGGATTTAACTTTTCATTATTTTGGGGGCTTAAAAATGATGTTTTGGTTGGTCTCTGAAAAAATGATTTGTCAAAGTCGAGTTTTAAAAGGCAACTTGCATACAAGTTTCACTAGAGACAATGAAATTTTGGTTTGCCAAAAAGTTTCTGAAATCGATTTTGGATTTCACTTTTCATTATTTTGTGGGCTCAAAAATGATGTTTTGGTTGGTCTCTGAAAAAATGATTTGTCAAAGTCGAGTTTAAAAAGGCAACTTGCATACAAGTTTGACTAGTGACAATGAAATTTTGGTTTGCCAAAAAGTTTCCGAAATCGATTTTGGATTTAACTTTTCATTATTTTGGGGGCTTAAAAATGATGGTTTAGTTGGTCTCTGAAAAAATGATTTGTCAAAGTCGAGTTTTAAAAGGCAACTTGCATACAAGTTCGACTAGTGACAATTAAGTTTTGGTTTGCCAAAAAGTTTCCGAAATTGATTTTGGATTTCACTTTTCATTATTTTGGGGGCTCAAAAATGATGGTTTGGTTGGTCTCTGAAAAAATGATTTGTCAAAGTCGAGTTTTAAAAGGCAACTTGCATACAAGTTTGACTAGTTACATTGAAATTTTGGTTTGCCAAAAAGTTTCCGAAATCGATTTTGGATTTCACTTTTCATTATTTTGGGGGCTCAAAAATGATGTTTTGGTTGGTCTCTGAAAAAATGATTTGTCAAAGTCGAGTTTAAAAAGGCAACTTGCATACAAGTTTGACTAGTGACAATGAAATTTTGGTTTGCCAAAAAGTTTCCGAAATCGATTTTGGATCTATTTGTTCATTATTTTGGGGGCTTAAAAATGATGTTTTGGTTGGTCTCTGAAAAAATGATTTGTCAAAGTCGAGTTTTAAAAGGCACCTTGCATACAAGTTTGACTAGTGACAATGAAATTTTGGTTTGCCAAAAAGTTTCCGAAATCGATTTTGGATTTAACTTTTCATTATTTTGGGGGCTTAAAAATGATGGTTTAGTTGGTCTCTGAAAAAATGATTTGTCAAAGTCGAGTTTTAAAAGGCAACTTGCATACAAGTTCGACTAGTGACAATTAAGTTTTGGTTTGCCAAAAAGTTTCCGAAATTGATTTTGGATTTCACTTTTAATTATTTTGGGGGCTCAAAAATGATGTTTTGGTTAGTCTCTAGAAAAATGATTTGTCAAAGTCGAGTTTTAATACGCAACTTGCATACAAGTTTGACTAGTGACAATGAAATTTTGGTTTGCCGAAAAGTTTCTGAAATCGGTTTTGAATTTTACTTTTCATCATTTTGGGGGCTTAAAAATGATGGTTTGGTTGGTCTCTGAAAAAATGATTTGTCAAAGTCGAGTTTTAAAAGGCAACTTGCATACAAGTTTGACTAGTGACAATGAAATTTTGGTTTGCCAAAAAGTTTCCGAAATCGATTTTGGATTTCACTTTTCATTATTTTGGGGGCTTAAAAATGATGGTTTGGTTGGTCTCTAAAAAAATGATTTGTCAAAGTCGAGTTTTAAAAGGCAACTTGCATACAAGTTTGACTAGTGACAATGAAATTTTGGATTGCCAAAAAGTTTCCGAAATCGATTTTGGATTTTACTTTTCATTATTTTGGGGGCTTAAAAATGAAGATTTGGTTAGTCTCTGAAAAAAATGATTGGTCAAAGTCGAGTTTTAAAAGACAACTTGCATACAAGTTTAACTAGTGACAATGAAATTTTGGTTTGCCAAAAAGTTTCCGAAATCGATTTTGGATTTAACTTTTCATTATTTTGGGGGCTTAAAAATGATGTTTTGGTTGGTCTCTGAAAAAATGATTTGTCAAAGTCGAGTTTTAAAAGGCAACTTGCATACAAGTTTCACTAGAGACAATGAAATTTTGGTTTGCCAAAAAGTTTCTGAAATCGATTTTGGATTTCACTTTTCATTATTTTGTGGGCTCAAAAATGATGTTTTGGTTGGTCTCTGAAAAAATGATTTGTCAAAGTCGAGTTTAAAAAGGCAACTTGCATACAAGTTTGACTAGTGACAATGAAATTTTGGTTTGCCAAAAAGTTTCCGAAATCGATTTTGGATTTAACTTTTCATTATTTTGGGGGCTTAAAAATGATGTTTTGGCTGGTCTCTGAAAAAATGATTTGTCAAAGTCGAGTTTTAAAAGGCAACTTGCATACAAGTTCGACTAGTGACAATTAAGTTTTGGTTTGCCAAAAAGTTTCCGAAATTGATTTTGGATTTCACTTTTCATTATTTTGGGGGCTCAAAAATGATGGTTTGGTTGGTCTCTGAAAAAATGATTTGTCAAAGTCGAGTTTTAAAAGGCAACTTGCATACAAGTTTGACTAGTTACATTGAAATTTTGGTTTGCCAAAAAGTTTCCGAAATCGATTTTGGATTTCACTTTTCATTATTTTGGGGGCTCAAAAATGATGTTTTGGTTGGTCTCTGAAAAAATGATTTGTCAAAGTCGAGTTTAAAAAGGCAACTTGCATACAAGTTTGACTAGTGACAATGAAATTTTGGTTTGCCAAAAAGTTTCCGAAATCGATTTTGGATCTATTTGTTCATTATTTTGGGGGCTTAAAAATGATGTTTTGGTTGGTCTCTGAAAAAATGATTTGTCAAAGTCGAGTTTTAAAAGGCACCTTGCATACAAGTTTGACTAGTGGCAATGAAATTTTGGATTGCCAAAAAGTTTCCGAAATCGATTTTGGATTTTACTGTTCATTATTTTGGGGGCTTAAAAATGATGGTTTGGTTAGTCTCTAGAAAAATGATTTGTCAAAGTCGAGTTTTAATACGCAACTTGCATACAAGTTTGACTAGTGACAATGAAATTTTGGTTTGCCGAAAAGTTTCTGAAATCGGTTTTGAATTTTACTTTTCATCATTTTGGGGGCTTAAAAATGATGTTTTGGTTGGTCTCTGAAAAAATGATTTGTCAAAGTCGAGTTTTAAAAGGCAACTTGCATACAAGTTTGACTAGTGACAATGAAATTTTGGTTTGCCAAAAAGTTTCCGAAATCGATTTTGGATTTCACTTTTCATTATTTTGGGGGCTTAAAAAAGATGTTTTGGTTGGTCTCTGATAAAATGATTTGTCAAAGTCGAGTTTTAAAAGGCAACTTGCATACAAGTTTGACTAGTGACAATGAAATTTTGGATTGCCAAAAAGTTTCCGAAATCGATTTTGGATTTTACTTTTCATTATTTTGGGGCTTAAAAATGATGTTTTGGTTGGTCTCTGAAAAAATTAATTGTCAAAGTCGAGTTTTAAAAGGCAACTTGCATACAAAATTGACTAGTTACATTGAAATTTTGGTTTGCCAAAAAGTTTCCGAAATCGATTTTGGTTTTCACTTTTTATTATTTTGGGAGCTTAAAAATGATGGTTTGGTTGGTCTCTGGAAAAATGATTTGTCAAAGTTGAGTTTTAGTAGGCAACTTGCATACAAGTTTGACTAGTGACAATGAAATTTTGGATTGCCAAAAAGTTTCCGAAATCGATTTTAGATTTCACTTTTCATTATTTTGGCTTAAAAATGATTATTGGTTGGTCTCTAGAAAAATTATTTGTCAAAGTCGAGTTTTAAAAGGCAACTTGCATACAAGTTTGACTAGTGACAATGAAATTTTGGTTTGCCAAAAAGTTTCCGAAATCGATTTTGGATTTCACTTTTCATTATTTGGGGGCTTAAAAATGATGGTTTGGTTGGTCTCTGAAAAAATGATTTGTCAAAGTCGAGTTTTAAAAGGCAACTTGCATACAAGAAAAAATGATTTGTCAAAGTCGAGTTTTAATAGGCAGCTTGCATACAAGTTTGACTAGCGACAATGAAATTTTGGATTGCCAAAAAGTTTCCGAAATCGATTTTGGATCGAACTTTTAATTATTTTGGGGGCTTAAAAATGATGTTTTGGTTGGTCTCTGAAAAAATGATTTGTCAAAGTCGAGTTTTAAAAGGCAACTTGCATACAAGTTTGACTAGTGACAATGAAATTTTGGATTGCCAAAAAGTTTCCGAAATTGATTTTGGATTTCACTTTTCATTATTTTGGGGGCTCAAAAATGATGGTTTGGTTGGTCTCTGAAAAAATGATTTGTCAAAGTCGAGTTTTAAAAGGCAACTTGCATACAAGTTTGACTAATGACAATGAAATTTTGGATTGCCAAAAAGTTTCCGAAATTGATTTTGGATTTCACTTTTCATTATTTTGGGGGCTTAAAAATGATGGTTTGGTTGGTCTCTGAAAAAATGATTTGTCAAAGTCGAGTTTTAAAAGGCAACTTGCTTACAAGAAAAAATGATTTGTCAAAGTCGAGTTTTAATAGGCAGCTTGCATACAAGTTTGACTAGCGACAATGAAATTTTGGATTGCCAAAAAGTTTCCGAAATTGATTTTGGATTTCACTTTTCATTATTTTGGGGGCTCAAAAATGATGGTTTGGTTGGTCTCTGAAAAAATGATTTGTCAAAGTCGAGTTTTAAAAGGCAACTTGCATACAAGTTTGACTAGTTACATTGAAATTTTGGTTTGCCAAAATGTTTCCGAAATCGATTTTGGATCGAACTTTTCATTATTTTGGGGGCTTAAAAATGATGTTTTGGTTGGTCTTTGAAAAAATGATTTGTCAAAGTCGAGTTTTAAAAGGCAACTTGCATACAAGTTTGACTAGTGGCAATGAAATTTTGGTTTGCCAAAAAGTTTCCGAAATCGATTTTGGATCGAACTTTTCATTATTTTGGGGGCTCAAAAATGATGTTTTGGTTGGTCTCTGAAAAAGTGATTTGTCAAAGTCGAGTTTAAAAAGGCAACTTGCATACAAGTTTGACTAGTGGCAATGAAATTTTGGATTGCCAAAAAGTTTCCGAAATTGATTTTGGATTTCACTTTTCATTATTTTGGGGGCTCAAAAATGATGGTTTGGTTGGTCTCTGAAAAAATGATTTGTCAAAGTCGAGTTTTAAAAGGCAACTTGCATACAAGTTTGACTAGTTACATTGAAATTTTGGTTTGCCAAAAAGTTTCCGAAATCGATTTTGGATCGAACTTTTCATTATTTTGGGGGCTTAAAAATGATGTTTTGGTTGGTCTTTGAAAAAATGATTTGTCAAAGTCGAGTTTTAAAAGGCAACTTGCATACAAGTTTGACTAGTGGCAATGAAATTTTGGATTGCCAAAAAGTTTCCGAAATCGATTTTGGATCGAACTTTTCATTATTTTGGGGGCTCAAAAATGATGTTTTGGTTGGTCTCTGAAAAAGTGATTTGTCAAAGTCGAGTTTAAAAAGGCAACTTGCATACAAGTTTGACTAGTGGCAATGAAATTTTGGATTGCCAAAAAGTTTCCGAAATCGATTTTGGATTTTACTGTTTATTATTTTGGGGGCTTAAAAATGATGTTTTGGTTGGTCTCTGAAAAAATGATTTGTCAAAGTCGAGTTTTAAAAGGCAACTTGCATACAAGTTTGACTTGTGACAATGAAATTTTGGTTTGCCAAAAAGTTTCCGACATCGATTTTGGATTTCACTTTTCATTATTTTGGGGGCTCAAAAATGATGTTTTGGTTGGTCTCTGAAAAAATGATTTGTCGAAGTCGAGTTTTAAAAGGCAACTTGCATACAAGTTTGACTTGTGACAATGAAATTTTGGTTTAACAAAAAGTTTCCGAAATCGATTTTGGATTTCACTTTTCATTATTTTGGGGGCTCAAAAATGATGTTTTGGTTGGTCTCTGAAAAAATGATTTGTCAAAGTCGAGTTTTAAAAGGCAGCTTGCATACAAGTTTGACTAGTGACAATGAAATTTTGGTTTGCCAAAAAGTTTCCGAAATCGATTTTGGATCGAACTTTTCATTATTTTGGGGGCTTAAAATTGATGTTTTGGTTGGTCTCTGAAAAAATGATTTGTCAAAGTCGAGTTTTAAAAGGCAACTTGCATACAGGTTTGACTTGTGACAATGAAATTTTGGTTTGCCAAAAAGTTTCCGAAATCGATTTTGGATTTCACTTTTCATTATTTTGGGGGCTCAAAAATGATGTTTTGGTTGGTCTCTGAAAAAATGATTTGTCAAAGTCGAGTTTTAATAGGCAGCTTGCATACAAGTTTGACTAGTGACAATGAAATTTTGGTTTGCCAAAAAATTTCCGAAATCGATTTTGGATTTCACTTTTCATTATTTTGGGGGCTTAAAAATGATGTTTTGGTTGGTCTCTGAAAACATGATTTGTCAAAGTCGAGTTTTAAAAGGCAACTTGCATACAAGTTTGACTAGTGACAATGAAATTTTGGTTTGCCAAAAAATTTCCGAAATCGATTTTGGATTTCACTTTTCATTATTTTGGGGGCTTACAAATGATGGTTTGGTTGGTCTCTGAAAAAATGATTTGTCAAAGTCGAGTTTTAAAAGGCAACTTGCATACAAGTTTGACTAGTGACAATGAAATTTTGGTTTGCCAAAAAGTTTCTGAAATCGATTTTGGATTTCACTTTTCATTATTTTGGGGGCTCAAAAATGATGTTTTGGTTGGTCTCTGAAAAAATGATTTGTCAAAGTCGAGTTTTAAAAGGCAACTTGCATACAAGTTTGACTAGTGACAATGAAATTTTGGTTTGCCAAAAAGTTTCCGAAATCGATTTTGGATTTCAATTTTCATTATTTTGGGGGCTCAAAAATGATGTTTTGGTTGGTCTCTGAAAAAATGATTTGTCAAAGTCGAGTTTTAAAAGGCAACTTGCATACAAGTTTGACTAGTGACAATGAAAGTTTGGATTGCCAAAAAGTTTCCGAAATCGATTTTGGATTGCATTTTTCATTATTTTGGGGGCTCAAAAATGATGTTTTGGTTGGTCTCTGAAAAAATGATTTGTCAAAGTCGAGTTTTAAAAGGCAACTTGCATACAAGTTTGACTATTGACATTGAAAGTTTGGTTTGCCAAAAAGTTTCCGAAATCGATTTTAGATCGAACTTTTCATTATTTTGGGGGCTTAAAAATGATGGTTTGGTTGGTCTCTGAAAAAATGATTTGTCAAAGTCGAGTTTTAAAAGGCAACTTGCATACAAGTTTGACTTGTGACAATGAAATTTTGGTTTGCCAAAAAGTTTCCGAAATCGATTTTTGATTGCATTTTTCATTATTTTTGGGGCTTAAAAATGATGTTGTGGTTGGTCTCTGAAAAAATGATTTGTCAAAGTCGAGTTTTAAAAGACAACTTGCATACAAGTTTGACTATTGACAATGAAATTTTGGTTTGCCAAAAAGTTTCCGAAATCGATTTTGTATTTCTTTTTTCATTATTTTGGGGGCTTAAAAATGATGTTGTGGTTGGTCTCTGAAAAAATGATTTGTCAAAGTCGAGTTTTAAAAGACAACTTGCATACAAGTTTGACTAGTGACAATGAAATTTTGGATTGCCAAAAAGTTTCCGAAATTGATTTTGGATTTCACTTTTCATTATTTTGGGGGCTCAAAAATGATGGTTTGGTTGGTCTCTGAAAAAATGATTTGTCAAAGTCGAGTTTTAAAAGGCAACTTGCATACAAGTTTGACTAATGACAATGAAATTTTGGATTGCCAAAAAGTTTCCGAAATTGATTTTGGATTTCACTTTTCATTATTTTGGGGGCTTAAAAATGATGGTTTGGTTGGTCTCTGAAAAAATGATTTGTCAAAGTCGAGTTTTAAAAGGCAACTTGCATACAAGAAAAAATGATTTGTCAAAGTCGAGTTTTAATAGGCAGCTTGCATACAAGTTTGACTAGCGACAATGAAATTTTGGATTGCCAAAAAGTTTCCGAAATTGATTTTGGATTTCACTTTTCATTATTTTGGGGGCTCAAAAATGATGGTTTGGTTGGTCTCTGAAAAAATGATTTGTCAAAGTCGAGTTTTAAAAGGCAACTTGCATACAAGTTTGACTAGTTACATTGAAATTTTGGTTTGCCAAAATGTTTCCGAAATCGATTTTGGATCGAACTTTTCATTATTTTGGGGGCTTAAAAATGATGTTTTGGTTGGTCTTTGAAAAAATGATTTGTCAAAGTCGAGTTTTAAAAGGCAACTTGCATACAAGTTTGACTAGTGGCAATGAAATTTTGGTTTGCCAAAAAGTTTCCGAAATCGATTTTGGATCGAACTTTTCATTATTTTGGGGGCTCAAAAATGATGTTTTGGTTGGTCTCTGAAAAAGTGATTTGTCAAAGTCGAGTTTAAAAAGGCAACTTGCATACAAGTTTGACTAGTTGCAATGAAATTTTGGATTGCCAAAAAGTTTCCGAAATTGATTTTGGATTTCACTTTTCATTACTTTGGGGGCTCAAAAATGATGGTTTGGTTGGTCTCTGAAAAAATGATTTGTCAAAGTCGAGTTTTAAAAGGCAACTTGCATACAAGTTTGACTAGTTACATTGAAATTTTGGTTTGCCAAAAAGTTTCCGAAATCGATTTTGGATCGAACTTTTCATTATTTTGGGGGCTTAAAAATGATGTTTTGGTTGGTCTTTGAAAAAATGATTTGTCAAAGTCGAGTTTTAAAAGGCAACTTGCATACAAGTTTGACTAGTGGCAATGAAATTTTGGATTGCCAAAAAGTTTCCGAAATCGATTTTGGATCGAACTTTTCATTATTTTGGGGGCTCAAAAATGATGTTTTGGTTGGTCTCTGAAAAAGTGATTTGTCAAAGTCGAGTTTAAAAAGGCAACTTGCATACAAGTTTGACTAGTGGCAATGAAATTTTGGATTGCCAAAAAGTTTCCGAAATCGATTTTGGATTTTACTGTTTATTATTTTGGGGGCTTAAAAATGATGTTTTGGTTGGTCTCTGAAAAAATGATTTGTCAAAGTCGAGTTTTAAAAGGCAACTTGCATACAAGTTTGACTTGTGACAATGAAATTTTGGTTTGCCAAAAAGTTTCCGACATCGATTTTGGATTTCACTTTTCATTATTTTGGGGGCTCAAAAATGATGTTTTGGTTGGTCTCTGAAAAAATGATTTGTCGAAGTCGAGTTTTAAAAGGCAACTTGCATACAAGTTTGACTTGTGACAATGAAATTTTGGTTTAACAAAAAGTTTCCGAAATCGATTTTGGATTTCACTTTTCATTATTTTGGGGGCTCAAAAATGATGTTTTGGTTGGTCTCTGAAAAAATGATTTGTCAAAGTCGAGTTTTAAAAGGCAGCTTGCATACAAGTTTGACTAGTGACAATGAAATTTTGGTTTGCCAAAAAGTTTCCGAAATCGATTTTGGATCGAACTTTTCATTATTTTGGGGGCTTAAAATTGATGTTTTGGTTGGTCTCTGAAAAAATGATTTGTCAAAGTCGAGTTTTAAAAGGCAACTTGCATACAGGTTTGACTTGTGACAATGAAATTTTGGTTTGCCAAAAAGTTTCCGAAATCGATTTTGGATTTCACTTTTCATTATTTTGGGGGCTCAAAAATGATGTTTTGGTTGGTCTCTGAAAAAATGATTTGTCAAAGTCGAGTTTTAATAGGCAGCTTGCATACAAGTTTGACTAGTGACAATGAAATTTTGGTTTGCCAAAAAATTTCCGAAATCGATTTTGGATTTCACTTTTCATTATTTTGGGGGCTTAAAAATGATGTTTTGGTTGGTCTCTGAAAACATGATTTGTCAAAGTCGAGTTTTAAAAGGCAACTTGCATACAAGTTTGACTAGTGACAATGAAATTTTGGTTTGCCAAAAAATTTCCGAAATCGATTTTGGATTTCACTTTTCATTATTTTGGGGGCTTACAAATGATGGTTTGGTTGGTCTCTGAAAAAATGATTTGTCAAAGTCGAGTTTTAAAAGGCAACTTGCATACAAGTTTGACTAGTGACAATGAAATTTTGGTTTGCCAAAAAGTTTCTGAAATCGATTTTGGATTTCACTTTTCATTATTTTGGGGGCTCAAAAATGATGTTTTGGTTGGTCTCTGAAAAAATGATTTGTCAAAGTCGAGTTTTAAAAGGCAACTTGCATACAAGTTTGACTAGTGACAATGAAATTTTGGTTTGCCAAAAAGTTTCCGAAATCGATTTTGGATTTCAATTTTCATTATTTTGGGGGCTCAAAAATGATGTTTTGGTTGGTCTCTGAAAAAATGATTTGTCAAAGTCGAGTTTTAAAAGGCAACTTGCATACAAGTTTGACTAGTGACAATGAAAGTTTGGATTGCCAAAAAGTTTCCGAAATCGATTTTGGATTGCATTTTTCATTATTTTGGGGGCTCAAAAATGATGTTTTGGTTGGTCTCTGAAAAAATGATTTGTCAAAGTCGAGTTTTAAAAGGCAACTTGCATACAAGTTTGACTATTGACATTGAAAGTTTGGTTTGCCAAAAAGTTTCCGAAATCGATTTTAGATCGAACTTTTCATTATTTTGGGGGCTTAAAAATGATGGTTTGGTTGGTCTCTGAAAAAATGATTTGTCAAAGTCGAGTTTTAAAAGGCAACTTGCATACAAGTTTGACTTGTGACAATGAAATTTTGGTTTGCCAAAAAGTTTCCGAAATCGATTTTTGATTGCATTTTTCATTATTTTTGGGGCTTAAAAATGATGTTGTGGTTGGTCTCTGAAAAAATGATTTGTCAAAGTCGAGTTTTAAAAGACAACTTGCATACAAGTTTGACTATTGACAATGAAATTTTGGTTTGCCAAAAAGTTTCCGAAATCGATTTTGGATTTCTTTTTTCATTATTTTGGGGGCTTAAAAATGATGTTTTGGTTGGTCTCTGAAAAAATGATTTGTCAAAGTCGAGTTTTAAAAGGCAACTTGCATACAACTTTGACTAGTGACAATGAAATTTAGGTTTGCCAAAAAGTTTCCGAAATCGATTTTGGATTTCACTTTTCATTATTTTGGGGGCTCAAAAATGATGTTTTGGTTGGTCTCTGAAAAAATGATTTGTCAAAGTCGAGTTTTAAAAGGCAACTTGCATACAAGTTTGACTTGTGACAATGAAATTTTTGTTTGCCAAAAAGTTTCCGAAATCGATTTTGGATTTCACTTTTCATTATTTTGGGGGCTTAAAAATGATGTTTTGGTTGGTCTCTGAAAAAATGATTTGTCAAAGTCGAGTTTTAAAAGGCAACTTGCATACAAGTTTGACTAGTGACAATGAAATTTTGGTTTGCCAAAAAGTTTCCGAAATCGATTTTGGATTTCACTTTTCATTATTTTGGGGGCTCAAAAATGATGTTTTGGTTGGTCTCTGAAAAAATGATTTGTCAAAGTCGAGTTTTAAAAGGCAACTTGCATACAAGTTTGACTTGTGACAATGAAATTTTGGTTTAACAAAAAGTTTCCGAAATCGATTTTGGATTTCACTTTTCATTATTTTGGGGGCTTAAAAATGATGGTTTGGTTGGTCTCTGAAAAAATGATTTGTCAAAGTCGAGTTTTAAAAAGCAACTTGCATACAAGTTTGACTAGTGACAATGAAATTTTGGTTTGCCAAAAAGTTTCCGAAATCGATCTTGGATTGCATTTTTCATTATTTTGGGGGCTCAAAAATGATGTTTTGGTGGGTCTCTGAAAAAAATGATTTGTCAAAGTCGAGTTTTAAAAAGCAGCTTGCATACAAGTTTGACTAGTGACAATGAAATTTTGGTTTGCAGAAAAGTTTCAGAAATCGATCTTGAAATGCACTTTTCATTATTTTGGGGGCTAAAAACTGATGTTTTGGTGAGTTTTTGAAAAAATGACTTGTCAACGTCAAGTTTTAATGGGCAGTTCCATACAAGTTTGACTAGTAACATTGAAATTTTGGTTTGCAGAAAAGTTTCCGAAATCAATCTTGAAATGCACTTTTCATTATTTCGGGGGCTAAAAAATGATGTTTTGGTGAGTTTATGAAAAACTGATTTGTCAAAGTCGAGTTTTAAAAGGCAACTTGCATACAAGTTTTATTAGTAACAATGAAATTTTGGTTTGCCAAAAAGTTTCCGAAATCGATCTTGGATTGCATTTTTCATTATTTTGGGGGCTTAAAAATGATGTTTTGGTTGGTCTCTGAAATAATAATTTGTCAAAGTCGAGTTTTAATAGGCAACTTGCATACAAGTTTGACTAGTGACAATGAAATTTTGGTTTGCCAAAAAGTTTCCGAAATCGATTTTGGATTTTACTTTTAATTATTTTGGGGGCTTAAAAATGATGTTTTGGTTGTTCTCTGAAAAAATGATTTGTCAAAGTCGAGTTTTAAAAGGCAACTTGCATACAAGTTTCACTAGAGACAATGAAATTTTGGTTTGCCAAAAAGTTTCCGAAATCGATCTTGGATTGCATTTTTCATTATTTTGGGGGCTCAAAAATGATGGTTTGGTTGGTCTCTGAAAAAATGATTTGTCAAAGTCGAGTTTTAAGAATCAACTTGCATACAAGTTTGACTAGTTACATTGAAATTTTGGTTTGCCAAAAAGTTTCCGAAATCGATTTTGGATCGAACTTTTCATTAATTTGGGGGCTCAAAAATGATGTTTTGGTTGGTCTCTGAAAAAATGATTTGTCAAAGTCGAGTTTTAAAAGGCAACTTGCATACAAGTTTGACTAGTGACAATGAAATTTTGGTTTGCCAAAAAGTTTCCGAAATCGATTTTGGATTTTACTTTTAATTATTTTGGGGGCTCAAAAATGATGTTTTGGTGGGTCTCTGAAAAAAATGATTTGTCAAAGTCGAGTTTTAAAAAGCAACTTGCATACAAGTTTGACTAGTGACAATGAAATTTTGGTTTGCAGAAAAGTTTCCGAAATCGATCTTGAAATGCACTTTTCATTATTTCGGGGGCTAAAAAATGATGTTTTGGTGAGTTTATGAAAAACTGATTTGTCAAAGTCGAGTTTTAAAAGGCAGCTTGCATACAAGTTTGACTAGTGACAATGAAATTTTGGTTTGCCAAAAAGTTTCCGAAATCGATCTTGGATTTCACTTTTCATTATTTTGGGGGCTCAAAAATGATGTTTTGGTTGGTCTCTGAAAAAATGATTTGTCAAAGTCGAGTTTTAAAAAGCAACTTGCATACAAGTTTGACTAGTTACATTGAAATTTTGGTGTGCAGAAAAGTTTCAGAAATCGATCTTGAAATGCACTTTTCATTATTTTGGGGGCTAAAAACTGATGTTTTGGTGAGTTTTTGAAAAAATGACTTGTCAACGTCAAGTTTTAATGGGCAGTTCCATACAAGTTTGACTAGTAACATTGAAATTTTGGTTTGCAGAAAAGTTTCAGAAATCGATCTTGAAATGCACTTTTCATTATTTTGGGGGCTAAAAACTGATGTTTTGATGAGTTTTTGAAAAAATGACTTGTCAACGTCAAGTTTTAATGGGCAGTTCCATACAAGTTTGACTAGTAACATTGAAATTTTGGTTTGCAGAAAAGTTTCAGAAATCAATCTTGAAATGCACTTTTCATTATTTCGGGGGCTAAAAAATGATGTTTTGGTGAGTTTATGAAAAACTGATTTGTCAAAGTCGAGTTTTAAAAGGCAGCTTGCATACAAGTTTGACTAGTGACAATGAAATTTTGGTTTGCCAAAAAGTTTCCGAAATCGATCTTGGATTTCACTTTTCATTATTTTGGGGGCTCAAAAATGATGTTTTGGTTGGTCTCTGAAAAAATGATTTGTCAAAGTCGAGTTTTCAAAAGCAACTTGCATACAAGTTTGACTAGTTACATTGAAATTTTGGTGTGCAGAAAAGTTTCAGAAATCGATCTTGAAATGCACTTTTCATTATTTTGGGAGCTTAAAAATGATGGTTTGGTTGGTCTCTGAAAAAATGATTTGTCAAAGTCGAGTTTGAAAAGGCAACTTGCGTACGTGTTTGACTAGTTACATTGAAATTTTGGTTTGCATAATAGTTTCTGAAATCGATCGTGGAATGCACTTTTCATTATTTTGGGGGCTCAAAAATGATGTTTTGGTTGGTCTCTGAAAAAATGATTTGTCAAAGTCGAATTTTAAAAAGCAACTTGCGTACGTGTTTGACTAGTTACATTGAAATTTTGGTTTGCCAAAAAGTTTCCGAAATCGATTTTGGATCGAACTTTTCATTATTTTGGGGGCTCAAAAATGATGTTTCGGTTGGTCTCTGAAAAAATGGTTTGTCAAAGTCGAGTTTTAAAAAGCAACTTGCATACAAGTTTGACTAGTGACAATGAAATTTTGGTTTGCCAAAAAGTTTCCGAAATCGATCTTGGATTGCATTTTTCATTATTTTGGGGGCTCAAAAATGATGTTTTCGTTGGTCTCTGAAAAAATGATTTGTCTAAGTCGAGTTTTAAAAAGCAACTTGCATACGAGTTTGACTAGTGACAATGAAATTTTGATTTGCCAAAAAGTTTCCGAAATCGATTTTGGATTTTACTTTTAAATTATTTTGGAAGCTTAAAAATGATGGTTTGGTTGGTCTCTGAAAAAATGATTTGTCAAAGTCGAGTTTGAAAAGGCAGCTTGCATACAAGTTTGACTAGTGACAATGAAATTTTGGTTTGCCAAAAAGTTTCCGAAATCGATCTTGGATTGCATTTTTCATTATTTTGGGGGCTCAAAAATGATGTTTTCGTTGGTCTCTGAAAAAATGATTTGTCTAAGTCGAGTTTTAAAAAGCAACTTGCATACGAGTTTGACTAGTGACAATGAAATTTTGATTTGCCAAAAAGTTTCCGAAATCGATTTTGGATTTCACTTTTCATTATTTTTGGGGCTCAAAAATGATGTTTTGGTTGGTCTCTGAAAAAATGATTTGTCAAAGTCGAGTTTTAAAAGGCAACTTGCATACAAGTTTGACTAGTGACAATGAAATTTTGGTTTGCCAAAAAGTTTCCGAAATCGATTTTGGATTTCACTTTTCATTATTTTGGGGGCTTAAAAATGATGTTTTGGTTGGTCTCTGAAAAAATGATTTGTCACAGTCGAGTTTTAAAAGGCAACTTACATACAAGTTTGACTAGTGACAATGAAATTTTGGTTTGCCAAAAAGTTTCCGAAATGGATTTTGGATTTCACTTTTCATTATTTTGGGGGCTCAAAAATGATGTTTTGGTTGGTCTCTGAAAAAATGATTTGTCAAAGTCGAGTTTTAAAAGGCAACTTGCATACAAGTTTGACTAGTGACAATGAAATTTTGGTTTGCCAAAAAGTTTCCGAAATCGATTTTGGATCGAACTTTTCATTATTTTGGGGGCTCAAAAATGAGGTTTTGGTTGGTCTCGGAAAAAATGATTTGTCAAAGTCGAGTTTTAAAAGGCAACTTGCATACAAGTTTGACTAGTTACATTGAAATTTTGGTTTGCCAAAAAGTTTCCGAAATCGATTTTGGATTTCACTTTTCATTATTTTGGGGGCTCAAAAATGATGTTTTGGTTGGTCTCTGAAAAAATGATTTGTCAAAGTCGAGTTTTAAAAGGCAACTTGCATACAAGTTTGACTAGTGACAATGAAATTTTGGTTTGCCAAAAAGTTTCCGAAATCGATTTTGGATTTTACTTTTCATTATTTTGGAGGCTTAAAAATGATGTTTTGGTTGGTCTCTGAAAAAATGATTTGTCAAAGTCGAGTTTTAAAAGGCATTTGCATACAAGTTTGACTAGTTACATTGAAATTTTGGTTTGCCAAAAAGTTTCCGAAATCGATTTTGGATCGAACTTTTCATTAATTTGGGGGCTCAAAAATGATGTTTTGGTTGGTCTCTGAAAAAATGATTTGTCAAAGTCGAGTTTTAAAAGGCAACTTGCATACAAGTTTGACTAGTTACATTGAAATTTTGGTTTGCCAAAAAGTTTCCGAAATCGATTTTGGATCGAACTTTTCATTAATTTGGGGGCTCAAAAATGATGGTTTGGTTGGTCTCTGAAAAAATGATTTGTCAAAGTCGAGTTTTAAAAGGCAACTTGCATACAAGTTTGACTAGTGACAATGAAATTTTGGTTTGCCAAAAAGTTTCCGAAATCGATTTTGGATTTTACTTTTAATTATTTTGGGGGCTTAAAAATGATGTTTTGGTTGTTCTCTGAAAAAATGATTTGTCAAAGTCGAGTTTTAAAAGGCAACTTGCATACAAGTTTGAATAGTGACAATGAAATTTTGGTTTGCCAAAAAGTTTCCGAAATCGATTTTGGATTTCACTTTTCATTATTTTGGGGGCTCAAAAATGATGTTTTGGTTGGTCTCTGAAAAAATGATTTGTCAAAGTCGAGTTTTAAAAAGCAACTTGCATACAAGTTTGACTAGTGACAATGAAATTTTGGTTTGCCAAAAAGTTTCCGAAATCGATCTTGGATTGCATTTTTCATTATTTTGGGGGTTCAAAAATGATGGTTTGGTTGGTCTCTGAAAAAATGATTTGTCAAAGTCGAGTTTTAAAAAGCAACTTGCATACAAGTTTGACTAGTGACAATGAAATTTTGGTTTGCCAAAAAGTTTCCGAAATCGATCTTGAAATGCACTTTTCATTATTTCGGGGGCTAAAAAATGATGTTTTGGTTGGTCTCTGAAAAAATGATTTGTCAAAGTCGAGTTTTAAAAAGCAACTTGCATACAAGTTTGACTAGTGACAATGAAATTTTGGTTTGCCAAAAAGTTTCCGAAATCGATCTTGAAATGCACTTTTCATTATTTTGGGGGCTTAAAAATGATGTTTTGGTGAGTTTAAGACAAAATGATTTGTCAAAGTCAAGTTTTATTACGCAGCTCCATACAAGTTTGACTAGTTACATTGAAATTTTGGTTTGCAGAAAAGTTTCAGAAATCGATCTTGAAATGCACTTTTCATTATTTTGGGGGCTTAAAAATGATGTTTTGGTGAGTTTAAGACAAAATGATTTGTCAAAGTCAAGTTTTATTACGCAGCTCCATGCAAGTTTGACTAGTAACAATGAAATTTTGGTTTGCAGAAAAGTTTCCGAAATCGATCTTGAAATGCACTTTTCATTATTTCGGGGGCTAAAAAATGATGTTTTGGTGAGTTTATGAAAAACTGATTTGTCAAAGTCGAGTTTTAAAAGGCAGCTTGCATACAAGTTTGACTAGTGACAATGAAATTTTGGTTTGCCAAAAAGTTTCCGAAATCGATCTTGGATTGCATTTTTCATTATTTTGGGGGCTCAAAAATGATGTTTTGGTGGGTCTCTGAAAAAAATGATTTGTCAAAGTCGAGTTTTAAAAAGCAACTTGCATACAAGTTTGACTAGTGACAATGAAATTTTGGTTTGCCAAAAAGTTTCCGAAATCGATCTTGAAATGCACTTTTCATTATTTCGGGGGCTAAAAAATGATGTTTTGGTTGGTCTCTGAAAAAATGATTTGTCAAAGTCGAGTTTTAAAAAGCAACTTGCATACAAGTTTGACTAGTGACAATGAAATTTTGGTTTGCCAAAAAGTTTCCGAAATCGATCTTGGATTGCATTTTTCATTATTTTGGGGTCTCAAAAATGATGTTTTGGTGGGTCTCTGAAAAAAATGATTTGTCAAAGTCGAGTTTTAAAAAGCAGCTTGCATACAAGTTTGACTAGTGACAATGAAATTTTGGTTTGCAGAAAAGTTTCAGAAATCGATCTTGAAATGCACTTTTCATTATTTTGGGGGCTAAAAACTGATGTTTTGGTGAGTTTTTGAAAAAATGACTTGTCAACGTCAAGTTTTAATGGGCAGTTCCATACAAGTTTGACTAGTAACATTGAAATTTTGGTTTGCAGAAAAGTTTCAGAAATCAATCTTGAAATGCACTTTTCATTATTTCGGGGGCTAAAAAATGATGTTTTGGTGAGTTTATGAAAAACTGATTTGTCAAAGTCGAGTTTTAAAAGGCAGCTTGCATACAAGTTTGACTAGTGACAATGAAATTTTGGTTTGCCAAAAAGTTTCCGAAATCGATCTTGGATTGCATTTTTCATTATTTTGGGGGCTTAAAAATGATGTTTTGGTTGGTCTCTGAAATAATGATTTGTCAAAGTCGAGTTTTAATAGGCAACTTGCATACAAGTTTGACTAGTGACAATGAAATTTTGGTTTGCCAAAAAGTTTCCGAAATCGATTTTGGATTTTACTTTTAATTATTTTGGGGGCTTAAAAATGATGTTTTGGTTGTTCTCTGAAAAAATGATTTGTCAAAGTCGAGTTTTAAAAGGCAACTTGCATACAAGTTTGAATAGTGACAATGAAATTTTGGTTTGCCAAAAAGTTTCCGAAATCGATTTTGGATTTCACTTTTCATTATTTTGGGGGCTCAAAAATGATGTTTTGGTTGGTCTCTGAAAAAATGATTTGTCAAAGTCGAGTTTTAAAAAGCAACTTGCATACAAGTTTGACTAGTGACAATGAAATTTTGGTTTGCCAAAAAGTTTCCGAAATCGATTTTGGATTTCACTTTTCATTATTTTGGGGGCTCAAAAATGATGTTTTGGTTGGTCTCTGAAAAAATGATTTGTCAAAGTCGAGTTTTAAGAATCAACTTGCATACAAGTTTGACTAGTTACATTGAAATTTTGGTTTGCCAAAAAGTTTCCGAAATCGATTTTGGATTTTACTTTTAATTATTTTGGGGGCTTAAAAATGATGTTTTGGTTGTTCTCTGAAAAAATGATTTGTCAAAGTCGAGTTTTAAAAGGCAACTTGCATACAAGTTTGACTAGTGACAATGAAATTTTGGTTTGCCAAAAAGTTTCCGAAATCGATTTTGGATCGAACTTTTCATTATTTTGTGGGCTCAAAAATGATGTTTTGGTTGGTCTCTGAAAAAATGATTTGTCAAAGTCGAGTTTTAAAAGGCAACTTGCATACAAGTTTGACTAGTGACAATGAAATTTTGGTTTGCCAAAAAGTTTCCGAAATCGATTTTGGATTTCACTTTTCATTATTTTGTGGGCTCAAAAATGATGTTTCGGTTGGTCTCTGAAAAAATGATTTGTCAAAGCCGAGTTTTAAAAGGCAACTTGCATACAAGTTTGATTAGTGACAATGAAATTTTGGTTTGCCAAAAAGTTTCCGAAATCGACTTTGGATTTCACTTTTCATTATTTTGGGGGCTTAAAAATGATGGTTTGGTTGGTCTCTGAAAAAATGATTTGTCAAAGTCGAATTTTAAAAGGCAACTTGCATACAAGTTTGACTAGTGACAATGAAATTTTGGATTGCCAAAAAGCTTCCGAAATCGATTTTGGATCGAACTTTTCATTATTTTGGGCGCTTAAAAATGATGTTTTTGTTGGTCTCTGAAAAAATGATTTGTCAAAGTCGAGTTTTAAAAGGCAACTTGCATACAAGTTTGACTAGTTACACTGAAATTTTGGTTTGCCAAAAAGTTTCCGAAATCGATTTTGGATCGAACTTTTCATTATTTTGTGGGCTCAAAAATGATGTTTTGGTTGGTCTCTGAAAAAATGATTTGTCAAAGTCGAGTTTTAAAAGGCAACTTGCATACAAGTTTGACTAGTGACAATGAAATTTTGGTTTGCCAATTAGTTTCCGAAATCGATTTTGGATCGAACTTTCCATTATTTTGGGGGCTCAAAAATGATGTTTTGGTTGGTCTCTGAAAAAATTATTTGTCAAAGTCGAGTTTTAAAAGGCAACTTGCATACAAGTTTGACTAGTGACAATGAAATTTTGGTTTGCCAAAAAGTTTCCGAAATCGACTTTGGATTTCACTTTTCATTATTTTGGGGGCTTAAAAATGATGGTTTGGTTGGTCTCTGAAAAAATGATTTGTCAAAGTCGAATTTTAAAAGGCAACTTGCATACAAGTTTGACTAGTGACAATGAAATTTTGGATTGCCAAAAAGCTTCCGAAATCGATTTTGGATCGAACTTTTCATTATTTTGGGCGCTTAAAAATGATGTTTTTGTTGGTCTCTGAAAAAATGATTTGTCAAAGTCGAGTTTTAAAAGGCAACTTGCATACAAGTTTGACTAGTTACATTGAAATTTTGGTTTGCCAAAAAGTTTCCGAAATCGATTTTGGATCGAACTTTTCATTATTTTGTGGGCTCAAAAATGATGTTTTGATTGGTCTCTGAAAAAATGATTTGTCAAAGTCGAGTTTTAAAAGGCAACTTGCATACAAGTTTGACTAGTGACAATGAAGTTTTGGTTTGCCAAAAAGTTTCCGAAATCGACTTTGGATTTCACTTTTCATTATTTTGGGCGCTTAAAAATGATGTTTTGGTTGGTCTCTGAAAAAATGATTTGTCAAAGTCGAGTTTTAAAAGGCAACTTGCATACAAGTTTGACTAGTGACAATGAAATTTTGGTTTGCCAAAAAGTTTCCGAAATCGACTTTGGATTTCACTTTTCATTATTTTGGGCGCTTAAAAATGATGTTTTGGTTGGTCTCTGAAAAAATGATTTGCCAAAGTCGAATTTTAAAAGGCAACTTGCATACAAGTTTGACTAGTGACAATGAAGTTTTGGTTTGCCAAAAAGTTTCCGAAATCGACTTTGGATTTCACTTTTCATTATTTTGGGCGCTTAAAAATGATGTTTTGGTTGGTCTCTGAAAAAATGATTTGTCAAAGTCGAGTTTTAAAAGGCAACTTGCATACAAGTTTGACTAGTGACAATGAAATTTTGGTTTGCCAAAAAGCTTCCGAAATCGATTTTGGATTTCACTTTTCATTATTTTGGGCGCTTAAAAATGATGTTTTGGTTGGTCTCTGAAAAAATGATTTGCCAAAGTCGAATTTTAAAAGGCAACTTGCATACAAGTTTGACTAGTGACAATGAAGTTTTGGTTTGCCAAAAAGTTTCCGAAATCGATTTTGGATTTCACTTTTCATTATTTTGGGGGCTTAAAAATGATGTTTTGGTTGGTCTCTGAAAAAATGATTTGCCAAAGTCGAGTTTTAAAAGGCAACTTGCATACAAGTTTGACTAGTTACATTGAAATTTTGGTTTGCCAAAAAGTTTCCGAAATCGATTTTGGATCGAACTTTTCATTATTTTGTGGGCTCAAAAATGATGTTTTGGTTGGTCTCTGAAAAAATTATTTGTCAAAGTCGAGTTTCAAAAGGCAACTTGCATACAAGTTTGACTAGTGACAATGAAGTTTTGGTTTGCCAAAAAGTTTCCGAAATCGACTTTGGATTTCACTTTTCATTATTTTGGGGGCTTAAAAATGATGTTTTGGTTGGTCTCTGAAAAAATGATTTGCCAAAGTCGAATTTTAAAAGGCAACTTGCATACAAGTTTGACTAGTGACAATGAAATTTTGGTTTGCCAAAAAGTTTCCGAAATCGACTTTGGATTTCACTTTTCATTATTTTGGGCGCTTAAAAATGATGTTTTGGTTGGTCTCTGAAAAAATGATTTGCCAAAGTCGAATTTTAAAAGGCAACTTGCATACAAGTTTGACTAGTGACAATGAAGTTTTGGTTTGCCAAAAAGTTTCCGAAATCGATTTTGGATTTCACTTTTCATTATTTTGGGGGCTTAAAAATGATGTTTTGGTTGGTCTCTGAAAAAATGATTTGCCAAAGTCGAGTTTTAAAAGGCAACTTGCATACAAGTTTGACTAGTTACATTGAAATTTTGGTTTGCCAAAAAGTTTCCGAAATCGATTTTGGATCGAACTTTTCATTATTTTGTGGGCTCAAAAATGATGTTTTGGTTGGTCTCTGAAAAAATTATTTGTCAAAGTCGAGTTTCAAAAGGCAACTTGCATACCAGTTTGACTAGTTACATTGAAATTTTGGTTTGCCAAAAAGTTTCCGAAATCGATTTTGGATTTCACTTTTCATTATTTTGGGAGCTTAAAAATGATGTTTTGGTTGGTCTCTGAAAAAATGATTTGTCAAAGTCGAGTTTTAAAAGGCAACTTGCATACAAGTTTGACTAGTGACAATGAAATTTTGGTTTGCCAAAAAGTTTCCGAAATCGACTTTGGATTTCACTTTTCATTATTTTGGGGGCTTAAAAATGATGGTTTGGTTGGTCTCTGAAAAAATGATTTGTCAAAGTCGAATTTTAAAAGGCAACTTGCATACAAGTTTGACTAGTGACAATGAAATTTTGGATTGCCAAAAAGCTTCCGAAATCGATTTTGGATCGAACTTTTCATTATTTTGGGCGCTTAAAAATGATGTTTTTGTTGGTCTCTGAAAAAATGATTTGTCAAAGTCGAGTTTTAAAAGGCAACTTGCATACAAGTTTGACTAGTTACATTGAAATTTTGGTTTGCCAAAAAGTTTCCGAAATCGATTTTGGATCGAACTTTTCATTATTTTGTGGGCTCAAAAATGATGTTTTGGTTGGTCTCTGAAAAAATGATTTGTCAAAGTCGAGTTTTAAAAGGCAACTTGCATACAAGTTTGACTAGTGACAATGAAGTTTTGGTTTGCCAAAAAGTTTCCGAAATCGACTTTGGATTTCACTTTTCATTATTTTGGGCGCTTAAAAATGATGTTTTGGTTGGTCTCTGAAAAAATGATTTGTCAAAGTCGAGTTTTAAAAGGCAACTTGCATACAAGTTTGACTAGTGACAATGAAATTTTGGTTTGCCAAAAAGTTTCCGAAATCGACTTTGGATTTCACTTTTCATTATTTTGGGCGCTTAAAAATGATGTTTTGGTTGGTCTCTGAAAAAATGATTTGCCAAAGTCGAATTTTAAAAGGCAACTTGCATACAAGTTTGACTAGTGACAATGAAATTTTGGTTTGCCAAAAAGTTTCCGAAATCGATTTTGGATTTTACTTTTAATTATTTTGGGGGCTTAAAAATGATGTTTTGGTTGTTCTCTGAAAAAATGATTTGTCAAAGTCGAGTTTTAAAAGGCAACTTGCATACAAGTTTGAATAGTGACAATGAAATTTTGGTTTGCCAAAAAGTTTCCGAAATCGATTTTGGATTTCACTTTTCATTATTTTGGGGGCTCAAAAATGATGTTTTGGTTGGTCTCTGAAAAAATGATTTGTCAAAGTCGAGTTTTAAAAGGCAACTTGCATACAAGTTTCACTAGAGACAATGAAATTTTGGTTTGCCAAAAAGTTTCCGAAATCGATCTTGGATTGCATTTTTCATTATTTTGGGGGCTCAAAAATGATGGTTTGGTTGGTCTCTGAAAAAATGATTTGTCAAAGTCGAGTTTTAAGAATCAACTTGCATACAAGTTTGACTAGTTACATTGAAATTTTGGTTTGCCAAAAAGTTTCCGAAATCGATTTTGGATTTTACTTTTAATTATTTTGGGGGCTTAAAAATGATGTTTTGGTTGTTCTCTGAAAAAATGATTTGTCAAAGTCGAGTTTTAAAAGGCAACTTGCATACAAGTTTGAATAGTGACAATGAAATTTTGGTTTGCCAAAAAGTTTCCGAAATCGATTTTGGATTTCACTTTTCATTATTTTGGGGGCTCAAAAATGATGTTTTGGTTGGTCTCTGAAAAAATGATTTGTCAAAGTCGAGTTTTAAAAAGCAACTTGCATACAAGTTTGACTAGTGACAATGAAATTTTGGTTTGCAGAAAAGTTTCCGAAATCGATCTTGAAATGCACTTTTCATTATTTCGGGGGCTAAAAAATGATGTTTTGGTGAGTTTATGAAAAACTGATTTGTCAAAGTCGAGTTTTAAAAGGCAGCTTGCATACAAGTTTGACTAGTGACAATGAAATTTTGGTTTGCCAAAAAGTTTCCGAAATCGATCTTGGATTTCACTTTTCATTATTTTGGGGGCTCAAAAATGATGTTTTGGTGGGTCTCTGAAAAAAATGATTTGTCAAAGTCGAGTTTTAAAAAGCAACTTGCATACAAGTTTGACTAGTGACAATGAAATTTTGGTTTGCAGAAAAGTTTCCGAAATCGATCTTGAAATGCACTTTTCATTATTTCGGGGGCTAAAAAATGATGTTTTGGTGAGTTTATGAAAAACTGATTTGTCAAAGTCGAGTTTTAAAAGGCAGCTTGCATACAAGTTTGACTAGTGACAATGAAATTTTGGTTTGCCAAAAAGTTTCCGAAATCGATCTTGGATTTCACTTTTCATTGTTTTGGGGGCTCAAAAATGATGTTTTTGTTGGTCTCTGAAAAAATGATTTGTCAAAGTCGAGTTTTAAAAGGCAACTTGCATACAAGTTTGACTAGTTACATTGAAATTTTGGTTTGCCAAAAAGTTTCCGAAATCGATTTTGGATCGAACTTTTCATTATTTTGTGGGCTCAAAAATGATGTTTTGGTTGGTCTCTGAAAAAATGATTTGTCAAAGTCGAGTTTTAAAAGGCAACTTGCATACAAGTTTGACTAGTGACAATGAAGTTTTGGTTTGCCAAAAAGTTTCCGAAATCGACTTTGGATTTCACTTTTCATTATTTTGGGCGCTTAAAAATGATGTTTTGGTTGGTCTCTGAAAAAATGATTTGTCAAAGTCGAGTTTTAAAAGGCAACTTGCATACAAGTTTGACTAGTGACAATGAAATTTTGGTTTGCCAAAAAGTTTCCGAAATCGACTTTGGATTTCACTTTTCATTATTTTGGGCGCTTAAAAATGATGTTTTGGTTGGTCTCTGAAAAAATGATTTGCCAAAGTCGAATTTTAAAAGGCAACTTGCATACAAGTTTGACTAGTGACAATGAAATTTTGGTTTGCCAAAAAGTTTCCGAAATCGATTTTGGATTTTACTTTTAATTATTTTGGGGGCTTAAAAATGATGTTTTGGTTGTTCTCTGAAAAAATGATTTGTCAAAGTCGAGTTTTAAAAGGCAACTTGCATACAAGTTTGAATAGTGACAATGAAATTTTGGTTTGCCAAAAAGTTTCCGAAATCGATTTTGGATTTCACTTTTCATTATTTTGGGGGCTCAAAAATGATGTTTTGGTTGGTCTCTGAAAAAATGATTTGTCAAAGTCGAGTTTTAAAAAGCAACTTGCATACAAGTTTGACTAGTGACAATGAAATTTTGGTTTGCAGAAAAGTTTCCGAAATCGATCTTGAAATGCACTTTTCATTATTTCGGGGGCTAAAAAATGATGTTTTGGTGAGTTTATGAAAAACTGATTTGTCAAAGTCGAGTTTTAAAAGGCAGCTTGCATACAAGTTTGACTAGTGACAATGAAATTTTGGTTTGCCAAAAAGTTTCCGAAATCGATCTTGGATTTCACTTTTCATTATTTTGGGGGCTCAAAAATGATGTTTTGGTGGGTCTCTGAAAAAAATGATTTGTCAAAGTCGAGTTTTAAAAAGCAACTTGCATACAAGTTTGACTAGTGACAATGAAATTTTGGTTTGCAGAAAAGTTTCCGAAATCGATCTTGAAATGCACTTTTCATTATTTCGGGGGCTAAAAAATGATGTTTTGGTGAGTTTATGAAAAACTGATTTGTCAAAGTCGAGTTTTAAAAGGCAGCTTGCATACAAGTTTGACTAGTGACAATGAAATTTTGGTTTGCCAAAAAGTTTCCGAAATCGATCTTGGATTTCACTTTTCATTGTTTTGGGGGCTCAAAAATGATGTTTTTGTTGGTCTCTGAAAAAATGATTTGTCAAAGTCGAGTTTTAAAAGGCAACTTGCATACAAGTTTGACTAGTTACATTGAAATTTTGGTTTGCCAAAAAGTTTCCGAAATCGATTTTGGATCGAACTTTTCATTATTTTGTGGGCTCAAAAATGATGTTTTGGTTGGTCTCTGAAAAAATGATTTGTCAAAGTCGAGTTTTAAAAGGCAACTTGCATACAAGTTTGACTAGTGACAATGAAGTTTTGGTTTGCCAAAAAGTTTCCGAAATCGACTTTGGATTTCACTTTTCATTATTTTGGGCGCTTAAAAATGATGTTTTGGTTGGTCTCTGAAAAAATGATTTGTCAAAGTCGAGTTTTAAAAGGCAACTTGCATACAAGTTTGACTAGTGACAATGAAATTTTGGTTTGCCAAAAAGTTTCCGAAATCGACTTTGGATTTCACTTTTCATTATTTTGGGCGCTTAAAAATGATGTTTTGGTTGGTCTCTGAAAAAATGATTTGCCAAAGTCGAATTTTAAAAGGCAACTTGCATACAAGTTTGACTAGTGACAATGAAATTTTGGTTTGCCAAAAAGTTTCCGAAATCGATTTTGGATTTTACTTTTAATTATTTTGGGGGCTTAAAAATGATGTTTTGGTTGTTCTCTGAAAAAATGATTTGTCAAAGTCGAGTTTTAAAAGGCAACTTGCATACAAGTTTGAATAGTGACAATGAAATTTTGGTTTGCCAAAAAGTTTCCGAAATCGATTTTGGATTTCACTTTTCATTATTTTGGGGGCTCAAAAATGATGTTTTGGTTGGTCTCTGAAAAAATGATTTGTCAAAGTCGAGTTTTAAAAGGCAACTTGCATACAAGTTTCACTAGAGACAATGAAATTTTGGTTTGCCAAAAAGTTTCCGAAATCGATCTTGGATTGCATTTTTCATTATTTTGGGGGCTCAAAAATGATGGTTTGGTTGGTCTCTGAAAAAATGATTTGTCAAAGTCGAGTTTTAAGAATCAACTTGCATACAAGTTTGACTAGTTACATTGAAATTTTGGTTTGCCAAAAAGTTTCCGAAATCGATTTTGGATTTTACTTTTAATTATTTTGGGGGCTTAAAAATGATGTTTTGGTTGTTCTCTGAAAAAATGATTTGTCAAAGTCGAGTTTTAAAAGGCAACTTGCATACAAGTTTGAATAGTGACAATGAAATTTTGGTTTGCCAAAAAGTTTCCGAAATCGATTTTGGATTTCACTTTTCATTATTTTGGGGGCTCAAAAATGATGTTTTGGTTGGTCTCTGAAAAAATGATTTGTCAAAGTCGAGTTTTAAAAAGCAACTTGCATACAAGTTTGACTAGTGACAATGAAATTTTGGTTTGCAGAAAAGTTTCCGAAATCGATCTTGAAATGCACTTTTCATTATTTCGGGGGCTAAAAAATGATGTTTTGGTGAGTTTATGAAAAACTGATTTGTCAAAGTCGAGTTTTAAAAGGCAGCTTGCATACAAGTTTGACTAGTGACAATGAAATTTTGGTTTGCCAAAAAGTTTCCGAAATCGATCTTGGATTTCACTTTTCATTATTTTGGGGGCTCAAAAATGATGTTTTGGTGGGTCTCTGAAAAAAATGATTTGTCAAAGTCGAGTTTTAAAAAGCAACTTGCATACAAGTTTGACTAGTGACAATGAAATTTTGGTTTGCAGAAAAGTTTCCGAAATCGATCTTGAAATGCACTTTTCATTATTTCGGGGGCTAAAAAATGATGTTTTGGTGAGTTTATGAAAAACTGATTTGTCAAAGTCGAGTTTTAAAAGGCAGCTTGCATACAAGTTTGACTAGTGACAATGAAATTTTGGTTTGCCAAAAAGTTTCCGAAATCGATCTTGGATTTCACTTTTCATTGTTTTGGGGGCTCAAAAATGATGTTTTGGTTGGTCTCTGAAAAAATGATTTGCCAAAGTCGAGTTTTAAAAAGCAACTTGCATACAAGTTTGACTAGTTACATTGAAATTTTGGTGTGCAGAAAAGTTTCAGAAATCGATCTTGAAATGCACTTTTCATTATTTTGGGGGTTAAAAACTGATGTTTTGGTGAGTTTTTGAAAAAATGACTTGTCAACGTCAAGTTTTAATGGGCAGTTCCATACAAGTTTGACTAGTAACATTGAAATTTTGGTTTGCAGAAAAGTTTCAGAAATCGATCTTGAAATGCACTTTTCATTATTTTGGGGGCTAAAAACTGATGTTTTGGTGAGTTTTTGAAAAAATGACTTGTCAACGTCAAGTTTTAATGGGCAGTTCCATACAAGTTTGACTAGTAACATTGAAATTTTGGTTTGCAGAAAAGTTTCAGAAATCAATCTTGAAATGCACTTTTCATTATTTCGGGGGCTAAAAAATGATGTTTTGGTGAGTTTATGAAAAACTGATTTGTCAAAGTCGAGTTTTAAAAGGCAGCTTGCATACAAGTTTGACTAGTGACAATGAAATTTTGGTTTGCCAAAAAGTTTCCGAAATCGATCTTGGATTTCACTTTTCATTATTTTGGGGGCTCAAAAATGATGTTTTGGTTGGTCTCTGAAAAAATGATTTGTCAAAGTCGAGTTTTCAAAAGCAACTTGCATACAAGTTTGACTAGTGACAATGAAATTTTGGTTTGCCAAAAAGTTTCCGAAATCGATCTTGGATTGCATTTTTCATTATTTTGGGGGCTTAAAAATTATGTTTTAGTGAGTTTATGATAAACTGATTTGTCAAAGTCAAGTTTTATTACGCAGCTCCATACAAGTTTGACTAGTTACATTGTAATTTTGGTTTGCAGAAAAGTGTCAGAAATCGATCTTGAAATGCACTTTTCATTATTTTGGGGGCTTAAAAATTATGTTTTGGTGAGTTTATGATAAACTGATTTGTCAAAGTCAAGTTTTATTACGCAGCTCCATACAAGTTTGACTAGTTACATTGAAATTTTGGTGTGCAGAAAAGTTTCAGAAATCGATCTTGAAATGCACTTTTCATTATTTTGGGGGCTAAAAACTGATGTTTTGGTGAGTTTTTGAAAAAATGACTTGTCAACGTCAAGTTTTAATGGGCAGTTCCATACAAGTTTGACTAGTAACATTGAAATTTTGGTTTGCAGAAAAGTTTCAGAAATCAATCTTGAAATGCACTTTTCATTATTTTGGGGGCTTAAAAATGATGGTTTGGTTGGTCTCTGAAAAAATGATTTGTCAAAGTCGAGTTTGAAAAGGCAACTTGCGTACGTGTTTGACTAGTTACATTGAAATTTTGGTTTGCCAAAAAGTTTCCGAAATCGATTTTGGATCGAACTTTTCATTATTTTGGGGGCTCAAAAATGATGTTTCGGTTGGTCTCTGGAAAAATGGTTTGTCAAAGTCGAGTTTTAAAAAGCAACTTGCATACAAGTTTGACTAGTTACATTGAAATTTTGGTTTGCCAAAAAGTTTCCGAAATCGATTTTGGATTTTACTTTTAAATTATTTTGGAAGCTTAAAAATGATGGTTTGGTTGGTCTCTGAAAAAATGATTTGTCAAAGTCGAGTTTGAAAAGGCAGCTTGCATACAAGTTTGACTAGTGACAATGAAATTTTGGTTTGCCAAAAAGTTTCCGAAATCGATCTTGGATTGCATTTTTCATTATTTTGGGGGCTCAAAAATGATGTTTTCGTTGGTCTCTGAAAAAATGATTTGTCTAAGTCGAGTTTTAAAAGGCAACTTGCATACAAGTTTGACTAGTGACAATGAAATTTTGGTTTGCCAAAAAGTTTCCGAAATCGATTTTGGATTTCACTTTTCATTATTTTGGGGGCTTAAAAATGATGTTTTGGTTGGTCTCTGAAAAAATGATTTGTCACAGTCGAGTTTTAAAAGGCAACTTACATACAAGTTTGACTAGTGACAATGAAATTTTGGTTTGCCAAAAAGTTTCCGAAATGGATTTTGGATTTCACTTTTCATTATTTTGGGGGCTCAAAAATGATGTTTTGGTTGGTCTCTGAAAAAATGATTTGTCAAAGTCGAGTTTTAAAAGGCAACTTGCATACAAGTTTGACTAGTGACAATGAAATTTTGGTTTGCCAAAAAGTTTCCGAAATCGATTTTGGATCGAACTTTTCATTATTTTGGGGGCTCAAAAATGAGGTTTTGGTTGGTCTCGGAAAAAATGATTTGTCAAAGTCGAGTTTTAAAAGGCAACTTGCATACAAGTTTGACTAGTTACATTGAAATTTTGGTTTGCCAAAAAGTTTCCGAAATCGATTTTGGATTTCACTTTTCATTATTTTGGGGGCTCAAAAATGATGTTTTGGTTGGTCTCTGAAAAAATGATTTGTCAAAGTCGAGTTTTAAAAGGCAACTTGCATACAAGTTTGACTAGTGACAATGAAATTTTGGTTTGCCAAAAAGTTTCCGAAATCGATTTTGGATTTTACTTTTCATTATTTTGGAGGCTTAAAAATGATGTTTTGGTTGGTCTCTGAAAAAATGATTTGTCAAAGTCGAGTTTTAAAAGGCATTTGCATACAAGTTTGACTAGTTACATTGAAATTTTGGTTTGCCAAAAAGTTTCCGAAATCGATTTTGGATCGAACTTTTCATTAATTTGGGGGCTCAAAAATGATGGTTTGGTTGGTCTCTGAAAAAATGATTTGTCAAAGTCGAGTTTTAAAAGGCAACTTGCATACAAGTTTGACTAGTTACATTGAAATTTTGGTTTGCCAAAAAGTTTCCGAAATCGATTTTGGATCGAACTTTTCATTAATTTGGGGGCTCAAAAATGATGGTTTGGTTGGTCTCTGAAAAAATGATTTGTCAAAGTCGAGTTTTAAAAGGCAACTTGCATACAAGTTTGACTAGTGACAATGAAATTTTGGTTTGCCAAAAAGTTTCCGAAATCGATTTTGGATTTTACTTTTAATTATTTTGGGGGCTTAAAAATGATGGTTTGGTTGGTCTCTGAAAAAATGATTTGTCAAAGTCGAGTTTTAAGAATCAACTTGCATACAAGTTTGACTAGTTACATTGAAATTTTGGTTTGCCAAAAAGTTTCCGAAATCGATTTTGGATCGAACTTTTCATTATTTTGGGGGCTCAAAAATGATGTTTTGGTTGGTCTCTGAAAAAATGATTTGTCAAAGTCGAGTTTTAAAAAGCAACTTGCATACAAGTTTGACTAGTGACAATGAAATTTTGGTTTGCCAAAAAGTTTCCGAAATCGATCTTGGATTGCATTTTTCATTATTTTGGGGGCTCAAAAATGATGGTTTGGTTGGTCTCTGAAAAAATGATTTGTCAAAGTCGAGTTTTAAGAATCAACTTGCATACAAGTTTGACTAGTTACATTGAAATTTTGGTTTGCCAAAAAGTTTCCGAAATCGATTTTGGATCGAACTTTTCATTAATTTGGGGGCTCAAAAATGATGGTTTGGTTGGTCTCTGAAAAAATGATTTGTCAAAGTCGAGTTTTAAAAGGCAACTTGCATACAAGTTTGACTAGTGACAATGAAATTTTGGTTTGCCAAAAAGTTTCCGAAATCGATTTTGGATTTTACTTTTAATTATTTTGGGGGCTTAAAAATGATGTTTTGGTTGTTCTCTGAAAAAATGATTTGTCAAAGTCGAGTTTTAAAAGGCAACTTGCATACAAGTTTGAATAGTGACAATGAAATTTTGGTTTGCCAAAAAGTTTCCGAAATCGATTTTGGATTTCACTTTTCATTATTTTGGGGGCTCAAAAATGATGTTTTGGTTGGTCTCTGAAAAAATGATTTGTCAAAGTCGAGTTTTAAAAAGCAACTTGCATACAAGTTTGACTAGTGACAATGAAATTTTGGTTTGCCAAAAAGTTTCCGAAATCGATCTTGGATTTCACTTTTCATTATTTTGGGGGCTCAAAAATGATGTTTTGGTGGGTCTCTGAAAAAAATGATTTGTCAAAGTCGAGTTTTAAAAAGCAACTTGCATACAAGTTTGACTAGTGACAATGAAATTTTGGTTTGCAGAAAAGTTTCCGAAATCGATCTTGAAATGCACTTTTCATTATTTCGGGGGCTAAAAAATGATGTTTTGGTGAGTTTATGAAAAACTGATTTGTCAAAGTCGAGTTTTAAAAGGCAGCTTGCATACAAGTTTGACTAGTGACAATGAAATTTTGGTTTGCCAAAAAGTTTCCGAAATCGATCTTGGATTTCACTTTTCATTATTTTGGGGGCTCAAAAATGATGTTTTGGTGGGTCTCTGAAAAAAATGATTTGTCAAAGTCGAGTTTTAAAAAGCAACTTGCATACAAGTTTGACTAGTGACAATGAAATTTTGGTTTGCATAATAGTTTCTGAAATCGATCTTGGAATGCACTTTTCATTATTTTGGGGGCTCAAAAATGATGTTTTGGTTGGTCTCTGAAAAAATGATTTGTCAAAGTCGAGTTTGAAAAGGCAACTTGCATACAAGTTTGACTAGTGACAATGAAATTTTGGTTTGCATAATAGTTTCTGAAATCGATCTTGGAATGCACTTTTCATTATTTTGGGGGCTCAAAAATGATGTTTTGGTTGGTCTCTGAAAAAATGATTTGTCAAAGTCGAGTTTTAAAAAGCAACTTGCATACAAGTTTGACTAGTGACAATGAAATTTTGGTTTGCAGAAAAGTTTCAGAAATCGATCTTGAAATGCACTTTTCATTATTTTGGGGGCTAAAAACTGATGTTTTGGTGAGTTTTTGAAAAAATGACTTGTCAACGTCAAGTTTTAATGGGCAGTTCCATACAAGTTTGACTAGTAACATTGAAATTTTGGTTTGCAGAAAAGTTTCCGAAATCAATCTTGAAATGCACTTTTCATTATTTTGGGGGCTTAAAAATGATGGTTTGGTTGGTCTCTGAAAAAATGATTTGTCAAAGTCGAGTTTGAAAAGGCAACTTGCATACAAGTTTGACTAGTTACATTGAAATGTTGGTTTGCCAAAAAGTTTTCGAAATCGATTTTGGATTTCACTTTTCATTATTTTGGGGGCTCAAAAATGATGTTTTGGTTGGTCTCTGAAAAAATGATTTGTCAAAGTCGAGTTTTAAAAGGCAACTTGCATACAAGTTTGACTAGTGACAATGAAATTTTGGTTTGCATAACAGTTTCTGAAATCGATCGTGGAATGCACTTTTCATTATTTTGGGGGCTCAAAAATGATGTTTTGGTTGGTCTCTGAAAAAATGATTTGTCAAAGTCGAGTTTGAAAAGGCAACTTGCATACAAGTTTGACTAGTGACAATGAAATTTTGGTTTGCCAAAAAGTTTCCGAAATCGATTTTGGATTTTACTTTTCATTATTTTGGGGGCTCAAAAATGATGTTTTGGTTGGTCTCTAAGAAAATGATTTGTCAAAGTCGAGTTTTAAAAGGCAACTTGCATACAAGTTTGACTAGTGACAATGAAATTTTGGTTTGCCAAAAAGTTTCCGAAATCGATTTTGGATTTCACTTTTCATTATTTTGGGTGCTCAAAAATGATGTTTTGGTTGGTCTCTAAGAAAATGATTTGTCAAAGTCGAGTTTTAAAAGGCAACTTGCATACAAGTTTGACTAGTGACAATGAAATTTTGGTTTGCCAAAAAGTTTCCGAAATCGATTTTGGATTTCACTTTTCATTATTTTGGGGGCTTAAAAATGATGTTTTGGTTGGTCTCTAAGAAAATGATTTGTCAAAGTCGAGTTTTAAAAGGCAACTTGCATACAAGTTTGACTAGTGACAATGAAATTTTGGTTTGCCAAAAAGTTTCCGAAATCGATTTTGGATCGAACTTTTCATTATTTTGGGGGCTCAAAAATGATGTTTTGGTTGGTCTCTGAAAAAATGATTTGTCAAAGTCGAGTTTTAAAAGGCAACTTGCATACAAGTTTGACTAGTGACAATGAAATTTTGGTTTGCCAAAAAGTTTCCGAAATCGATTTTGGATTTTACTTTTCATTATTTTGGGGGCTCAAAAATGATGTTTTTGGTCTCTGAAAAAATGATTTGTCAAAGTCGAGTTTTAAAAGGCAACTTGCATACAAGTTTGACTAGTGACAATGAAATTTTGGTTTGCCAAAAAGTTTCCGAAATCGATTTTGGATCGAACTTTTCATTATTTTGGGGGCTCACAAATGATGTTTTGGTTGGTCTCTGAAAAAATGATTTGTCAAAGTCAAGTTTTAAAAGGCAACTTGCATACAAGTTTGACTAGTGACAATGAAATTTTGGATTGCCAAAAAGTTTCCGAAATCGATTTTGGATTTCACTTTTCATTATTTTGGGGGCTCAAAAATGATGTTTTGGTTGGTCTCTGAAAAAATGATTTGTCAAAGTCGAGTTTTAAAAGGCAACTTGCATACAAGTTTGACTAGTGACAATGAAATTTTGGTTTGCCAAAAAGTTTCCGAAATCGATATTGGATCGAACTTTTCATTATTTTGGGGGCTCAAAAATGATGTTTTGGTTGGTCTCTGAAAAAATGATTTGTCAAAGTCGAGTTTTAAAAGGCAACTTGCATACAAGTTTGACTAGTGACAATGAAATTTTGGTTTGCCAAAAAGTTTCCGAAATCGATTTTGGATCGAACTTTTCATTATTTTGGGGGCTCAAAAATGATGTTTTGGTTGGTCTCTGAAAAAATGATTTGTCAAAGTCGAGTTTTAAAAGGCAACTTGCATACAAGTTTGACTAGTGACAATGAAATTTTGGTTTGCCAAAAAGTTTCCGAAATCGATTTTGGATCGAACTTTTCATTATTTTGGGGGCTCAAAAATGATGTTTTGGTTGGTCTCTGAAAAAATGATTTGTCAAAGTCAAGTTTTAAAAGGCAACTTGCATACAAGTTTGACTAGTGACAATGAAATTTTGGTTTGCCAAAAAGTTTCCGAAATCGATTTTGGATCGAACTTTTCATTATTTTGGGGGCTCAAAAATGATGTTTTGGTTGGTCTCTGAAAAAATGATTTGTCAAAGTCGAGTTTTAAAAGGCAACTTGCATACAAGTTTGACTAGTGACAATGAAATTTTGGTTTGCCAAAAAGTTTCCGAAATCGATTTTGGATCGAACTTTTCATTATTTTGGGGGCTCAAAAATGATGTTTTGGTTGGTCTCTGAAAAAATGATTTGTCAAAGTCGAGTTTTAAAAGGCAACTTGCATACAAGTTTGACTAGTGACAATGAAATTTTGGTTTGCCAAAAAGTTTCCGAAATCGATTTTGGATCGAACTTTTCATTATTTTGGGGGCTCAAAAATGATGTTTTGGTTGGTCTCTGAAAAAATGATTTGTCAAAGTCGAGTTTTAAAAAGCAACTTGCATACAAGTTTGACTAGTGACAATGAAATTTTGGTTTGCCAAAAAGTTTCCGAAATCGATCTTGGATTGCATTTTTCATTATTTTGGGGGCTCAAAAATGAGGTTTTGGTTGGTCTCGGAAAAAATGATTTGTCAAAGTCGAGTTTTAAAAGGCAACTTGCATACAAGTTTGACTAGTTACATTGAAATTTTGGTTTGCCAAAAAGTTTCCGAAATCGATTTTGGATTTCACTTTTCATTATTTTGGGGGCTCAAAAATGATGTTTTGGTTGGTCTCTGAAAAAATGATTTGTCAAAGTCGAGTTTTAAAAGGCAACTTGCATACAAGTTTGACTAGTGACAATGAAATTTTGGTTTGCCAAAAAGTTTCCGAAATCGATTTTGGATTTTACTTTTCATTATTTTGGAGGCTTAAAAATGATGTTTTGGTTGGTCTCTGAAAAAATGATTTGTCAAAGTCGAGTTTTAAAAGGCATTTGCATACAAGTTTGACTAGTTACATTGAAATTTTGGTTTGCCAAAAAGTTTCCGAAATCGATTTTGGATCGAACTTTTCATTAATTTGGGGGCTCAAAAATGATGGTTTGGTTGGTCTCTGAAAAAATGATTTGTCAAAGTCGAGTTTTAAAAGGCAACTTGCATACAAGTTTGACTAGTTACATTGAAATTTTGGTTTGCCAAAAAGTTTCCGAAATCGATTTTGGATCGAACTTTTCATTAATTTGGGGGCTCAAAAATGATGGTTTGGTTGGTCTCTGAAAAAATGATTTGTCAAAGTCGAGTTTTAAAAGGCAACTTGCATACAAGTTTGACTAGTGACAATGAAATTTTGGTTTGCCAAAAAGTTTCCGAAATCGATTTTGGATTTTACTTTTAATTATTTTGGGGGCTTAAAAATGATGGTTTGGTTGGTCTCTGAAAAAATGATTTGTCAAAGTCGAGTTTTAAGAATCAACTTGCATACAAGTTTGACTAGTTACATTGAAATTTTGGTTTGCCAAAAAGTTTCCGAAATCGATTTTGGATCGAACTTTTCATTATTTTGGGGGCTCAAAAATGATGTTTTGGTTGGTCTCTGAAAAAATGATTTGTCAAAGTCGAGTTTTAAAAAGCAACTTGCATACAAGTTTGACTAGTGACAATGAAATTTTGGTTTGCCAAAAAGTTTCCGAAATCGATCTTGGATTGCATTTTTCATTATTTTGGGGGCTCAAAAATGATGGTTTGGTTGGTCTCTGAAAAAATGATTTGTCAAAGTCGAGTTTTAAGAATCAACTTGCATACAAGTTTGACTAGTTACATTGAAATTTTGGTTTGCCAAAAAGTTTCCGAAATCGATTTTGGATCGAACTTTTCATTAATTTGGGGGCTCAAAAATGATGGTTTGGTTGGTCTCTGAAAAAATGATTTGTCAAAGTCGAGTTTTAAAAGGCAACTTGCATACAAGTTTGACTAGTGACAATGAAATTTTGGTTTGCCAAAAAGTTTCCGAAATCGATTTTGGATTTTACTTTTAATTATTTTGGGGGCTTAAAAATGATGTTTTGGTTGTTCTCTGAAAAAATGATTTGTCAAAGTCGAGTTTTAAAAGGCAACTTGCATACAAGTTTGAATAGTGACAATGAAATTTTGGTTTGCCAAAAAGTTTCCGAAATCGATTTTGGATTTCACTTTTCATTATTTTGGGGGCTCAAAAATGATGTTTTGGTTGGTCTCTGAAAAAATGATTTGTCAAAGTCGAATTTTAAAAGGCAACTTGTATACAAGTTTGACTAGTGACAATGAAATTTTGGTTTGCCAAAAAGTTTCCGAAATCGATTTTGGATTTCACTTTTCATTATTTTGGGGGCTCAAAAATGATGTTTTGGTGGGTCTCTGAAAAAAAAATGATTTGTCAAAGTCGAGTTTTAAAAGGCAACTTGCATACAAGCTTGACTAGTTACATTGAAATTTTGGTTTGCCAAAAAGTTTCCGAAATCGATTTTGGATCGAACTTTTCATTATTTTGGGGGCTTAAAAATGATGTTTTGGTTGGTCTCTGAAAAAATGATTTGTCAAAGTCGAGTTTTTAAAGGCAACTTGCATACAAGTTTGACTAGTGACAATGAAATTTTGGTTTGCCAAATAGTTTCCAAAATCGATTTTGGATCGAACTTTTCATTATTTTGGGGGCTCAAAAATGATGTTTTGGTTGGTCTCTAAAAAAATGATTTGTCAAAGTCGAGTTTTAAAAAGCAACTTGCATACAAGTTTGACTAGTGACAATTAAATTTTGGTTTGCCAAAAAGTTTCCGAAATCGATTTTGGATCGAACTTTTCATTATTTTGGGGGCTTAAAAATGATGTTTTGGTTGGTCTCTGAAAAAATGATTTGTCAAAGTCGAATTTTAATAGGCAACTTGCATACAAGTTTGACTAGTGACAATGAAGTTTTGGTTTGCCAAAAAGTTTCCGAAATCGATTTTGGATCGAACTTTTCATTATTTTGGGGGCTTAAAAATGATGTTTTGGTTGGTCTCTGAAAAAATGATTTGTCAAAGTCGAATTTTAATAGGCAACTTGCATACAAGTTTGACTAGTGACAATGAAGTTTTGGTTTGCCAAAAAGTTTCCGAAATCGATTTTGGATCGAACTTTTCATTATTTTGGGGGCTTAAAAATGATGTTTTGGTTGGTCTCTGAAAAAATGATTTGTCAAAGTCGAGTTTTAAAAGGCAACTTGCATACAAGTTTGACTAGTGACAATGAAATTTTGGTTTGCCAAAAAGTTTCCGAAATCGATTTTGGATTTCACTTTTCATTATTTGGGGGCTTAAAAATGATGTTTTGGTTGGTCTCTGAAAAAATGATTTGTCAAAGTCGAGTCATAAAAGGCAACTTGCATCCAAGTTTGACTAGTGACAATGAAATTTTGGTTTGCCAAAAAGTTTCCGAAATCGATTTTGGATTTCACTTTTCATTATTTTGGGGGCTTAAAAATGATGTTTTGGTTGGTCTCTGAAAAAATGATTTATCAAAGTCGAGTTTTAAAAGGCAACTTGCATTCAAGTTTGACTAGTGACAATGAAATCTTGGTTTGCCAAAAAGTTTCCGAAATCGATTTTGGATTTCACTTTTCATTATTTTGGGGGCTCAAAAATGATGTTTTGGTTGGTCTCTGAAAAAATGATTTGTCAAAGTCGAGTTTTAAAAGGCAACTTGCATACAAGTTTGACTAGTGACAATGAAATTTTGGTTTGCCAAAAAGTTTCCGAAATCGATTTTGGATCGAACTGTTCATTATTTTGGGGGCTTAAAAATGATGTTTTGGTTGGTCTCTGAAAAAATGATTTGTCAAAGTCGAATTTTAATAGGCAACTTGCATACAAGTTTGACTAGTGACAATGAAGTTTTGGTTTGCCAAAAAGTTTCCGAAATCGATTTTGGATTTCACTTTTCATTATTTTGGGGGCTCAAAAATGATGTTTTGGTTGGTCTCTGAAAAAATGATTTGTCAAAGTCGAATTTTAAAAGGCAACTTGTATACAAGTTTGACTAGTGACAATGAAATTTTGGTTTGCCAAAAAGTTTCCGAAATCGATTTTGGATTTCACTTTTCATTATTTTGGGGGCTCAAAAATGATGTTTTGGTGGGTCTCTGAAAAAAAAATGATTTGTCAAAGTCGAGTTTTAAAAGGCAACTTGCATACAAGCTTGACTAGTTACATTGAAATTTTGGTTTGCCAAAAAGTTTCCGAAATCGATTTTGGATCGAACTTTTCATTATTTTGGGGGCTTAAAAATGATGTTTTGGTTGGTCTCTGAAAAAATGATTTGTCAAAGTCGAGTTTTTAAAGGCAACTTGCATACAAGTTTGACTAGTGACAATGAAATTTTGGTTTGCCAAAAAGTTTCCGAAATCGATTTTGGATCGAACTTTTCATTATTTTGGGGGCTTAAAAATGATGTTTTGGTTGGTCTCTGAAAAAATGATTTGTCAAAGTCGAGTTTTAAAAGGCAACTTGCATATAAGTTTGACTAGTGACAATGAAATTTTGGATTGCCAAAAAGTTTCCGAAATCGATTTTGGATTTCACTTTTCATTATTTTGGGGGCTCAAAAATGATGTTTTGGTTGGTCTCTAAAAAAATGATTTGTCAAAGTCGAGTTTTTAAAGGCAACTTGCATACAAGTTTGACTAGTGACAATGAAGTTTTGGTTTGCCAAAAAGTTTCTGAAATCGATTTTGGATCGAACTTTTCATTATTTTGGGGGCTTAAAAATGATGTTTTGGTTGGTCTCTGAAAAAATGATTTGTCAAAGTCGAGTTATAAAAGGCAACTTGCATACAAGTTTGACTAGTAACAATGAAATATTGGTTTGCCAAAAAGTTTCCGAAATCGATTTTGGATTTCACTTTTCATTATTTTGGGGGCTCAAAAATGATGTTTTTGTTGGTCTCTGAAAAAATGATTTGTCAAAGTCGAGTCATAAAAGGCAACTTGCATCCAAGTTTGACTAGTGACAATGAAATTTTGGTTTGCCAAAAAGTTTCCGAAATCGATTTTGGATCGAACTTTTCATTATTTTGGGGGCTCAAAAATGATGTTTTGGTTGGTCTCTGAAAAAATTGATTTGTCAAAGTCGAGTTTTAAAAGGCAACTCGCATACAAGTTTGACTAGTGACAATTAAATTTTGGTTTGCCAAAAAGTTTCTGAAATCGATTTTGGATCGAACTTTTCATTATTTTGGGGACTTAAAAATGATGTTTTGGTTGATCTCTGAAAAAATGATTTGTCAAAGTCGAGTTTTAATAGGCAACTTGCATACAAGTTTGACTAGTGACAATGAAGTTTTGGTTTGCCAAAAAGTTTCCGAAATCGATTTTGGATTTCACTTTTCATTATTTTGGGGGCTCAAAAATGATGTTTTGGTTGGTCTCTGAAAAAATGATTTGTCAAAGTCGAATTTTAAAAGGCAACTTGTATACAAGTTTGACTAGTGACAATGAAATTTTGGTTTGCCAAAAAGTTTCCGAAATCGATCTTGGATTTCACTTTTCATTATTTTGGGGGCTCAAAAATGATGTTTTGGTGGGTCTCTGAAAAAAAAATGATTTGTCAAAGTCGAGTTTTAAAAGGCAACTTGCATACAAGCTTGACTAGTTACATTGAAATTTTGGTTTGCCAAAAAGTTTCCGAAATCGATTTTGGATCGAACTTTTCATTATTTTGGGGGCTTAAAAATGATGTTTTGGTTGGTCTCTGAAAAAATGATTTGTCAAAGTCGAGTTTTTAAAGGCAACTTGCATACAAGTTTGACTAGTGACAATGAAATTTTGGTTTGCCAAATAGTTTCCAAAATCGATTTTGGATCGAACTTTTCATTATTTTGGGGGCTCAAAAATGATGTTTTGGTTGGTCTCTAAAAAAATGATTTGTCAAAGTCGAGTTTTAAAAAGCAACTTGCATACAAGTTTGACTAGTGACAATTAAATTTTGGTTTGCCAAAAAGTTTCCGAAATCGATTTTGGATCGAACTTTTCATTATTTTGGGGGCTTAAAAATGATGTTTTGGTTGGTCTCTGAAAAAATGATTTGTCAAAGTCGAGTTTTAAAAGGCAACTTGCATATAAGTTTGACTAGTGACAATGAAATTTTGGATTGCCAAAAAGTTTCCGAAATCGATTTTGGATTTCACTTTTCATTATTTTGGGGGCTCAAAAATGATGTTTTGGTTGGTCTCTAAAAAAATGATTTGTCAAAGTCGAGTTTTTAAAGGCAACTTGCATACAAGTTTGACTAGTGACAATGAAGTTTTGGTTTGCCAAAAAGTTTCTGAAATCGATTTTGGATCGAACTTTTCATTATTTTGGGGGCTTAAAAATGATGTTTTGGTTGGTCTCTGAAAAAATGATTTGTCAAAGTCGAGTTATAAAAGGCAACTTGCATACAAGTTTGACTAGTAACAATGAAGTTTTGGTTTGCCAAAAAGTTTCCGAAATCGATTTTGGATTTTACTTTTCATTATTTTGGGGGCTCAAAAATGATGTTTTTGTTGGTCTCTGAAAAAATGATTTGTCAAAGTCGAGTCATAAAAGGCAACTTGCATCCAAGTTTGACTAGTGACAATGAAATTTTGGTTTGCCAAAAAGTTTCCGAAATCGATTTTGGATCGAACTTTTCATTATTTTGGGGGCTCAAAAATGATGTTTTGGTTGGTCTCTGAAAAAATTGATTTGTCAAAGTCGAGTTTTAAAAGGCAACTCGCATACAAGTTTGACTAGTGACAATGAAATTTTGGTTTGCCAAAAAGTTTCTGAAATCGATTTTGGATCGAACTTTTCATTATTTTGGGGACTTAAAAATGATGTTTTGGTTGATCTCTGAAAAAATGATTTGTCAAAGTCGAGTTTTAATAGGCAACTTGCATACAAGTTTGACTAGTGACAATGAAGTTTTGGTTTGCCAAAAAGTTTCCGAAATCGATTTTGGATTTCACTTTTCATTATTTTGGGGGCTTAAAAATGATGTTTTGGTTGGTCTCTGAAAAAATGATTTGTCAAAGTCGAGTTTTAAAAGGCAACTTGCATACAAGTTTGACTAGTGACAATGAAGTTTTGGTTTGCCAAATAGTTTCCGAAATCGATTTTGGATCGAACTTTTCATTATTTTGGGGGCTTAAAAATGATGTTTTGGTTGGTCTCTGAAAAAATGATTTGTCAAAGTCGAATTTTAAAAGGCATTTTGCATACAAGTTTGACTAGTGACAATGAAATTTTGGATTGCCAAATAGTTTCCAAAATCGATTTTGGATCGAACTTTTCATTATTTTGGGGGCTCAAAAATGATGTTTTGGTTGGTCTCTGAAAAAATGATTTGTCAAAGTCGAGTTTTAAAAGGCAACTTGTATACAAGTTTGACTAGTGACAATGAAATTTTGGTTTGCCAAAAAGTTTCCGAAATCGATTTTGGATTTCACTTTTCATTATTTTGGGGGCTCAAAAATGATGTTTTGGTGGGTCTCTGAAAAAAAAATGATTTGTCAAAGCCGAGTTTTAAAAGGCAACTTGCATACAAGCTTGACTAGTTACATTGAAATTTTGGTTTGCCAAAAAGTTTCCGAAATCGATTTTGGATCGAACTTTTCATTATTTTGGGGGCTTAAAAATGATGTTTTGGTTGGTCTCTGAAAAACTGATTTGTCAAAGTCGAGTTTTAATAGGCAACTTGCATACAAGTTTGACTAGTGACAATCAAGTTTTGGTTTGCCAAAAAGTTTCTGAAATCGATTTTGGATCGAACTTTTCATTATTTTGGGGGCTTAAAAATGATGTTTTGGTTGGTCTCTGAAAAAATGATTTGTCAAAGTCGAGTTATAAAAGGCAACTTGCATACAAGTTTGACTAGTAACAATGAAATATTGGTTTGCCAAAAAGTTTCCGAAATCGATTTTGGATTTTACTTTTCATTATTTTGGGGGCTCAAAAATGATGTTTTTGTTGGTCTCTGAAAAAATGATTTGTCAAAGTCGAGTCATAAAAGGCAACTTGCATACAAGTTTGACTAGTGACAATGAAATTTTGGTTTGCCAAAAAGTTTCCGAAATCGATTTTGGATCGAACTTTTCATTATTTTGGGGGCTCAAAAATGATGTTTTGGTTGGTCTCTGAAAAAATTGATTTGTCAAAGTCGAGTTTTAAAAGGCAACTCGCATACAAGTTTGACTAGTGACAATGAAATTTTGGTTTGCCAAAAAGTTTCTGAAATCGATTTTGGATCGAACTTTTCATTATTTTGGGGACTTAAAAATGATGTTTTGGTTGGTCTCTGAAAAAATGATTTGTCAAAGTCGAGTTTTAATAGGCAACTTGCATACAAGTTTGACTAGTGACAATGAAGTTTTGGTTTGCCAAAAAGTTTCTGAAATCGATTTTGGATCGAACTTTTCATTATTTTGGGGGCTTAAAAATGATGTTTTGGTTGGTCTCTGAAAAAATGATTTGTCAAAGTCGAGTTTGAAAAGGCAACTTGCATACAAGTTTGCCTAGTTACATTGAAATTTTGGTTTGCCAAAAAGTTTCCGAAATTGATTTTGGATCGAACTTTTCATTGTTTTGGGGGCTTAAAAATGATGTTTTGGTTGGTCTCTGAAAAAATGATTTGTCAAAGTCGAGTTATAAAAGGCAACTTGCATCCAAGTTTGACTAGTGACAATGAAATTTTGGTTTGCCAAAAAGTTTCCGAAATCGATTTTGGATCGAACTTTTCATTATTTTGGGGGCTCAAAAATGATGTTTTGGTTGGTCTCTGAAAAAATTGATTTGTCAAAGTCGAGTTTTAAAAGGCAACTCGCATACAAGTTTGACTAGTGACAATGAAATTTTGGTTTGCCAAAAAGTTTCTGAAATCGATTTTGGATCGAACTTTTCATTATTTTGGGGACTTAAAAATGATGTTTTGGTTGGTCTCTGAAAAAATGATTTGTCAAAGTCGAGTTTTAATAGGCAACTTGCATACAAGTTTGACTAGTGACAATGAAGTTTTGGTTTGCCAAAAAGTTTCCGAAATCGATTTTGGATTTTACTTTTCATTATTTTGGGGGCTCAAAAATGATGTTTTTGTTGGTCTCTGAAAAAATGATTTGTCAAAGTCGAGTCATAAAAGGCAACTTGCATCCAAGTTTGACTAGTGACAATGAAATTTTGGTTTGCCAAAAAGTTTCCGAAATCGATTTTGGATCGAACTTTTCATTATTTTGGGGGCTCAAAAATGATGTTTTGGTTGGTCTCTGAAAAAATTGATTTGTCAAAGTCGAGTTTTAAAAGGCAACTCGCATACAAGTTTGACTAGTGACAATGAAATTTTGGTTTGCCAAAAAGTTTCTGAAATCGATTTTGGATCGAACTTTTCATTATTTTGGGGGCTTAAAAATGATGTTTTGGTTCGTCTCTGAAAAAATGATTTGTCAAAGTCGAGTTTGAAAAGGCAACTTGCATACAAGTTTGCCTAGTTACATTGAAATTTTGGTTTGCCAAAAAGTTTCCGAAATCGATTTTGGATTTTACTTATCATTATTTTGGGGGCTTAAAAATGATGTTTTGGTTGGTCTCTGAAAAAATGATTTGTCAAAGTCGAGTTTTAAAAGGCAACTTGCATACAAGTTTGACTAGTGACAATGAAATTTTGGTTTGCCAAAAAGTTTCCGAAATCGATTTTGGATCGAACTTTTCATTATTTTGGGGGCTCAAAAATGATGTTTTGGTTGGTCTCTGAAAAAATTGATTTGTCAAAGTCGAGTTTTAAAAGGCAACTCGCATACAAGTTTGACTAGTGACAATGAAATTTTGGTTTGCCAAAAAGTTTCCGAAATCGATTTTGGATTTTACTTTTCATTATTTTGGGGGCTCAAAAATGATGTTTTTGTTGGTCTCTGAAAAAATTGATTTGTCAAAGTCGAGTTATAAAAGGCAACTTGCATACAAGTTTGACTAGTAACAATGAAATATTGGTTTGCCAAAAAGTTTCCGAAATCGATTTTGGATTTTACTTTTCATTATTTTGGGGGCTCAAAAATGATGTTTTTGTTGGTCTCTGAAAAAATGATATGTCAAAGTCGAGTCATAAAAGGCAACTTGCATCCAAGTTTGACTAGTGACAATGAAATTTTGGTTTGCCAAAAAGTTTCCGAAATCGATTTTGGATCGAACTTTTCATTATTTTGGGGGCTCAAAAATGATGTTTTGGTTGGTCTCTGAAAAAATTGATTTGTCAAAGTCGAGTTTTAAAAGGCAACTCGCATACAAGTTTGACTAGTGACAATGAAATTTTGGTTTGCCAAAAAGTTTCCGAAATCGATTTTGGATCGAACTTTTCATTATTTTGGGGGCTCAAAAATGATGTTTTGGTTGGTCTCTGAAAAAATTGATTTGTCAAAGTCGAGTTTTAAAAGGCAACTCGCATACAAGTTTGACTAGTGACAATGAAATTTTGGTTTGCCAAAAAGTTTCCGAAATCGATTTTGGATTTTACTTATCATTGTTTTGGGGGCTTAAAAATGATGTTTTGGTTGGTCTCTGAAAAAATGATTTGTCAAAGTCGAGTTATAAAAGGCAACTTGCATACAAGTTTGACTAGTAACAATGAAATATTGGTTTGCCAAAAAGTTTCCGAAATCGATTTTGGATTTTACTTTTCATTATTTTGGGGGCTCAAAAATGATGTTTTTGTTGGTCTCTGAAAAAATGATATGTCAAAGTCGAGTCATAAAAGGCAACTTGCATCCAAGTTTGACTAGTGACAATGAAATTTTGGTTTGCCAAAAAGTTTCCGAAATCGATTTTGGATCGAACTTTTCATTATTTTGGGGGCTCAAAAATGATGTTTTGGTTGGTCTCTGAAAAAATTGATTTGTCAAAGTCGAGTTTTAAAAGGCAACTCGCATACAAGTTTGACTAGTGACAATGAAATTTTGGTTTGCCAAAAAGTTTCTGAAATCGATTTTGGATCGAACTTTTCATTATTTTGGGGACTTAAAAATGATGTTTTGGTTGGTCTCTGAAAAAATGATTTGTCAAAGTCGAGTTATAAAAGGCAACTTGCATACAAGTTTGACTAGTAACAATGAAATATTGGTTTGCCAAAAAGTTTCCGAAATCGATTTTGGATTTTACTTTTCATTATTTTGGGGGCTCAAAAATGATGTTTTTGTTGGTCTCTGAAAAAATGATTTGTCAAAGTCGAGTCATAAAAGGCAACTTGCATCCAAGTTTGACTAGTGACAATGAAATTTTGGTTTGCCAAAAAGTTTCCGAAATCGATTTTGGATCGAACTTTTCATTATTTTGGGGGCTCAAAAATGATGTTTTGGTTGGTCTCTGAAAAAATTGATTTGTCAAAGTCGAGTTTTAAAAGGCAACTCGCATACAAGTTTGACTAGTGACAATGAAATTTTGGTTTGCCAAAAAGTTTCTGAAATCGATTTTGGATCGAACTTTTCATTATTTTGGGGACTTAAAAATGATGTTTTGGTTGGTCTCTGAAAAAATGATTTGTCAAAGTCGAGTTTTAATAGGCAACTTGCATACAAGTTTGACTAGTGACAATGAAGTTTTGGTTTGCCAAAAAGTTTCTGAAATCGATTTTGGATCGAACTTTTCATTATTTTGGGGGCTTAAAAATGATGTTTTGGTTGGTCTCTGAAAAAATGATTTGTCAAAGTCGAGTTTGAAAAGGCAACTTGCATACAAGTTTGCCTAGTTACATTGAAATTTTGGTTTGCCAAAAAGTTTCCGAAATTGATTTTGGATCGAACTTTTCATTGTTTTGGGGGCTTAAAAATGATGTTTTGGTTGGTCTCTGAAAAAATGATTTGTCAAAGTCGAGTTATAAAAGGCAACTTGCATACAAGTTTGACTAGTAACAATGAAATATTGGTTTGCCAAAAAGTTTCCGAAATCGATTTTGGATTTTACTTTTCATTATTTTGGGGGCTCAAAAATGATGTTTTTGTTGGTCTCTGAAAAAATGATTTGTCAAAGTCGAGTCATAAAAGGCAACTTGCATCCAAGTTTGACTAGTGACAATGAAATTTTGGTTTGCCAAAAAGTTTCCGAAATCGATTTTGGATCGAACTTTTCATTATTTTGGGGGCTCAAAAATGATGTTTTGGTTGGTCTCTGAAAAAATTGATTTGTCAAAGTCGAGTTTTAAAAGGCAACTCGCATACAAGTTTGACTAGTGACAATGAAATTTTGGTTTGCCAAAAAGTTTCTGAAATCGATTTTGGATCGAACTTTTCATTATTTTGGGGACTTAAAAATGATGTTTTGGTTGGTCTCTGAAAAAATGATTTGTCAAAGTCGAGTTTTAATAGGCAACTTGCATACAAGTTTGACTAGTGACAATGAAGTTTTGGTTTGCCAAATAGTTTCCGAAATCGATTTTGGATCGAACTTTTCATTATTTTGGGGGCTTAAAAATGATGTTTTGGTTGGTCTCTGAAAAAATGATTTGTCAAAGTCGAATTTTAAAAGGCAACTTGCATACAAGTTTGACTAGTGACAATGAAGTTTTGGTTTGCCAAATAGTTTCCGAAATCGATTTTGGATCGAACTTTTCATTATTTTGGGGGCTTAAAAATGATGTTTTGGTTGGTCTCTGAAAAAATGATTTGTCAAAGTCGAGTTTTAAAAGGCAACTTGCATACAAGTTTGACTAGTGACAATGAAGTTTTGGTTTGCCAAAAAGTTTCTGAAATCGATTTTGGATCGAACATTATTTTGGGGGCTCAAAAATGATGTTTTGGTTGGTCTCTGAAAAAATGATTTGTCAAAGTCGAGTTTTAATAGGCAACTTGCATACAAGTTTGACTAGTGACAATGAAGTTTTGGTTTGCCAAAAAGTTTCTGAAATCGATTTTGGATCGAACATTATTTTGGGGGCTTAAAAATGATGTTTTGGTTGGTCTCTGAAAAAATGATTTGTCAAAGTCGAGTTTGAAAAGGCAACTTGCATACAAGTTTGACTAGTAACAATGAAATATTGGTTTGCCAAAAAGTTTCCGAAATCGATTTTGGATTTCACTTTTCATTATTTTGGGGGCTTAAAAATGATGGTTTGGTTGGTCTCTGAAAAAATGATTTGTCAAAGTCGAGTTATAAAAGGCAACTTGCATACAAGTTTGACTAGTAACAATGAAATATTGGTTTGCCAAAAAGTTTCCGAAATCGATTTTGGATTTTACTTTTCATTATTTTGGGAGCTCAAAAATGATGTTTTTGTTGGTCTCTGAAAAAATGATTTGTCAAAGTCGAATTTTAAAAGGCAACTTGCATACAAGTTTGACTAGTGACAATTAAATTTTGGATTGCCAAAAAGTTTCCGAAATCGATTTTGGATCGAACTTTTCATTATTTTGGGGGCTCAAAAATGATGTTTTGGTTGGTCTCTGAAAAAATGATTTGTCAAAGTCGAATTTTAAAAGGCAACTTGCATACAAGTTTGACTAGTGACAATTAAATTTTGGTTTGCCAAAAAGTTTCCGAAATGGATTTTGGATCGAACTTTTCATTATTTTGGGGGCTCAAAAATGATGTTTTGGTTGGTCTCTGAAAAAATGATTTGTCAAAGTCGAGTTTGAAAAGGCAACTTGCATACAAGTTTGACTAGTGACAATGAAATTTTGGTTTGCCAAAAAGTTTCCGAAATCGATCTTGGATTTCACTTTTCATTATTTTGGGGGCTCAAAAATGATGTTTTGGTTGGTCTCTGAAAAAATGATTTGTCAAAGTCGAGTTTTAAAAGGCAACTTGTATACAAGTTTGAATAGTGACAATGAAATTTTGGTTTGCCAAAAAGTTTCCGAAATCGATTTTGGATTTCACTTTTCATTATTTTGGGGGCTTAAAAATGATGTTTTGGTTGGTCTCTGAAAAAATGATTTATCAAAGTCGAGTTTTAAAAGGCAACTTGCATTCAAGTTTGACTAGTGACAATGAAATCTTGGTTTGCCAAAAAGTTTCCGAAATCGATTTTGGATTTCACTTTTCATTATTTTGGGGGCTCAAAAATGATGTTTTGGTTGGTCTCTGAAAAAATGATTTGTCAAAGTCGAGTTTTAAAAGGCAACTTTTATACAAGTTTGACTAGTGACAATGAAATTTTGGTTTGCCAAAAAGTTTCCGAAATCGATTTTGGATTTCACTTTTCATTATTTTGGGGGCTCAAAAATGATGTTTTGGTGGGTCTCTGAAAAAAAAATGATTTGTCAAAGTCGAGTTTTAAAAGGCAACTTGCATACAAGCTTGACTAGTTACATTGAAATTTTGGTTTGCCAAAAAGTTTCCGAAATCGATTTTGGATCGAACTTTTCATTATTTTGGGGGCTTAAAAATGATGTTTTGGTTGGTCTCTGAAAAAATGATTTGTCAAAGTCGAGTTTTAATAGGCAACTTGCATACAAGTTTGACTAGTGACAATGAAGTTTTGGTTTGCCAAAAAGTTTCTGAAATCGATTTTGGATCGAACTTTTCATTATTTTGGGGGCTTAAAAATGATGTTTTGGTTGGTCTCTGAAAAAATGATTTGTCAAAGTCGAGTTTGAAAAGGCAACTTGCATACAAGTTTGCCTAGTTACATTGAAATTTTGGTTTGCCAAAAAGTTTCCGAAATGGATTTTGGATCGAACTTTTCATTATTTTGGGGGCTTAAAAATGATGGTTTGGTTGGTCTCTGAAAAAATGATTTGTCAAAGTCGAGTTATAAAAGGCAACTTGCATACAAGTTTGACTAGTAACAATGAAATATTGGTTTGCCAAAAAGTTTCCGAAATCGATTTTGGATTTTACTTTTCATTATTTTGGGGGCTCAAAAATGATGTTTTTGTTGGTCTCTGAAAAAATGATTTGTCAAAGTCGAGTCATAAAAGGCAACTTGCATCCAAGTTTGACTAGTGACAATGAAATTTTGGTTTGCCAAAAAGTTTCCGAAATCGATTTTGGATCGAACTTTTCATTATTTTGGGGGCTCAAAAATGATGTTTTGGTTGGTCTCTGAAAAAATTGATTTGTCAAAGTCGAGTTTTAAAAGGCAACTCGCATACAAGTTTGACTAGTGACAATGAAATTTTGGTTTGCCAAAAAGTTTCTGAAATCGATTTTGGATCGAACTTTTCATTATTTTGGGGACTTAAAAATGATGTTTTGGTTGGTCTCTGAAAAAATGATTTGTCAAAGTCGAGTTTTAATAGGCAACTTGCATACAAGTTTGACTAGTGACAATGAAGTTTTGGTTTGCCAAATAGTTTCCGAAATCGATTTTGGATCGAACTTTTCATTATTTTGGGGGCTTAAAAATGATGTTTTGGTTGGTCTCTGAAAAAATGATTTGTCAAAGTCGAATTTTAAAAGGCAACTTGCATACAAGTTTGACTAGTGACAATGAAGTTTTGGTTTGCCAAATAGTTTCCGAAATCGATTTTGGATCGAACTTTTCATTATTTTGGGGGCTTAAAAATGATGTTTTGGTTGGTCTCTGAAAAAATGATTTGTCAAAGTCGAGTTTTAAAAGGCAACTTGCATACAAGTTTGACTAGTGACAATGAAGTTTTGGTTTGCCAAAAAGTTTCTGAAATCGATTTTGGATCGAACATTATTTTGGGGGCTTAAAAATGATGTTTTGGTTGGTCTCTGAAAAAATGATTTGTCAAAGTCGAATTTTAAAAGGCAACTTGCATACAAGTTTGACTAGTGACAATGAAGTTTTGGTTTGCCAAATAGTTTCCGAAATCGATTTTGGATCGAACTTTTCATTATTTTGGGGGCTTAAAAATGATGTTTTGGTTGGTCTCTGAAAAAATGATTTGTCAAAGTCGAGTTTTAAAAGGCAACTTGCATACAAGTTTGACTAGTGACAATGAAGTTTTGGTTTGCCAAAAAGTTTCTGAAATCGATTTTGGATCGAACATTATTTTGGGGGCTTAAAAATGATGTTTTGGTTGGTCTCTGAAAAAATGATTTGTCAAAGTCGAGTCATAAAAGGCAACTTGCATCCAAGTTTGACTAGTGACAATGAAATTTTGGTTTGCCAAAAAGTTTCTGAAATCGATTTTGGATCGAACATTATTTTGGGGGCTTAAAAATGATGTTTTGGTTGGTCTCTGAAAAAATGATTTGTCAAAGTCGAGTTTGAAAAGGCAACTTGCATACAAGTTTGACTAGTAACAATGAAATATTGGTTTGCCAAAAAGTTTCCGAAATCGATTTTGGATTTCACTTTTCATTATTTTGGGGGCTCAAAAATGATGTTTTTGTTGGTCTCTGAAAAAATGATTTGTCAAAGTCGAGTTATAAAAGGCAACTTGCATACAAGTTTGACTAGTAACAATGAAATATTGGTTTGCCAAAAAGTTTCCGAAATCGATTTTGGATTTCACTTTTCATTATTTTGGGGGCTCAAAAATGATGTTTTTGTTGGTCTCTGAAAAAATGATTTGTCAAAGTCGAATTTTAAAATGCAACTTGCATACAAGTTTGACTAGTGACAATTAAATTTTGGTTTGCCAAAAAGTTTCCGAAATCGATTTTTAATCGAACTTTTCATTATTTTGGGGGCTTAAAAATGATGTTTTGGTTGGTCTCTGAAAAAATGATTTGTCAAAGTCGAGTTTTAAAAGGCAACTTGCATACAAGTTTGACTAGTGACAATGAAATTTTGGATTGCCAAAAAGTTTCCGAAATCGATTTTGGATTTCAGCTCAAAAATGATGTTTTGGTTGGTCTCTGAAAAAATGATTTGTCAAAGTCGAGTTTTAATAGGCAACTTGCATACAAGTTTGACTAGTTACAATGAAATTTTGGATTGCCAAAAAGTTTCCGAAATCGATTTTGGATCGAACTTTCCATTATTTTGGGGGCTTAAAAATGATGTTTTGGTTGGTCTCTGAAAAACTGATTTGTCAAAGTCGAGTTTTAAAAGGCAACTTGCATACAAGTTTGACTAGTGACAATGAAATTTTGGATTGCCAAAAAGTTTCCGAAATCGATTTTGGATTTCACTTTTCATTATTTTGGGGGCTCAAAACTGATGTTTTGGTTGGTCTCTGAAAAAATGATTTGTCAAAGTCGAGTTTTAAAAGGCAACGTGCATACAAGTTTGACTAGTGACAATGAAATTTTGGATTGCCAAAAAGTTTCCGAAATCGATTTTGGATTTTACTTTATATTATTTTGGGGGCTCAAAAATGATGTTTTGGTTGGTCTCTGAAAAAATGATTTGTCATAGTCGAGTTTTAAAAGGCAACTTGCATACAAGTTTGACTAGTTACAATGAAATTTTGGATTGCTAAAAAGTTTCCGAAATCGATTTTGGATCGAACTTTTCATTATTTTGGGGGCTTAAAAATGATGTTTTGGTTGGTCTCTGAAAAAATGATTTGTCAAAGTCGAGTTTTAAAAGGCAACTTGCATACAAGTTTGACTAGTGACAATGAAATTTTGGATTGCCAAAAAGTTTCCGAAATCGATTTTGGATTTCACTTTTCATTATTTTGGGGGCTCAAAAATGATGTTTTGGTTGGTCTCTGAAAAAATGATTTGTCAAAGTCGAGTTTTAAAAGGCAACTTGCATACAAGTTTGACTAGTGACAATGAAATTTTGGATTGCCAAATAGTTTCCAAACTCGATTTTGGATCGAACTTTTCATTATTTTGGGGGCTTAAAAATGATGTTTTGGTAGGTCTCTGAAAAAATGATTTGCCAAAGTCGAGTTTTAAAAGGCAACTTGCATACGAGTTTGACTAGTGACAATGAAGTTTTGGTTTGCCAAAAAGTTTCCGAAATCGATTTTGGATTTCACTTTTCATTATTTTGGTGGCTTAAAAATGATGGTTTGGTTGGTCTCTGAAAAAATGATTTGTCAAAGTCGAGTTATAAAAGGCAACTTGCATACAAGTTTGACTAGTAACAATGAAATATTGGTTTGCCAAAAAGTTTCCGAAATCGATTTTGGATTTTACTTTTCATTATTTTGGGGGCTCAAAAATGATGTTTTTGTTGGTCTCTGAAAAAATGATTTGTCAAAGTCGAGTCATAAAAGGCAACTTGCATCCAAGTTTGACTAGTGACAATGAAATTTTGGTTTGCCAAAAAGTTTCCGAAATCGATTTTGGATCGAACTTTTCATTATTTTGGGGGCTCAAAAATGATGTTTTGGTTGGTCTCTGAAAAAATTGATTTGTCAAAGTCGAGTTTTAAAAGGCAACTCGCATACAAGTTTGACTAGTGACAATGAAATTTTGGTTTGCCAAAAAGTTTCTGAAATCGATTTTGGATCGAACTTTTCATTATTTTGGGGACTTAAAAATGATGTTTTGGTTGGTCTCTGAAAAAATGATTTGTCAAAGTCGAGTTTTAATAGGTAACTTGCATACAAGTTTGACTAGTGACAATGAAGTTTTGGTTTGCCAAAAAGTTTCCGAAATCGATTTTGTATTTTACTTTTCATTATTTTGGGGGCTAAAAAATGATGTTTTGGTTGGTCTCTGAAAAAATAATTGGTCAAAGTCAAGTTTTAAAAGGCAACTTGCATACAAGTTTGACCAGTGACAATGAAGTTTTGGTTTGCCAAAAAGTTTCCGAAATCGATTTTGGATCGAACTTTTCATTATTTTGGGGGCTCAAAAATGATGTTTTGGTTGGTCTCTAAAAAAATTGATTTGTCAAAGTCGAGTTTTAAAAGGCAACTCGCATACAAGTTTGACTAGTGACAATGAAATTTTGGTTTGCCAAAAAGTTTCTGAAATCGATTTTGGATCGAACTTTTCATTATTTTGGGGACTTAAAAATGATGTTTTGGTTGGTCTCTGAAAAAATGATTTGTCAAAGTCGAGTTATAAAAGGCAACTTGCATACAAGTTTGACTAGTGACAATGAAATTTTGGTTTGCCAAAAAGTTTCCGAAATCGATTTTGTATTTTACTTTTCATTATTTTGGGGGCTAAAAAATGATGTTTTGGTTGGTCTCTGAAAAAATAATTGGTCAAAGTCAAGTTTTAAAAGGCAACTTGCATACAAGCTTGACTAGTTACATTGAAATTTTGGTTTGCCAAAAAGTTTCCGAAATCGATTTTGGATTTTACTTTTCATTATTTTGGGGGCTCAAAAATGATGTTTTGGTTGGTCTCTGAAAAAATGATTTGTCAAAGTCGAATTTTAATAGGCAACTTGCATACAAGTTTGACTAGTGACAATGAAGTTTTGGTTTGCCAAAAAGTTTCCGAAATCGATTTTGGATTTTACTTTTCATTATTTTGGGGGCTCAAAAATGATGTTTTGGTTGGTCTCTGAAAAAATGATTTGTCAAAGTCGAATTTTAAAAGGCAACTTGCATACAAGCTTGACTAGTTACATTGAAATTTTGGTTTGCCAAAAAGTTTCCGAAATCGATTTTGGATTTCACTTTTCATTATTTTGGGGGCTCAAAAATGATGTTTTGGTTGGTCTCTGAAAAAATGATTTGTCAAAGTCGAATTTTAAAAGGCAACTTGCATACAAGCTTGACTAGTTACATTGAAATTTTGGTTTGCCAAAAAGTTTCCGAAATCGATTTTGGATTTTACTTTTCATTATTTTGGGGGCTCAAAAATGATGTTTTGGTTGGTCTCTGAAAAAATGATTTGTCAAAGTCGAATTTTAATAGGCAACTTGCATACAAGTTTGACTAGTGACAATGAAGTTTTGGTTTGCCAAAAAGTTTCCAAAATCGATTTTGGATTTCACTTTTCATTATTTTGGGGGTTCAAAAATGATGTTTTGGTTGGTCTCTGAAAAAATGATTTGTCAAAGTCGAGTTTTAAAAGGCAACTTGCATACAAGTTTGACTAGTGACAATGAAATTTTGGTTTGCCAAATAGTTTCCAAAATCGATTTTGGATCGAACTTTTCATTATTTTGGGGGCTCAAAAATGATGTTTTGGTTGGTCTCTAAAAAAATGATTTGTCAAAGTCGAGTTTTAAAAGGCAACTTGCATACAAGTTTGACTAGTGACAATTAAATTTTGGTTTGCCAAAAAGTTTCCAAAATCGATTTTGGATTTCACTTTTCATTATTTTGGGGGTTCAAAAATGATGTTTTGGTTGGTCTCTGAAAAAATGATTTGTCAAAGTCGAGTTTTAAAAGGCAACTTGCATACAAGTTTGACTAGTGACAATGAAATTTTGGTTTGCCAAATAGTTTCCAAAATCGATTTTGGATCGAACTTTTCATTATTTTGGGGGCTCAAAAATGATGTTTTGGTTGGTCTCTAAAAAAATGATTTGTCAAAGTCGAGTTTTAAAAGGCAACTTGCATACAAGTTTGACTAGTGACAATTAAATTTTGGTTTGCCAAAAAGTTTCCGAAATCGATTTTGGATCGAACTTTTCATTATTTTGGGGGCTTAAAAATGATGTTTTGGTTGGTCTCTAAAAAAATGATTTGTCAAAGTCGAGTTTTAAAAGGCAACTTGCATACAAGTTTGACTAGTTACAATGAAATTTTGGATTGCCAAAAAGTATCCGAAATCGATTTCGGATTTCACTTTTCATTATTTTGGGGGCTCAAAAATGATGTTTTGGTTGGTCTCTGAAAAAATGATTTGTCAAAGTCGAGTTTTAAAAGGCAACTTGCATACAAGCTTGACTAGTTACATTGAAATTTTGGTTTGCCAAAAAGTTTCCGAAATCGATTTTGGATTTTACTTTTCATTATTTTGGGGGCTCAAAAATGATGTTTTGGTTGGTCTCTGAAAAAATGATTTGTCAAAGTCGAATTTTAATAGGCAACTTGCATACAAGTTTGACTAGTGACAATGAAGTTTTGGTTTGCCAAAAAGTTTCCAAAATCGATTTTGGATTTCACTTTTCATTATTTTGGGGGTTCAAAAATGATGTTTTGGTTGGTCTCTGAAAAAATGATTTGTCAAAGTCGAGTTTTAAAAGGCAACTTGCATACAAGTTTGACTAGTGACAATGAAATTTTGGTTTGCCAAATAGTTTCCAAAATCGATTTTGGATCGAACTTTTCATTATTTTGGGGGCTCAAAAATGATGTTTTGGTTGGTCTCTGAAAAAATGATTTGTCAAAGTCGAATTTTAATAGGCAACTTGCATACAAGTTTGACTAGTGACAATGAAGTTTTGGTTTGCCAAAAAGTTTCCAAAATCGATTTTGGATTTCACTTTTCATTATTTTGGGGGTTCAAAAATGATGTTTTGGTTGGTCTCTGAAAAAATGATTTGTCAAAGTCGAGTTTTAAAAGGCAACTTGCATACAAGTTTGACTAGTGACAATGAAATTTTGGTTTGCCAAATAGTTTCCAAAATCGATTTTGGATCGAACTTTTCATTATTTTGGGGGCTCAAAAATGATGTTTTGGTTGGTCTCTAAAAAAATGATTTGTCAAAGTCGAGTTTTAAAAGGCAACTTGCATACAAGTTTGACTAGTGACAATTAAATTTTGGTTTGCCAAAAAGTTTCCGAAATCGATTTTGGATCGAACTTTTCATTATTTTGGGGGCTTAAAAATGATGTTTTGGTTGGTCTCTAAAAAAATGATTTGTCAAAGTCGAGTTTTAAAAGGCAACTTGCATACAAGTTTGACTAGTTACAATGAAATTTTGGATTGCCAAAAAGTTTCCGAAATCGATTTTGGATCGAACTTTTCATTATTTTGGGGGCTCAAAAATGATGTTTTGGTTGGTCTCTGAAAAAATGATTTGTCAAAGTCGAGTTTTAAAAGGCAGCTTGCATACAAGTTTGACTAGTTACAATTAAAATTTTGGATTGCCAAAAAGTTTCCGAAATCGATTTTGGATTTAACTTTTCATTATTTTAGGGGCTCAAAAATGATGTTTTGGTTGGTCTCTAAAAAAATGATTTGTCAAAGTCGAGTTTTAAAAGGCAACTTGCATACAAGTTTGAAAAGTTACTTTGAAATTTTGGATTGCCAAAAAGTTTCCGAAATCGATCGTGGATTGCACTTTTCATTATTTTGGGGGCTCAAAAATGATGTTTTGGTTGGTCTCTGAAAAAATGATTTGTCAAAGTCGAGTTTTAAAAGGCAACTTGCATACAAGTTTGACTAGTTACAATGAAATTTTGGATTGCCAAAAAGTTTCCGAAATCGATTTTGGATTTAACTTTTCATTATTTTGGGGGCTCAAAAATGATGTTTTGGTTGGTCTCTAAAAAAATGATTTGTCAAAGTCGAGTTTTAAAAGGCAGCTTGCATACAAGTTTGACTAGTGACAATTAAATTTTGGTTTGCCAAAAAGTTTCCGAAATCGATTTTGGATTTTACTTTTCATTATTTTGGGGGCTTAAAAATGATGTTTTGGTTGGTCTCTGAAAAAATGATTTGTCAAAGTCGAGTTTTAAAAGGCAACTTGCATACAAGTTTGACTAGTTACAATGAAATTTTGAATTGCCAAAAAGTTTCCGAAATCGATTTTGGATTTAACTTTTCATTATTTTGAGGGCTCAAAAATGATGTTTTGGTTGGTCTCTAAAAAAATGATTTGTCAAAGTCGAATTTTAAAAGGCAGCTTGCATACAAGTTTGACTAGTGACAATTAAATTTTGGTTTGCCAAAAAGTTTCCGAAATCGATTTTTAATCGAACTTTTCATTATTTTGGGGGCTTAAAAATGATGTTTTGGTTGGTCTCTAAAAAAGTGATTTGTCAAAGTCGAGTTTTAAAAGGCAACTTGCATACAAGTTTGACTAGTTACAATGAAATTTTGGATTGCCAAAAAGTTTCCGAAATCGATTTTGGATTTAACTTTTCATTATTTTGGGGGCTCAAAAATGATGTTTTGGTTGGTCTCTAAAAAAATGATTTGTCAAAGTCGAATTTTAAAAGGCAGCTTGCATACAAGTTTGACTAGTTACAATGAAATTTTGGATTGCCAAAAAGTTTCCGAAATCGATTTTGGATCGAACTTTTCATTATTTTGGGGGCTCAAAAATGATGTTTTGGTTGGTCTCTAAAAAAATTATTTGTCAAAGTCGAGTTTTAAAAGGCAACTTGCATACAAGTTTGACTAGTGACAATTAAATTTTGGTTTGCCAAAAAGTTTCCGAAATCGATTTTTAATCGAACTTTTCATTATTTTGGGGGCTTAAAAATGATGTTTTGGTTGGTCTCTGAAAAAATGATTTGTCAAAGTCGAGTTTTAAAAGGCAACTTGCATACAAGTTTGACTAGTTACATTGAAATTTTGGTTTGCCAAAAAGTTTCCGAAATCGATTTTGGATTTCACTTTTCATTACTTTGGGGGCTCAAAAATGATGTTTTGGTTGGTCTCTGAAAAAATGATTTGTCAAAGTCGAGTTTTAAAAGGCAACTTGCATACAAGTTTGACTAGTTACATTGAAATTTTGGTTTGCCAAAAAGTTTCCGAAATCGATTTTGGATTTCACTTTTCATTACTTTGGGGGCTCAAAAATGATGTTTTGGTTGGTCTCTGAAAAAATGATTTGTCAAAGTCGAGTTTTAAAAGGCAACTTGCATACAAGTTTGACTAGTTACATTGAAATTTTGGTTTGCCAAAAAGTTTCCGAAATCGATTTTGGATTTCACTTTTCATTATTTTGGGGGCTCAAAAATGATGTTTTGGTTGGTCTCTGAAAAAATGATTTGTCAAAGTCGAGTTTAAAAAGGCAACTTGCATACAAGTTTGACTAGTGACAATGAAATTTTGGTTTGCCAAAAAGTTTCCGAAATCGATTTTGGATTTCACTTTTCATTACTTTGGGGGCTCAAAAATGATGTTTTGGTTGGTCTCTGAAAAAATGATTTGTCAAAGTCGAGTTTTAAAAGGCAACTTGCATACAAGTTTGACTAGCTACATTGAAATTTTGGTTTGCCAAAAAGTTTCCGAAATCGATTTTGGATTTCACTTTTCATTACTTTGGGGGCTCAAAAATGATGTTTTGGTTGGTCTCTGAAAAAATGATTTGTCAAAGTCGAGTTTAAAAAGGCAACTTGCATACAAGTTTGACTAGTTACATTGAAATTTTGGTTTGCCAAAAAGTTTCCGAAATCGATTTTGGATTTTACTTTTCATTATTTTGGGGGCTCAAAAATGATGTTTTTGTTGGTCTCTGGAAAAATGATTTGTCAAAGTCGAGTTTTAAAAGGCAACTTGCATACAAGTTTGACTAGTGACAATGAAATTTTGGTTTGCCAAAAAGTTTCCGAAATCGATTTTGGATTTCACTTTTCATTATTTTGGGGGCTTAAAAATGATGTTTTGGTTGAACTCTGAAAAAATGATTTGTCAAAGTCGAGTTTTAAAAGGCAACTTGCATACAAGTTTGACTAGTGACAATGAAATTTTGGTTTGCCAAAAAGTTTCCGAAATCGATTTTGGATTTCACTTTTCATTATTTTGGGGGCTTAAAAATGATGTTTTGGTTGGTCTCTGAAAAGATGATTTGTCAAAGTCGAGTTTTAAAAGGCAACTTGCATACAAGTTTGACTAGTGACAATGAAATTTTGGTTTGCCAAAAAGTTTCCGAAATCGATCTTGGATTGCATTTTTCATTATTTTGGGGGCTCAAAAATGATGTTTTGGTTGGTCTTTGAGAAAAAAATATTTGTCAAAGTCGAGTTTTAAAAGGCAACTTGCATACAAGTTTGACTAGTGCCAATGAAATTTTGGTTTGCCAAAAAGTTTCCGAAATCGATTTTGGATCGAACTTTTCATTATTTTGGGGGCTCAAAAATGATGTTTTGGTTGGTCTCTGAAAAAATGATTTGTCAAAGTCGAGTTTTAAAAGGCAACTTGCATACAAGTTTGACTAGTGACAATGAAATTTTGGTTTGCCAAAAAGTTTCCGAAATCGATTTTGGATTTCACTTTTCATTATTTTGGGGGCTTAAAAATGATGTTTAGGTGGGTCGCTGAAAAAAAAAGATTTGTCAAAGTCGAGTTTTAAAAGGCAACTTGCATACAAGTTTGACTAGTGACAATGAAATTTTGGTTTGCCAAAAAGTTTCCGAAATCGATTTTGGATTTCACTTTTCATTATTTTGGGGGCTTAAAAATGATGTTTTGGTTGGTCTCTGAAAAAATGATTTGTCAAAGTCGAGTTTTAAAAGGCAACTTGCATACAAGTTTGACTAGTGACAATGAAATTTTGGTTTGCCAAAAAGTTTCCGAAATCGATCTTGGATTGCATTTTTCATTATTTTGGGGGCTCAAAAATGATGTTTTGGTTGGTCTTTGAGAAAAAATATTTGTCAAAGTCGAGTTTTAAAAGGCAACTTGCATACAAGTTTGACTAGTGCCAATGAAATTTTGGTTTGCCAAAAAGTTTCCGAAATCGATTTTGGATTTCACTTTTCATTATTTTGGGGGCTTAAAAATGATGTTTTGGTTGGTCTCTGAAAAAATGATTTGTCAAAGTCGAGTTTTAAAAGGCAACTTGCATACAAGTTTGACTAGTTACATTGAAATTTTGGTTTGCCAAAAAGTTTCCGAAATCGATTTTGGATTTCACTTTTCATTACTTTGGGAGCTCAAAAATGATGTTTTGGTTGGTCTCTGAAAAATGATTTGTCAAAGTCGAGTTTTAAAAGGCAACTTGCATACAAGTTTGACTAGTTACATTGAAATTTTGGTTTGCCAAAAAGTTTCCGAAATCGATTTTGGATTTCACTTTTCATTACTTTGGGGGCTCAAAAATGATGTTTTGGTTGGTCTCTGAAAAAATGATTTGTCAAAGTCGAGTTTTAAAAGGCAACTTGCATACAAGTTTGACTAGTTACATTGAAATTTTGGTTTGCCAAAAAGTTTCCGAAATCGATTTTGGATTTCACTTCTCATTACTTTGGGGGCTCAAAAATGATGTTTTGGTTGGTCTCTGAAAAAATGATTTGTCAAAGTCGAGTTTAAAAAGGCAACTTGCATACAAGTTTGACTAGTGACAATGAAATTTTGGTTTGCCGAAAAGTTTCCGAAATCGATTTTGGATTTCACTTTTCATTACTTTGGGGGCTCAAAAATGATGTTTTGGTTGGTCTCTGAAAAAATGATTTGTCAAAGTCGAGTTTTAAAAGGCAACTTGCATACAAGTTTGACTAGTTACATTGAAATTTTGGTTTGCCAAAAAGTTTCCGAAATCGATTTTGGATTTCACTTTTCATTATTTTGGGGGCTTAAAAATGATGGTTTGGTTGGTCTCTGAAAAAATGATTTGTCAAAGTCGAGTTTTAATATGCAGCTTGCATGCAAGTTTGACTAGTAACTTTGAAATTTTGGTTTGCAAAATAGTTTCTTTAATCGATCTTGGATTGCATTTTTCATTTTTTTGGGGGCTTAAAATGATGTTTTGGTGGTTCTCTGAAAAAATGATTTGCCAAAGTCGAGTTTTAATATGCAGCTTGCATGCAAGTTTGACTAGTAACTTTGAAATTTTGGTTTGCAAAATAGTTTCTGATATCGATCTTGGATTGCATTTTTCATTTTTTTGGGGGCTTAAAATGATGTTTTGGTGGTTCTCTGAAAAAATGATTTGCCAAAGTCGAGTTTTAATATGCAGCTTGCATG